>NW_022110217.1:0-1210 GCF_000313985.2 Echinops telfairi
CCCAAAGCTCCCTCGCGGTTCCCCAGTGCTGTGGGTTGGATTCGTTCTCCAAATGCACCCAGGAGCCCGCGGAGGAGCTGAACTCCCAGTCCATCAGGCGGGAACCGGCCCCCCCAACGTGCAAGACAGCCAGTGCAAGGGAACAGCTCTTGCCCTAGGTACCAGGACTGCCCCGCCCGCGGGCAGCGGGTCGGGAAAGAGTCTTGCTTCCGGGCACAGGCTAACAGAGCACTTTCCCCGTGGCTTGGCCACAGACGCGCTCTTGCAGCGGCCCCTCGCGGCCAGCGCAGCGCCGGCACCGCGCTCCCTACAAGGGCCGCCCCGTGGCTTCCGAGTTCCCGCCCTCTCGCTTCCTCGCCGGCTTTCGCATCCCGCTCCGAGTGCCGGGGCCTGCGGTGGTGCGCTTCTCCTGGGCGCCGGAGATCCGGGGAAGAGCCGGGGGTGGGGGCGGGGGGATAACGGAGAGAAAAGGCCGAGGGGGGGTCCCCCTCCCCCGCGACCCCTCGGAGCTGCTGCGAACTCAGCGCCAGTACCCTACTTCCACCCTGTGTTTCCTGCGACATGACATTCCTCCTCCTTTCCGTTGTCCGAACTTTGTCCTTTCCATCAAGTGATGTCTTCTCACTCAGGAGTCCAATGGTTTTCAGATACAATCTCCTGCAATTCATCCGTTCTCTCTAGCCCAGCTTACTTACTCTGAGCTGATTCATTGCCCTGGCTTCCCCTTTCCCAACCTTCCAGCCATTCTCTACATCCCCAGCCTCCGTCCAAGTTTCTCCATCCTCCACACACACTCCAACAAGCTTTACACTGAGGGAGCACAGTACTCATAATTATGATTTTCTAAGGTGCAGAGAGGAACCGGACTCTCCAAGGATAGAGTAGCTGACTCACTCAGACACTACTTGCCATCCAGCCAAGTCCACCTAATGATAACCCAATGTGCGTCGGAGTAGACCGGGCTCCACAAGACTTTCAGTGGGTGGTTTTCAGGAGACTGCCAGACCTCTCTTTAGAGGTATTTCTGCCCAGCCGCAAACCTCCAACCTCAGAGAGCAGCACAGCCCGGGGACTCGTCCCTCACCACAAGGCTACTTACTCTACGGAGAAAGGCAGCTACTTTTGAGTCTGCTCCCTACTGCTTTGCTAGCTTAAAAGAAGTCTTCAGATAAACAAACGGCCATCTAGCTCAGAAGCAACAAAACCCACA
>NW_022110218.1:0-1216 GCF_000313985.2 Echinops telfairi
CTGTTAGCCGCAGCGCAGCCAGAGCAGACAGGAAGTGCGAGGTCTCTTTTAATAAAACAATAAGCAATAAAGGTGTGCCGTATTCTTCTTCATGGAAAAATAAGACATCCCCTGAAAATAAGACCTAACGCATCTTTGGGAGCAAAAATTAATATAAGACACTGTCTTATTTTCGGGGACACCGGGTAGCAGCAAAAGGCCTGCGTAGGGTCAATGTGAGTCAGAATGGAGTCAATGGCAGTGGGTTTGGTTTTGGTGTATACATACACACACGTATGTTGTTCTGTGTCATTGACTTCTGAGACACGACAGGTAAGTGCTTGGGCGTGGTGAACCAAATTCTGACACACAGTGTAGATATCTATGTTCTCAGATCTTTCAAGCATATGTATATGCATACTCCTAGCTGCCTAGATACATACACACAGCTATAGGCAGAGACAGAGAGAGTGGAGAGAGAAAGCACCCTGGTGGCACAAGGTTGAAACACTGGGCTGCTAACCAAGAGGTGTGCAGTTCAAACCCCTCTAAGGGGCCTGCAGCAGAAACAACTTGGCACTGTGTTCCCCTAATGATTCCAGCCTAGGAAGTGCTATGGGGTCATTCTACCCTCAGACAAGGTCACCAGGACGCCATTGACTCATTGGCACACAGCGGCAGCATCACACAAGAAGGCCTTCCAAAAGTCCAGAGGAGATGGGATCGAAAGGTCTTGGAAGCAGACAGTGTGTACAGCGAAACTGGTGGGAAGCAGAGCTCACCAGGATGGCCTGTTCTTCCCGGGTCTCACACGGCTTTTGATGGGGCGCAGTCTGACCACTTTTCTATTGCTCATTTCAGTGGGACGATTCCCCTGCTCTGACAGGTTTCTGCCAGACACAGGTTCCGGCTTTCGAGGGTTTCCCACCGATGAGAGAGAGAGAGAGGAGAGCATGCTCTGGTGACACAGAATAAAGGGCTTGGCGATCGACAGGAAAGCTACTCATTTGAACCCATGTAACTCGTGGGAGAAAGACCTGACCGTCTGCACCCATTCTCACTCACAGTGACCCCTTGGGACAGAGTCGAAGTGCCCCCAGGTCTTTTCTCCTATAGAGCGCCCGCAACTTCCAACCGCTGACCTTTCGGTTAGAAATCAATTGCTTAACTGTCCTGATACCAGGACTCCTTAAGAGTGGGACTCAAACCCAAATCAGTTGCCACCATATTGATTCCA
>NW_022110219.1:0-1216 GCF_000313985.2 Echinops telfairi
TCCCCCTACCCTCATGATAGCGATACTGCTCCTGAGGGCTTCCTCTGTCAGGGAATGTTGTTGGTTTAAAGCTTAAAGGCTATCTCAAAGTAACAATTCCAAGGACTCATCTAAGCTCAATGGCTCCGGAAAATCTGGATGCTATGATAACTTGAAGATTCTGTTCATTTTCTCTTTTGATCTTGGTTTTTCCTTAGAATATTTGATCAAAATGTTCAGCAATGGTAGCCAGGGAACATCCAGTTCTTTTTGGTCTTATGGCAAAAGAAGCAATTGTTTCTGGAGGCAATTAGCCCCTCATTGCATTTTCCCCTCCTATGCCTGACCCTCCTTACTTCATTGCTCCAGGTGCATTGGGAGACCACTTGCAAGCTTTAAAGACCCCAGCCCTATACAGCCAACCAAGAGGGAGAACAGATGCTCAAATAACTTTTTAGGCCAATTGACGGGGATGCCCTATGGAAGCATGACCCTCAATTTCCAAGGAATCAAATTCCCTGAGGTGTTCGGTTATAAGTAGGTGTATCACACGATTCTGGCTGACTTAACTTTGTACAAGTGAATACCTTATTGACAATAATGACCTTAACGAGCTGTGCTACCTGGACCCCTTGATTGGTGCAATGATTGCATCGCCACCAACTGAGACTCAGTACTCCGTCAGCAATCACCCGTTCCACATCTCTCTTAAGACATTTTTATTTAGTGTTTTTGAAAGTTCTGAAAATTGTAACTATTTTTTTTCTTGTGTTTATTTCCATATCGCGCTTTCACCTCCCACCCTCCAAAATTATAAAAGCCATCCACTCATGCGTTCATCTGGGATAACAATTGTTGTATTTGTGATGCTTAAATCTGTGGCCATCTTGGAACTTCTTTTGCTGTAAAAACAAAAGAAGCGCACCGCTGTTTACATGACTCCGTGAGCCACTCATCCCTCACCAGGCCGTTCATGAGCAATATGAAATGCAATGCCGTCTTTGTCGCGGGTGTGGGCAGTATGAGATTGCTCTGTGTACCTGACTTGGTCTATTGTCGAGTTCTGTTAGGTTCCATTGGTCTACTCTTGAACCAGGTTTTTAAAAAGGCTTTAAAACGTATTACATGTTTAAATATGCGGGGAGTGTGCTCAACCTTTCCTAATTAATGACTCAATTGTTAACAATTAAAACACAGTAACATTCATCGGTTCACCCTCCTCTCCCAGCTGGTTTAC
>NW_022110220.1:0-1215 GCF_000313985.2 Echinops telfairi
GTAAGATTATCCACAGTTTATTTTGGTATACACAGTCGAATGCCTTTGCATAGTCAAGGAAATATAAGTAAATATCTTCCTGGTATTCTCTGCTTTGAGCCAAGATCCATCTGAGATCAGCAATGTTTTATTATTTATAAATTTATATTTTTTTATATAGAAGCCTCCAATAAACAACATGCCTCCAACAAAACAAACCTATACATCTTTACTGGAGCAGACAGCATCATTTTTTCTCCCACAGAGCAGCTGCTAGTGGGTTTGAACTGCTGACTTTGCAGCTAGCAACCCAAAACTTAACCAGAATGCTACCAGCTCCTCCAGTTACTGTTTAATCCTCAATGAGATGGATTGGTACAATAGTCTCAAAAAATACATATAAACCAACCACTGTGAAGATGGCATAGGACCAGCCAAAATCGTGTTTTATTGTACATAAGCTCTCCCTGAGTTGTGACTGACTCAACAGCAACTAACATCATCAAACTAGTGAATCAGGCTTTCCAATCTCTCTTTTTTTTCTTCAGTCATTTTATGGGGGGCTCATACAACTCATATCACAATCCATACATACATCAATTGTGTAAAGCACATTTGTACATTCATTGCCCTCATCATTCTCAAAACATTTCCTCTCCACTTAAGCCCCTAAAGTACACAAGTGGCCAAGCCAAATATTGAGACCGGCCATGCTGGCACTATTCTATGTCTTCTGAAACCAAATCTTTCTCTTGCTAAGACAAGAAGCTAAATTCTGGTGAAAAGAATGTGGATATGTGTGTAGTTCTCTGTTTGCTATTCATACAGAACAGGTGAGTGCAGGTTTGCCTAGTGTTGCCTGCTATCTGTTTATGATCATTTGGTGCAAGAGTGGGTAGAAGGTGTGACATTGTGTCTAGGTCATATGGGCACAGTTGTGATCTCTCATCTAATGGTGTGTTAGACAGGATTCTCTAGAGAAACAAAACCAGAATGCTAATAATTTTAAATATATTTATACAGCTAGAAAGATATATATATATATATATATATATATGAAAGATAGATATATATATATTATCTATCTTTCATATATATATAACATAGAAATAAGCAGTTAATAAAATTATAAAGCAGTACAAATGGCTCAGTGCAACTCACTCCCGTGGGACACTTGTGAGACACTGGCAGTCCTTCAAGTCTTGAGGGCTGCCAGGTAGTCCTCTGTAGAGCAAT
>NW_022110221.1:0-1215 GCF_000313985.2 Echinops telfairi
AACTAGAGGAAAGTTGTATGTTTCATCATTGCTACATTGCACCCTGACTGGCTCATCTCCTCCCCGAGACCCCTCTGCAAGGGGATCTCCAGTGGGTTTGGCCACCATTTGAATTTACTCTTTGGTAAATGTCTATTTAAGCCCTTTGCTCATAGTATGGTTAGGTCATATGTCTTTTTGTTGTTAATGGTAAAAGTTTTCTTTATGCTTAGGTTATTTAGATTCTTGTTGGACACTGGTTTCTGAGGATATTCTGCTAGTTATAAGCTTGTCATTTCTGCTTTTTGGTAAAGTTTTTCAATAAGTAAATTAAAAAATTTTTTCATAAGGTACCATTTATTCATTTTTCCTTTTCTATTTTTGCTTCCATTTTTGAAAGCTAGGCCTCATAGCACTATCTTTGCTTCTTCTGCTGAAAATTCTATGGCTTTAGTTTGCACATTTAGGTCTTTAATCCACTTTTAATTTGTTTCTGTGTATGGTATTAAGTATGGATACTGTTGTACTTCTCTGCAGGTGAAAATCCAATTTTCCCAGCACTGTTTATTGGAGGGATTCTTCTTTCCCTAATAAGTGGATGTCACACTCTTGTCAAAAACCAGTTGACTGCAGATGTGTGGGCTTATTTCTGGAGTCTCAATTCACTCGATTGGTTTATATGCCTATTGCTATACCAGTACAACCTCTTTTCGTTACTGTGGCTGAATAATACAACAAACACTACTGCCATCTAGTTAATTCTGACTCATAAAGACTCTATATAAGGTTTTTGAGACTGAAAATCTTTATGGGAGCAGACAGCCTCATGTTTTCTGGAGTTGCTACTGCTGGTTTTGAACCACTGACCTTGCAGTTAACAGTCCACCACTTAGTCTACAGTGCCACCGAGATTCATTACTGTGGCTATATAGTATATTTGAAAAGCCAGAAGTGTGAGTCCTTCTACAATTCATCAGCTCTGACTTGATGGCAATGGGTTTGGGTTTATTAATGTACTGGGTTAAATTGAAAGGAGCCCTGCTGGTTATGCATTCAGTTGTGATCCGAAAGGTCAACAGTTCCAAACCACCAGCTGCTCGTTGAGAGAAAGGCCTGGCTTTCTACTGCCATAAACAGTTATTACAGTCTTGGGGAGTCACAGGGTTAGTTTTATCCTGTCTTATAAGGGTCATTATAAGTCAGCATTAACTTGATGGCAGTTTGGATTTTGGGGGG
>NW_022110222.1:0-1215 GCF_000313985.2 Echinops telfairi
ATGAGCTGGTACCCAATGAGAAGGCAATATCTGCTTATCCCTTTCTGCCTTTCAAATCCGAGACTCAGTAGAGTGTGGGTGGCATGGTGGTAATGAAGTCATCTCTCTTTCCAGCCTTATGAGCACCACCCCCACACCCACCCCAGCCTGTCCTCTATAGCCTCAACCACAACTTATGAGCAGATGCCGAAAACCCTTGGCACGTAGCCTTGGTGACTGGTATAGCCAGGAGCTGGCATCCGGCTACTGAGCAGAGCCAGAACGAGGTCCTAGATTACCGGGCAGCTCAGAGTCACCCATGGCTGATGGTCCCCTGGCATGGTGGCCAGCACTCCTCAATCAGTGTGTTCCCTGAACTTCCTAGACCCTCATCATGCTGGGCCAACTTTCCTGAGTGGACAACAGTGCCCTTCTTGGGCCATTCAGTGGTCCACTGGCCTCCATGCACATCCTTCCCTTCCCAGCACTCGTGGGAATGAATGAAAAACCAAGCAGGCACAGACACCCCAAGACCTTCGTCCAGCGTCCTGGGGCTACAGTATCACTTACCCTGCAGGGAAATGCAGCAAGCCCTTTGGGCCTCTCCCGCCCTATGGCTTGGCCCTCCTTGCCCATTCCTGGCGAGGAAAGAGGCAGAGGGTCTCCGTAGCCTGCCTTCTCCAACGGCCCCCTCGTCCATGCTGGGAGAGAGGCTGCCTTGCTCCCTTTGAGCGTGCTGTCAGGAAAGATTGGACAGCTAGCCAGGGACACTATGGCTGGTAATGCAGAGGGTCAGGGAACACGCAGGAAGCCCTACAGGAGATGGATGGACGTGGTGGGCGTCGCAGGGTGCGCATACGTACCAAAGATTGTGCGGATGGCGCAGGATTCGTTGTGTAATATACATCAGGCGACCGTGAGTCCGAGCCCACTGGATGGCCGTGGACAACAGCGCATGAAAACAGCACGGGCCCTGTCCTCCAAAAAGCTGCTGGGCACGAGACAGAGTCCAGTGCAACAGAGACACAGAGAGCTGAGGGCTAGACGGTGGGTAGGCCTCTGGTGGCACCAGTAAGGGACAGATGTTCCCTCTGGAGACGAAGACCATGACGACACCAGCAAGCAACGATAATAGAAGTCGCTTACTGAGCGAGCCAGGACCCACGCTCTGCCAGCAACATGCCAGCGATGGCCTGTCCGCTTTCTTGCGCCATGGCCCCCCACCCGAGAACATGG
>NW_022110223.1:0-1215 GCF_000313985.2 Echinops telfairi
AAAGTAGGTTCTGATTTATCGGACGGTGGCTTAGGTCAATCATGATAAGAATAATAATATAAACACCCAACTTCTCGAAGGGACCGGGGTGTCTCTGACAAAGACCGTGGAGAAGAAGCTGTCGAGAAGCTGGTGAGAGGCCCTGAGGACCGCTCAGCGGGGACGGAAGCTAGAATCCCAAAGGCAGCCATTGCGGAGTTCAGGCTGGGTCTTTTGGACAAGTTGAGTCCGAGAGAAAAAAACACAGAAAAAGGAGCACGAGCTACCTGTGCCGACAGTGCGCTGACGCACAGTATCTGGAACAATCTGTAAGGTGCAGGCTTCCTCTTGGTGGTGGCATGCCACAGACTCTGGGCAACACGTTATTAGAATAGAAACCCTCACGGGACAGCGATGACTGAAGGGCCGCCTGGTTGGCGAGAGGTGTCCCTGCACACAGGAGACCCGGCGGTCCACATAGGGAGGAAGCTCCCGCACCCCTTCCTGTGGACCCGTGGCTCTGAGTGTATCATTTTTTCTATGTGAAGCTTGGAATTCTAAGTATAGTGTTTTTCCTGATTCCCACAAAGCATGTTAGTGAACTATCAAACCCAAATGTCTCATGGGAACCAGCAGGTCAGAAGAGATGAAGGCTGGGCATCTCTCACCTTAGAGCTGGTATCCTGGGGAGGGGTGGGAAGGGGGCAGGATGAGACCCCACATTTGTAGCCAGCAGGATAGTGGGGACCTCAGATCTTGCAACTGGTTATCTGAATTCAGGAGCACACCTGGAAATCTGGATGACATGTGAATTGTTCCCTACGTCCTCCCTCCCATCCCAGGGGCCATCAGGACATGCTAAGGCCTCTTGCTCTCCCCTCTCCAGCTCCCCAGTCCACGAGCTGAAGCGGAAGACTTCCATAAAAACCAACACCCGAGATGCTTCTGAAGCCAAGTGCAAGGTGGTGCGCCCAGCACATAACAAGCCTCAGTGGCACAATGCACATCCGAGCTCCAGGAGGCAGGAAGACAGGACGAGCCCCCAAATCAGAGCTAGAGACCCACTCTGAGACAGGATGAGTCTGGAAGAATGAGGAGTGGATACTCTGGACTGGTCTCGGGCATAGTATGGAATCCACACGCCCCCCGGGGCATCTGGTAGGTGGGGGCGGGTGGCTCACCACCCTGGGACAGCATCTCCTTTCCCAGGAACACACAGCATTTATGCTCACAGGG
>NW_022110224.1:0-1109 GCF_000313985.2 Echinops telfairi
GTGAGTGGTGCAGGTTCACTCTTCTGGAAATTCAGAAGTCACGGAACCAAGTTACCCCCTGGGGTTAAGAAGCCTCTGCGGAATGGTGCTTCTAGCAGTTCCGTTTCTCTCAGTTTCCTCTTAACTCCCTGCAGATTCACGAGTGGGTGGGAAACAGTGAATGGTGCAGGTTCACCCTTCTGGGAATTTCGAATTCACAGAACAAAATTACCCCAGGAGCTAAGAAGCAACTGCTGAACGGTGCTGAGAGCAGTTCCATTGCTCTCAGTTGCTCTTAAAGCTCTGGAGATTCTTGACCGTACGGAAAACGGCAAATTGTTCAGGTTCACTCTGGAAATTCAGAAGTCAGGGAACAAAGTTGCCCCTCTGGGTTAGGAAGCCTCTGCTGAATGGTACTGCCAGCAGTTCCATTGGACTCAGTTCCTCTTAAAGGTGTGGAGATTCTTGATCGTATGGAAAATGGTAAATGGTGCAGATTCCCTCCTCTGGAAATTCAGGAGTCAGAGAATCAACTTAAGTGAGGAGATGGATGATTCTGGAGAAAACTGCACTTCAGGGAGTTTGGACAAGTTGCTTTAAAATGTGGAGTCCTGATACTTCTAGCACCTGAGGGCAGCTCACTCCAACTGGAAATGGGTTCTGTTCAGAGAGCAACCCTCAGGCAGTTTCTTTACTCTCAGAACAACATTGCTGAGCTACTGGCCTAATATGCTTCTTGAAGTTGCTCCCTGCACGCGCAACAGCGCTTCCTGCAGTTAGCTTCTTCTTCAGAACGATGTTGCTTCTGAGATTCATGGGTCCAAGGAAACCTAGATTTGTATAGGTTTCAAAGTACATCTCTGCTGAATGGTGCAGCCAGCAGTTCCATGTCACTGTTCCTCTGAACCCACTGGAGATTCGTGAGTCTATGGAAAACGGTGAAGGGCACAGGTCCACACTTCTGGAAATTTAGAAGTCGGGGGACAAAGTTGCCCCTCTGGGTTAGGAAGCCTCTGCTGAATGGTTCTGCCAGCAGTTCCATTGCTCCCAGTTCCTCTTAAAGATGTGGAGATTCTTGACCGTATGGAAAAGGGTGAATGATGTAGGTTCACTCTTCTTAACCCAAAAAG
>NW_022110225.1:0-1214 GCF_000313985.2 Echinops telfairi
AAAAAAACAAAACAAAACAAAAAAAACCCAGCACATTTTTTGATAGTCTGCATTTTGCTTTGTTTTTTGTTTTGTTTTGTTTTGATTTTTGCTTTTGTTTTTTTAATGCTAGATCTAACACTTCTCATTTAGCCTATTCAATACTTCTATAAGGATAGGAAAGGAAGGTATTTTTCCTATTTTATATTTATCATAATTCTCCTAGCTCACTTTCCTCACTGTTCATTAAAACTTTTACTACAAGATTATTTTCCCCCAAAATATTGCCATCTGTTTTGTTTAATATACTTCATTAAATTCTCATTTGTCTTAGAAAAATGATCTAAATGACAACTATCATCCCAAATGTCCTCTATCATCTGACCCAAGTGATAATAGGTTAGGATATGTTATAATATAGTAACACCGGTGAAATACCACTGCCTTCACAAAAGAAATATTTATTTTTCATTTATACAAAAATCTGATACAGGTTTAATAAATTCTAAAGGTCAATTTTTCTCTAAGTAGTGATTTACATCCAAATTATTTAGCCTTGAACATTTTGCCCTGTCAATGAGATCTCCTCAACCACCCTAAAAGTGGAAGAGAGAGACTACACAGGGTTGCATAAGATTGTTTTCATGCTAATGTTACATTAAAGAGAGACCCAGCAAGTGCTGTGGGGTGAAATATGCTAGAGGAATAAGTGAGCATCTGTGGAGCATCATTGCCTCTCTGTTCATGTCGTTCCCCTTGGGT
Organism: Echinops telfairi; assembly: GCF_000313985.2. Lineage (NCBI taxonomy): Eukaryota > Metazoa > Chordata > Mammalia > Afrosoricida > Tenrecidae > Echinops > Echinops telfairi. The sequence continues at coordinate 742 of NW_022110225.1, forward strand.
AGACCGAGGAAGTCAGATGTGGCCCCCAAACCATTGAGAAAGACAGGGCTTTCTATTTCTATTTTAAAGAGTTACATTCTTGGACAGGGCATGATATACTGGCCCATCACCCCAATCTGTAGGCTTAGTGCTGTCCTCTGTAGCATGTACTTCTAGGGAGGGCGACAGTTTGGCTCTGGTTAGGGCCGGCCCTGTAGCCCAATCTTTTCATGCATTCTTCCTCATTGTTACATTGCCCTCATGGTTTGGTGTGCAGTGGTGGGGTCTGTATGCACACTCCTGAACCTGTGGAGAAATAACCAGTACTCTCCACCCGGGTGGGTTAGTGCCTTAGTCTCCCCACTCCGTCTTCTTACTCTCACCCCGCCCCTTTTCTCCCTCTCCTTTCCCCACTTTCCCTTTCTTTGTGTTGGATTAACATGTACTTCCTTGGGTTTAGTGTGACCTCCACCGTGCTGCCTATACCTTGATCC
>NW_022110226.1:0-1214 GCF_000313985.2 Echinops telfairi
GCTGGATTTCCCATCATGATAACAGAGGTGCTCTGGTGGGGTAGTGCATTGTGGGTTGGGCTGCTCACGGCAAGGTCAGCAGTTCAAAGCCACCGGCCGCTCCAAAGGAGAAAGACGAGGCTCTACACCCTTGTAAAGAGGGACCGTCTCGGAAACTCACAGTTCTATCCTATCCTATCAGGCCCCTCTGAGTCCACACCAACCCAGTGGCAGTGCGTTTTCTGAGTAAGAGAGCTACACTCCCATAGGCCCACAGGGGCAGTTTTGCTTGGCCCCACAGGGTCGCCATGAGTTGGCATGGACTCGATGGCAGTGAGTGTGAGGGAGTGATCACCAGAGAGTCACTCCTTCCTGAACAACCACTCCCTTCCACGCCCCCTACCCTGGCCGCCTACCCTTGGTGGCCCCACGCCCACAAACGCTGGTTCCACTGTGTTGCCGTTCCAGGTATCAAATGACAAGGACAGCTTGCCTTCTGCTGAAGCCCAGCTGGGGAAAGGGGTCCCTGACCAAGCTTGCTGGGACACCAGGCCCTCCCGCCTGCTCCTGGGGCTTCGGGAGGGTTTAGGCCTCAGACACTGGCCACCTCATCAGTTGAGGTCCTTCCAGAAGCAGGTGCTAAATGAGATCCCACTTCCACTCGTAGATTGCCGGGTCTTTCTTCTGAGACACCTCTGCGTGGAATTGAACAGCCAGCCTTTGGATTAGTGGCCAAGTGCTTAGTGGGCGGCCCCACCCCCGGCAAACACGTGGAGATGCCCAAGGACAAAGGGACTGTGGATGCCGCCTCAGGGTGACGATTCCTTGTCAGTGGCCAACCCTGAGATCCACTTTCTGTCTTGTCACCCGCCTGTCAACCAGGTCTCAGGCCCCTCACCTCCCACCCCTTGCACCTCCGCTTTCTCATCCACACACTGGGGAGGCCTCCTGGGCTTACCTGCCCCCTGTCATATCCGCTTCACTTGTGGCTACTGCCTTGCCTTGCCCTTGAATTTCAGCGTTGACGGCAATGTGATTGTAGGCAATGTGATTGTAGGGATTTGCGGGCATTTACTCTCTAAACACACTTAATCAGAGATCATCTTAGCACCAGGAGGATTTTCAAAACAAGGTAAAGCTAAGCATGTTTAACTTACAGCTTTGTAAGGTTTTTTCCTTTTAATCAAAATTGTCTAGTAACAAAGAGGCTAAAATCTCAAAACAACGAAATCAAA
>NW_022110227.1:0-1195 GCF_000313985.2 Echinops telfairi
AGGGAAGGTTGGGGATGGGGGAGAAAGGGAGAACCTATCACAATGATCAACATATTACAACAACAGCACCCCCAAGGGAGACAAGCAGCAGAAACATGGGTGAAGGGAAACAGTGGACAATGTAAGATATGAAAATAATAATCATTTATAATTTATCAAGAGGTCACAAGGGTGGGAGGGTAGGGGAGGAAGGTAAACAAGAGGAGGTGATACCAAGGGCTCAAGTAGAAAGAAAATGTTTTGAAAATGATGATGACAACATATGTGCTTGGTACAATGTGCTTGGTACAATTGATGTATGGATCGTTAGAAGAGCTCTAAGAGCCCCCAATAAAATGATTTATTAAAAGTAAAAAGACAGTATAGAATTACCCCTGTGAGTTTCTGAGACTGTAATACTTTATGGGAGTAGAAAGTCCCATCTTTCTCCCAAGGAGCATCTGGTGGTTTTGAACTGCTGACTTTGCCATTAGCAGCCCAAAGTATACCCATTATGCCACCAGAGCTCCTTGGCACTGGATAAAACCAGAGAGGGATTCAGAGCCAGGCTGCCCAACTGGGACATTTTGAAAGAGAGCCGATTGACCATTAAGTCATTGTAGAGGAAAAGCTTAGACTGAACTTGGCTAACCCGGACATACTGTCGCCCTAGTTTCAAACTGAAATTGAGAACAGATTGCCTTTTAAGAAAATTGCGGGGGTGGGGGGTAGGGAATCATCCCTGCATGTGTCTATAATGGTCCTCTTGGACCGCATAAGCATCACAATGCTGAATGGTAGCCTCCAAAAGGTGCATCCACATCCTACTCTCCAGAACTGTGAATGCTTGGGAAAGGAATTGTGTTAGTCTGGGTGGACTAGAGAAACAAATTCATAAACATTCATATATGTGTAATAGGGACTTTATACCAAAGAGTAATTTATATTAAGAAAACATCCCAGCCCAGTCCAGATCAAGTCCATATGTCCAATATTAGCCTATATGTCTGATCCCAGTCTATAAATTCCTCTTCAGACTCATGCAACACGTGCAATGATGCTGCATGCAGGAAGATCACAGGCCAGTGGGTAAAAAGTCTTGTGGATCCAGTGGCAGTGGAAGCATCTCAGCGCTGGTGTGTCTCCACATGGCTCCTCCAGCTCCAGGGCTCTAGGTCCATCAGCGTAGCTCCATGTGTCTTGTCAACAGGAAGGT
>NW_022110228.1:0-1193 GCF_000313985.2 Echinops telfairi
ACAGCAACAACAGCAAACCACTGACAAAGAACAAATTAAAACACAACAAGAAAGAAAAGCTTGTAGTTAGTTCAAGGATTGCTGGCCTTTAGGAGTGTTTTCCAGTCCAGTCTGTTGGGGCATCACTCCCTGGCCCCAAATTCCACCTTCAGCATTACCTGGAGACCTTGCTGCTTCATTCCCTTGCTGTTCCGCTGCACTCCCCAAGTGCTTTGCCTCACTGTGGCGGGATCAGATCGGGTGTAATTCCCACACTGTGTCTCTGATGTTGTCCCCCCACAGGGCCATGGGTCAGTGAGGGGCATCGTGTCTCATAGTGGGGCTGGCCATGTGGTCCTCTCTGTGGACTGCCTGCTCTAGTTGGGGTCATCGTCCTCAAGGCCTGGTGAGCCAGGACGTGCTCCAGTCTCTCCTCCTCCCCCGTCATCTGCTCCTGTGTGCTCCGATCAGATATAGCCCTCTCCTGGGGCTGTGGATTCAGTGTCATCCTTTGAAATAAATTCTTCTGGGGGGAGGGGCAGGCATCCACTTAGTATTTGGGACTAGGGCCAGCCCCCCAGACCTCTCCACTGGTTCCCTACCTACTCCATGCCGGCATGTTACATCCACACCTTGGAGCACTGGTTTGAAGTCTGGTCCCTCTTTTCCTGTGGAGATATGAACAATACCCTCCCCTTGTGTGGGTTAGCGCCCCGTGCCCGTGCTACCTATTTCTTCCTTATTTTCATCATTCATTTTTCCCCCTTTCCCCACCTCCTCCCCAGTTGTCTACCATGTGCATCCCTGCATTTGATCTGGTCCCTGCCATACTACCCGGTCCTCATCCCAAGAATGTTTGTATATAGTAGCTTTTTCCCTGTGCCCCTTTTGCATTTTTTGTTAACACTTACCTCAGTAGACTCATGTTGTATTTGTCCTTTTGTGCCTGACTTACTAGCTTTTCCCATGCAGCCATGTGCATCACACATTCATCGGTGCTTTTTAACGATGCGCAATACTCCATTGTATGTATATACCATAGTTTTTAATCCAATCGTCAGTTTATGGAAATTTGGGTTGCTTCCAACTCCTTGCAATTGTGAACTGTGCCACAATGAACATTGGAGCACAGATGTCTGGCCTTGGTTTGTTTCTTGCCTCTTCTGGGTAGATGCCCAGTAAGGGAATTACTGGTTCGTATGGTAACTCAATTT
>NW_022110229.1:0-1214 GCF_000313985.2 Echinops telfairi
TCCCAAGTCTTTGTAATTGTATTAAAAGTCTTCAACACAAATACCAGGGATGGAGTGCTTCAAAAAGCTGGTGGGGGGTGGGGATAAAGTTAAAAAATAATGAAATTTTCCCACAAACCTGAAGCCCTTTTATGTAGTGTTTAGGCAGAAATTAGATATTTTTCATTTAACTTAAGGAAAGTAAATGGAGACTTTGGGTCTACATCCATGACACATGTATCCAGCACAGTTGCTACATACCTCTTTCTTTAAAACCATTTAATTTCACTGAATTGGTGCCAGGAACCACTGTAAGCAACACACTTGCATTTCAAATAGCAGTAGATTTCACACTGAAGAAGACCCCTGCCTTTCAGGAAGGTTGGCATTCCTTTTAAGATTAGAGAGGCCACAGCAGATATTTAAATTGATCGTGCTGATAAGAATTCTTTCAACATCCCCTTTCACCTTCCTTTCATTTACCTCCAAATCAGAAGCCCTGCGGGTTTGAAAAAAATCTTTTCCTGATAAGAGTAGCTCTAGTCTCATCATTCTTATAATAGAATTCTGCAACTCCAACCACGAAGTCTTTAGCAGTACATCTTTCTTTTTAAACAGCAACTTTACACATGGACTTCCCAGAACAGACGATAAGAAACTTAGTATCACCAGTCAATACAAAGGTAGTGGGGTGGGAGCCAGGGCTGATGCAGGGCAGACTAACATCTGCTGGTTTGTGAGCTCAAGTTGAAGCTGAAGAAAACTAAAGCAAGCCCAGGAGAGCCAAGGTGTGACTTTAAATACATGCCCCTTGATCAGTAATGACCCAAGCCAGAATTGTAGGACGGAATCCAGGACATTACCCGGGATGAAAGAGAAAGGTCAGTAAAAAGACTGGAAAAAATGAAATTGGAAACGACTTTGAGACTTGCACAGTTGCCAAAGAAGATGAGAAATCATGTAGTGAAAGAACTAAACAGACGATTTGAGAGGACCGCTTGAAGAGATATGGTAAATAAAACAATGATGTGCTTAATCATCACTCCTCAAGCTGAAAGAACTGAAGAGAAAAGTCGAGCCTTGGGTTGTAATAATGAAGGATTCACTGGGTAAAACTGAATGATGCAGGAAGTATTAAAAGAAGATAAAAGGTGAGGGGTTGTCCCCAACCCCAACTATGTAGACAGGCCCCCCTCTCTGCAGAAGAGTTCACTTCAGAGGACAGCACTGAAGCT
>NW_022110230.1:0-1154 GCF_000313985.2 Echinops telfairi
AGAGGAATTACTGAAACACAAATAAAGGCTGAAAATGATAGTGGGACAAGAGGAAGGTAAAAGGAAATAGAGGAAAGAACTAGGAGGCAAAGGGCATTTATAGAGGTCTAAACACAGGCATGTACATATGTAAATATGTTTATATAGGACTATGGGGAAATAGATCTATGTACATATATTTATAGGTTTAGTATTTTTTAACCAGTTTTATTGGCACTTCATTTACGTATCATATAATAGTTTGATCATATCAAGAAGAGTTGTACAATCATCACCACATCAATTTTAGAACATTTTCTTCTTCCTTGTACTCATTGCTATTCAAGTAATTTTTTTTAATGGTGGCAAAAGTATGCACAACAAAACATTCTCCAATTCAACAACTTCTACATGTATAATTCAGTGCCATTGATTATACTCTTCATGTTATACAACCACTATTGATATCGTTTTCCAAATTGTTCCACTGCCATAACTTAAACTGATGCCCCCTAAGCAAAAACATTCCTTATTCACCCATGAGAACCATAGATCAAGTTTGGTTTCTTTCCTTCCTTTTTTTAGTAGTTTACTTGATATAATATTCACATAAGGTAGCAGATGGTCATTGAGTCTCTACTCAAGTATTCCCTCAATGCAAGAACACTTTGTTATAATAACACAGCATTCTATGATGCTCACCTTCCCAACATTATCACTGAAGACAAAATGGGTGCATAAGCAAATGTGGTGAACAAAGCTGATTGTGCCCAGCTATCAAAAGATATAGCATCTGGGGTCTTAAAACATTGAAGATAAACAAGTGGCCATCTAGCAGGGAAGCAACAAAGCCCACATGGAAGAAGCACACCAGCCTTTGTGATCACAAAGTGTCAATAGGATCAGGCATAAGGCATCAAAGAACAAAGAATCATCATTGTGAATTAGGGGGAATGTGGAGTGGAGACCCAAAGTCCATTTGGAGGCAACTGGACATCCCCTTACAGAAGGGTTGTGGGGAGGAGACAAACCAGTCAGAGTGCAGTATAGCACCAATGAAACACAACTTTCCTCTAGTTCTTTAATGCTTCCTCCCCACCACGATCATGATCCCAATTCTAACCTTACAAGCCCAGCTAGACCAGAACATGTGCACTGGTACAGATAAGAGCTGG
>NW_022110231.1:0-1202 GCF_000313985.2 Echinops telfairi
AGCAGATGGACATTGGGCCTCCACTCAAGTACTCCCTCAATGCAAGAATACTTTGTTCTATTAAACTGGCTTTCCATGATGCTCACCTTGCCGACTCAATCACTGAAGACAAATTGGGTACATAACAATGTGGTGAAGAAAGTTGATGGAGCCCGGCTATCAAAAGATATAGTGTCTAGGATCTTAAAGACTTGAGGTTAAACAAGTAGCCATCTAGCTCAGAAGCAACAAAGCCTACATGGAAGAAACACACCAGCCTGTGTGATCACGAGGTGCCAAAAGGATCAGGTATCAGGCATCAAAGAACAAAAAATCATATCATTGTGTGCTCACCTCCCAAAAAGATCGCTGAAGACAAATGGGTGCATAAACAAATGTGGTGAAGACAGCTGATGGTGCCCGGCTGTCAAAAGATATAGTGAAATGATGACACAGGGAGCAGGGCACTAATCCACGGGGGTGGGGGGTTGGGGGGTTGGCAGGGAGTACTGGTCTTATCTCCACAGAACCTGGAGTGGGCATGCAGACCCCACCATGATGCCCCAAACCATGAGGACAGCATGACCACATGGAAGGATGCATGAACAAGAGAGAGCTACAGGGCTGGCCCCAACCACAGCCAAACTGACCTTCTCCTTGTAAGTGGGTGTGGCAGAGAGCAGAAATGAAGCTACAGGTTGGGGATAGGAACCAGCATGCCCCATGCACACAGAGGAAGAGAAAGAGAGCTGGATTGGACGCCACTGGCATACCAGGCTCAGAGGATGACGTCCCTGTGGAGAGCTAATGGGACATAGAAGGGACTGTGCAAATGACAACAGCACGTGTTGATTGAGAAGATTGAGAAGATTGAGAGAGAGGACATTTATGGGGTCACATGGTAGGGAAGCAGCATGATCTGAAGCCCCAAAATGCAGCGAATCAAGAAGGGAGCATGCCTGGATAAAAAAATCTGGAGGAGAAAACAACAGGACCAACAGTTTGGGGGAACATGGGAGAGGGGGAGGTGAGGGAAAGGAAGTGGTATTAACAAACTCAGGGACAAGGGAACAACAAGGGATCCAAAATCAGTGGCGAAGAGGGTGTAGGAGGCCTGGTAGGGCTTGAGCAAGGATAATATAACCAAGAGGAAATACTGAAACCCAAATGAAGGCTGAGCATGATAGTGGGACAAGAGGAAAGTAAAAGGAAATAGAGGAAAG
>NW_022110232.1:0-1214 GCF_000313985.2 Echinops telfairi
CCAGGAAGGGGTGGTATGCACCTGGATCACCCACCTGGGCCAGATGAATTCAACTCAGCCAATGGGGTTAACCAGTACCATCGGCCATGCCTCCCAGCGGCGGCCCTGTAAAACCAGTTTTCTCTCTGGCACTCTCCCAGCAGCTCCAACACAGTTCAGTGTGGCCAGTCCACGGTCCGTGCATTTGTGCCACTTCTATCTTTTATAAACTCACTTGGATCATAAGCCAGGCATAGGTGTGAATTCTTTCTCCTGCGAAGCCAAGACCGAGTTATTTCTCCCATGAGAGAGAGACGTAATGAAGATACTCATTTAAACTTGAGTTTCAGATAAACGAAGGATACTGTTTTTGTATTCGTGATGCAGTATTTAGGATGCACATCTCTGTGGGAAGCTGAGCACCAGGAAGAGAGCATATGGGGGCACATGCTCAATGCTCAAATATAAGGAGTCTGGGAGGCAGATTTTGGTACAGGGAGACCTTCACGTCCATGGGTTGGAGATGCAACCCAATCACATTGTCCTACATAAAAGTTATTGGCCACAATGTCCTCTGAAATACTGCCAATTTTAAGATGCTGCTTGCATGCACATGGTTGCTTACTATCCTCTTGAAGGTTAACTTCTTGAAGGCTATCTGCCTGAAGGTTATCTGCGATCAAAAGTAATCAGACCATACAACCCTACATTCAGCTCACTCTCTTCTGATAAGAATCATAGACTGTTCCCCTGAAGAAGAGCTCAGGGACATCTAAGGTGAGGATAGCCCCAAGGTTAAGCCACCAAGGTTAACCACCAAGGCGACCAAGGTTAAACCACCATCTTAACTCTAGAACCCACTCATCTTGTTATGTATGTGCCTTCCTGTCCCAGGTATGTCCCAATACTTCCTTTTTCTGTTATGTTATGCCCTTAGTACATTCCCTTCCTGTTAAGCGCATGTCTCTAATACAACTCCTTCCTGTTATATATGTGTGTGACATGACTTGCATGCCCAAAATTATATCTTGTGAGAGACTATATTCGGCGCTCACTCTGGTCCCAGTTGCCATGAAGAGGTGAGCACTTGTATGTCTTGTCTGTTCTTTTCATTTATGCTTCAATCACACAACTGCCCCTTGGACCCATTCCATTGTGGAGGCTGGCCCCTACGCAACTGAAATATTGTTTATCTGAAATTTAAATAAAAATAGTGTCTTGTAGGTTATCTGACA
>NW_022110233.1:0-1214 GCF_000313985.2 Echinops telfairi
AGGTAGAAAGAAGAGCAGCTGAGAGGCAAGCAGAAACGGGGATGTTAGCTGTCACTTGGAGGTCTCCAGGGAACAGCAGAGGGCAGGGGTTGCAGCAGAAATTTCCTCTCAGCAACAGAGAGCCTGCCCTAGAGCCGGTGCCCTGAGTTTGGACACCTAGCCTCAGGAGTGCATGAAATGAACTCTGCTCTTAAAGCCACCCCTTCTTGAGGTTTCTGTTACAGCAGCACCAAACCAGCAAGATACCACGTCCACACCTTGGAGAGCTGTCCCCTCCTCTGCAGTGCCTTCTGAGACGCCTACCTACAAAACAAGCTCCCCTTCCCCAGGGTCCCTGCCCTCAGCCATTTCTCCTGTTGGATGGCCCCGGGGGTGGGCACATGCCATTGTCAAGGTTAATTATCGGTTCAATCTTCCGGAGCCTGACCTGAGGCATCCAGGAGAACAAGGAGCTGGCCTTCTAATGAGAAAGACACGCTTCTGGAAAAATGAATACATGTACGATTGAGCGTGCTCTCATTAGGGGTGAGGAACAAGGCAGTACACAAGTGTCAGGAAGACAATTTCAAAGAAGACGCGTGACCTCTGCAGTCAGCCCTGGCTGCTCCTCTGCCAAGGGGGCACTGCCCGCTGTGTCCAGCTCTGTCATGGCCTTGCCCTGTACCGACAAGCCAGGGCACTAGGGAGTGACGAGAGGCTGCCAGCTGCCGTCGCGGGGCCCGCTGCCCGCTGCCCAGAGTATTGGAAACAAGCAGGCCGCTCCTGCCACTCTCAGATACACCTGCCTCTGGGCCTCAAGATCAAGTCACCAACTCGGGACTATTTCCAAGTAGAGCTGACGGGAGACCAGGTGTCGGGCTGCCCTCCCCCCCCACTCTCCCAGGCTCCTCTTGCGAAGCACTGTGTGGCCAGTTGGTGGCTTCACCCTATCTGACATCCCCTCCCATCCCACCCCTAGCTCCATGCGCCCTCGGCTCCCTCGTGGTCTCCCACACAGGAGGACTGCTGCTAGGCATGTACACGCTGGCGTGCCCAGCACTGTCCTTGACCCTCCTCTCTCTCTCTCTCTCAGCACACGCCCACACTTTGCTCCTTACTCCAGTCACCGAGCAGCAAAAATGGCTAAGGGTTCCGGGGCTCACCAAAAGATTGGATGCTGGAGTCTCCCTGGAGGTGCCCTGGAGGAAAGGCCTGGCGCATGATGAGAACGAAAA
>NW_022110234.1:0-1214 GCF_000313985.2 Echinops telfairi
TCACCCTTTCTCTAACTTTTCATACTGGGATCATTGTCCCAATCACCATGATAATAGTCCCTTTCTTTAGAAGGGCCTTGACCTTTCAACCCTTTTGTTAGCAGCTGCCTGCATGAGCTGTCTGCATTAAGGACATGAACATTGCTCAGGAGGGTGAATAGGGTTTGCCTTCACAAGTCTCACAGCTGTGACAGCCAGTGTTGGATGACTTAGTAAGCAAGGTAAACCCAGGTTTGTGCTTACTCATCTCTAGTGAACATTTTCACATTTTTCTTCACCACATCAAAGATTCAGCTCCCAGATACGGCTGATGACCCAGATATGACTGGTGACGCTCTGCATAATACTTTTTTACAGACTCTTTTACCAGTAAACGAGATAAGCACAAGGTAAGACTCTCTTTTACCAGTAAACAAGGAAAGCACAGCTTACTTGTACTTAATTACTACTAATAATCTGTAGTAAAGACTCTTATGAACTTGGGGAAACTCATGTGAAACTGCATAGTACGCATTAGCAAGTAAGCACACATAAGCATGTGTTTACCTTGCTTATTGGATAATCCTCCCCTGGGTACAGTACTATTCTGCTCACCTTGGTTGGCCTTAGTTCAAGATGAGAGACAAATGAAGTCCACAGACTTGTCAGCAGTGTGGTTGCTCTTAGATATCTTCAAGTTGGCGCCAAGCCATAGTGATATGTATAACACAATGAAATTCTGCCCAGCCCGCCTCCCCTCACCATCTTTCCTATGTTCAAATCCATTGTTGTAGTCACTCTGCCGATCCATTGCCTTGAAGGTCCTCTCATATTTCTCTGACTCTGTACTTTACTAAGCATGATGTCCTCCTCTAGGGGCTGATCCCTCTTGATAACATGTCCAAAGTAGGTGAGACGAAGTCTGGCCATCCTCACTGCTAAGGAGTATATTCCAACTGTACTTCTCCCAAGACAGATTTGTTCATTTTTCTGGTTGCCCATGGTATTAGAGGACTTGAAAAAGTTAATAAAAAATGGAATTAAATGGCTATATAAATGCAATATCTTGAAATACATTAAAGTATATACATATATTATTTATTTATTGACATAAACTCTATCAAGCTGAGACACTTTTGTAAATGATGATACCAGCCACTTAGTCAAGGAGCCCTGTTGGTGGGGTGGGTTAAGTGATGGCCTGATAACTACAAGGTCAGTACTTCAAAGTCACC
>NW_022110235.1:0-1141 GCF_000313985.2 Echinops telfairi
TCCTTTGTGTTTTAATTTTTGTCTTCATAATCTGTCATATATTGAGAATAGTGTGTAATACTGTGCTTCTCTCCATGCTTCTGCCCATTCTTCTAGTTTCTTTTCACACTTATTAAAAATTAAAAAGAAATGCTATTAAGGTTTATGTTTCTGGGCTGCTGGCCACCTTGGGTAGTTTTTAAATGCCTCTCATTCCTAATTTTTAAAAGCCTTTTAACAAGTTTGTCAGTTTTTATTAACATTCTTTTGTAATCTTCATTTGTTTTTCCGCTTTCCCTATCTCTTCTATCTCCAGCTTTTAATTGTATTATTTTTATTTTGTCTGAATGTGTAACATTCTACTCATCTTCATCTTTGCATTATTCCTTGTTCACAATTAAATGTCTTAAATGTACACAACCAACTTTTTAGCTAAAGTTTTTCAAGTCATCTCTTAGTTTCTCAAGAATACCCATGGACATAGCAATCCCTAAATTACATGTTTCAAACCTATTCTTTGGATACAAATACTTGATTTACACTTCATTTTCTAGAATGTTTTGGAAATCATGCTCCACTGATACCTTGCAAAGAGTTTAGTGGTAGTGTAGTTCTCTCTTTGTAAATGTGGCTGGGGGTGGGGGTGGGGGTGGGGTGGATATATATTTGCTTGAATCCTGAGGTATCTTGTATCTTTAAATTCTAATAGTTTTCCCAGAATAACTTTTGGCTCTGAGGTAATTTTTCTTAGTACCCGAAAGCCTTTTTAGTATGCAGTGGGGTTTATCTATATTAATGGAAAGTTTTCTTTGTTATAAGACCCACTGCCACAGAGTCAATTTCATTCATAGTGATCCTATAGGACAGAGTATAACTGTCCCTGTGGGATTCCATGACCAATTCCTTTCCTTTTTAATCATTTTATTGGGGACTCATACAACTCTTATAACAATCCGTCCATCCATCCATCCATTGTGTCAATCACATTTTTACATTTGTTGCCATTATTTTCAAAACATTTTTTTCTACTTGAGCTCTTGGTATCAGCTCCTCATCACCCCCCTTTCCTCCCTCATGAACCCTGGATAATTTATAAATTATTATTATTTTTTCATGCATTACACCGACCGATGTCTCTCTTCATCCACTTTTCTGTTGTCTG
>NW_022110236.1:0-1392 GCF_000313985.2 Echinops telfairi
CGTGGCGCACCCCAAACCAGCTGCCCCACCCCCGTGAGGACGGGGGCCCTCCGTGAGGTGCTTACGTGGGCACCTTGCACAAGGTCAGGAGTAAGCCGATGGTGAACAGGCTGACCGCACCCACGATCACGAGGGTCGTGGGGAAGGCCGGCTTCTCCGGAGGACACGCATCTGCACCGAGAACAGAGACCACCGTCACACTCACCCACATCCGGGCCCGCCCCACCCGCGGCTTTCTTTATTAAGGCCCCACCGAGCCCAGCCACTGCCACCCGAAGGGCTCTTGCGTCTCTGAGGGCTCTCAGGGGCTGTCCGTCTACACAAGACAGACAGCCTCGTCTTTCCCGTGGGAGCAGCTGGTGGTGGCTTTGAACCACCAACCTGGGGGACAGCAGCCCACTGGGACACCCTCAAACCCAAACTCACGGCCCTCGAGTGGACGCCGACTCACGGCGACCCTGCAGGACAGGGCAGAGCTGCCCCTGGGGGTGTCTGAGGCTGCCGGTCTTTACGGGAGCAGAAGGGGGGCTGGGGAGTCCCAAGCAGACACCGTCCTCTCTGGCTGGTGGTGGGTGCCTGCCCTCCAGCACCATTCAGGGCTAAAACCCCCGGACCCCCGGGCCCCCGGGCACGACCACCGGGGCGCGTGGGGGCAGGAGGAGAGGCCTGAGCTTCCGCCAGAACAGTCCCTGTGAGCACCGTCCACACGGTCTTTGCGTCACGTGGGGCCGCCGACCCGTGGCCTGGCACCCGAGACCACAGTTTCAGCCACCATTCCACACGGGCTCGGTGCGGACATGCCAGCAGTGCCCTGCGCCAGGGCGGCCAACACCCTTCTCTGGCGGATCTGACAGCGCCTCTCTGAGCTCACGTGGGTGGGTGGAGTGGGGGGGGTTGATGCCAGAGGTCCTGCCTCACTGCAAACGGATTCCGTGGCGCCTGCCCGATGGGGCCTCTGCACGCTCACAGGGGGCCCGAACCTGGGGAACCTGGGGTGCCGCCCCCTTCAAGGACTGGGTGGCATGTCCATCGGCGCCCACCCCCCAGCACTGCTGTTCCGCAGGCAGGGACAGCTCAGTTTATGCCGAATGGGGCCAGGCCTCAACCTCTGGTCCTAGGGGCCACTAGCGGTCAGCCCCGGGGCAGCACAAGGCCGTCGCCGAGGCCACCCCTGCCTCCAGGAGGCCAGCGAGCGTTCTAACAAGACCTCCCGTGGGCTGCCCTCCCCCCTGCATCTGCACCCCTGCAAGGTCGCGGAGTCCCGGTGCCACGGGGGTTACGCGTTCGAGTTGCAATCTGCAGGGTCGGCAGTTCAAAGCCACTGGTAGCTCCACAGAGGACAGACTGGCCTCCTGCTCCGGTCAACTTACAGCCTCAGAAACCCACAGGGGG
>NW_022110236.1:2064-4435 GCF_000313985.2 Echinops telfairi
CCATCCACCCATCCACCATGACTGCACCCAGTGCGGAAGGCTGCCTGCAGAGACACTGGCAGCAGTCACTGTGAATGGTGTCTCCCTAGGGGGGACCAGTCAGGCTGTGGTCCTGCACGACGCCCTCCCTCCCGCGCTCAGGGCAGGGCGGGGTGTGGGGGGACAGGGCTGCACAGCTGTGCAGGAGCATCACCTCTGGGCTGGCCCTGCTGCCAGTAGGTCACTGCAGACCAGTCGCTGGGATACGTGCGTGTGCCGTAGTAGGCCTCCCTGGTCCTGACCCGGCCGCGGAAGCTGTAGCACCGCTCCGTGTCCAAGCTCCTAATGGTCACCTGGCACGTTTCCTCCTGTGCGGACTTCAGGAAGAGGGGCGGACACAGTGAGGCTGGACGTGTCCGAGCCCTCGTGGCCCAGAACCAGGGCCTCTCGGCAACCCAGGGACAGCCGTACCCCTCCCGCTGTCCCCGGCTCCTTGCCGACTCACCCCGGCAACAAGGGCCTGCCCACAGCCAGGCATGGAGGGGCCCGGAACTGCAGACCTGGCCGCAAGCCCTCACCCACATCACCATAAAGTGACCTCGCTCACTGAGGCCATTCTGGCCGGAGGGGGCCCTACTGGACAGAGGCAAACTGCCCCTAGGGGCTCCCGAGACAAACTCTTTACGGGAGCCCCCCCTCTTTCTCCCTTTGAGGGGCTCCGGGGTTCTAAGTGATGACGTCAGGGTTGGCAGCCCAGCGTGCGACCGCTGCGCCAGCAGGACGCTTTAAAAGACCCTCGGCTGCCACCGCCCTGCAGCGTCCCTTTGTAGCGAGTGTGACGGCAGGGACGTCCACGGGACCCCGTGCGACGGGGCAAGCAGAGCCTGGAGATATTGGCGGTGAGGAGATTCTCCCCGGCGACGCTGCCGTCTGCAAATCCGGGGCTAGGAAACCGTGTTCATGTGACCTGCAGCGGTCAGCCTCCCACACCTGGGCTGGAAGTCCACCGCAGGGGGGAGGCCTAGCCTCTGGCAGCACCCTTGAGGTGCCGTCAGCAGCTCCGGGCACCTCCTCGCCCGCCTGCCCTGCCAACTCCCGCCTCTCCCGACGGTGTGGATGTTGAGCCTGGTGTTGGTATCGCTGTTCTGGCTGTGGCTGCGGTTGATGTTGATCTTGACTTTATTGTCGCTGTTGTGCCCGACGTGGCTGCTGCCGCCCTGGGGTGGCACCGGGTCTGCTCCAGATCGCCGGGCCCCACTACACACAACCGACGGAAACGCCGCCCGGCCTGCGCCGTCCTCACAATCGTCCCTACGCTCCGGCGTAGTCCACGGCTGCAGCCAGGTGTCCAGCCCCCTCCTGGGTTTCGGTCCCCATCCACGTCACCAAGCAGGACGTCCCCCTCCGGGGACCGTGTCACTGTGGTCAGTTCTGCGTGGGCAGTAGCAGCCGGATGGACATGTGTGCATGCTGGAGGGAGTGATTCTCCCGGGACACAGAGGCACGGTGGCACCTTGGAGAGTGGCTGGGAAATGGCCAGGGATGGGCTTGCTCACCCACAGGGTGGCCGCAGGCCCCTGGTCTGTTAAAAAAGGGAAGAGAAGGGGGGGGGGGGTCTGCAGACTCCGGGAAGTGCACTGAAGAGACCACGTCTGCACTTCCTTCTTGCAAAGCGCGTGGTCGGCGGCGGCCACAGAAAGGTCCACCTTCAGGATATTCGGAAAGCACTGAGGGCCCAAGGGGGAGACAGAGCACGAAACGTTCTCGTAGAAGCGCAAGACGGAACCCCAGTCGGCGCGAAAAAGAAAAAGTCCTGACTCGGGGGGTGGGGCGCGGCTTAGCCCGCGTCTCGGTGCCTGCACGGCAGCACCCACTGGACGGTGAGCCGGGGGTCAGGTGCAAGGTTCTGATCCTGGGGCTCTGACAAACACCAGAGATGGTGCGAGAGACGGCCTGGGAAAAGAGCCTGCTGTGCTTGCTGGGCTTCGTCTGTGTCTACGGCCATGGCCAAGCGGGGGTCAATGTCTGTCACGCCTTGAATGGCACCCTGAGAGAGTCGATGTGGGGTGGCCCCCATGCAATCCTCGTCCGTCTTCTCCACAGCTGAGTGATGTGATGGCATCCCCATGTTCTCTCCTGATGTGATCGCCCTCCGCTTTCTCATCTGTAGTAGTGACATCGTCTGTTATCCGCTTCAATTAAGAGTGAAGGCGGGGGAGTGTAGCCTGTCCATCAGGCTGCAGCTTGACGACCTCGTTTGCAGGCACTAAGGAGATAAACGGCTCCCTGGAGGGGACACACACACTGTCCCTGTGAGACATGCCCGTTGACAAGACCCACGGAGCTACGCTAGAGCCCTGGGGCTGGAGGAGCCCCGTGGAGCCCACGCCAG
>NW_022110236.1:4703-5739 GCF_000313985.2 Echinops telfairi
CTTCCCACCCACCGGCCAGTGCTCTCCCTGCACGCGGCGTCATTGCGTGTGCTGCGTGAGACTGGAGACGGCGGTGTAGATTGGTATCAGACATGTGGGCTAGTATCGGGCTGAGGGGCTCGGTGTGGACTGGGCTTGAGAGGTTCCTCAGTGTTCGGTTGCTCTCGTGTACAAAGCCCTTTCTTCTACACTCGGGAGAGTCTGTGAATTTGTTTCTCTAGTGGACCCAGGATAACCCATCATCGGATGAGATTGTCCACCGCTCTGTGCTCCGGCCTGCCTGGCCTCCGTTTGACAATGTGATGTCAGCATCCTCCGTTTTCTCATCGGCTGTGAGTGGCCCCTGCTTTGGGATCTGGCCGTGGTCACCCTCCGTGGTCACCCTCCGTGGTCACCCTCCGTGCTGCAGCCTGAGGTGTTGACTCCGCCCTTTCGGGATCCGAGGGCTGATCCTCCACGTGGCCGCTCGTGTCACTGACCTCCCTGTTGCCACTGGTGGCGACGATCCTACGTGGTTTCC
Source organism: Echinops telfairi (assembly GCF_000313985.2). Taxonomy (NCBI): domain Eukaryota; kingdom Metazoa; phylum Chordata; class Mammalia; order Afrosoricida; family Tenrecidae; genus Echinops; species Echinops telfairi. Next base: position 5,224 of record NW_022110236.1, read on the forward strand.
AGCCGTGGCAGCGCTGTGAGGTGCTGGGCCACTGACCACGAGGTCAGCAGTGAGAACCCACCAACGTCTCCACAGGAGACAGACGTGGCCATGTGCTCCCCTAAAGACTGACCGTCTTGGGGGCCTATTGGGGCCGCCATGTGCTCCCCTAAAGACCGACAGTCTTGGGGGCCTATGTCGGGCTGCCATGTGCTCCCCTAAAGACTGACCGTCTTGGGGGCCTATTGGGGCCGCCATGTGCTCCCCTAAAGACTGACTGTCTTGGGGGCCTATTGGGGCTGTCATGTGCTCCCCTAAAGACTGACAGTCTTGGGGGCCTATGTCGGGCTGTCATGTGCTCCCCTAAAGACCGACAGTCTTGGGGACCTATGTCGGGCCGCCATGTGCTCCCCTAAAGACTGACCGTCTTGGGGGCCTATTGGGGCCGCCATGTGCTCCCCTAAAGACTGACTGTCTTGGGGACCCATGTGGGGCCACCATGTGCTCCCCTAAAGACTGCGTCTTGGGGGCCTATGT
>NW_022110236.1:8145-10676 GCF_000313985.2 Echinops telfairi
CCCCCCAGCAGTGACCCCCGCAGACTCACGGTAGTCGCTGGTCCAGACGCTGGTGTTCAGCAGAGACCGGGCCTCCTCCCAGAGGGAGCCGTGCAGCATCACACCCGGCTTCCCGCCCTGGCCGGCCATGTCCAGGACGCAGCCCGCGGTGCGACCGCCCACCAGGAGGTAGCGGGGACACGGGTGCATAGCTGGGTCTCTGAACGTGATGGAGAAGCTGGGGGGACAAGGGGAAGCCATGGTGCTCACGGCCATGTCAGCAGCTCCATCCACCTCCCCCCCTCTGTCCCCTGAGACCCACCTGTCCACACAGAAGGCCACATGCCCTGCCCACGAGTCTGGAGACACAGGTGTGGGGAGCTGAGGGGTCCCCCCATAACACATGGATTTCCACTGACCCCAGAACCTCTCGGGGGGTCCCCTAATGGGACAAAGTGTCCCTGGGGCAAGTGGGATCAAGTGAAAGATCTTGAGGTGAGGTCACCCTGGAGCAGGGGGTCCTCGTCCTACAGGCGGGGTGTCTTTAGAGCCGAGGGACACAGAGGAGAGACGGCCCCGTGGAGACGGAGGCAGAGGCTGGAGACATACGGCCACAAACCCAGGAATGTCCAGGGCCCCCAGGGCCTGGCAGAGACCATGAGGAAGGACCCTCCCCTGGAGCCTCCTGAGGGAGCCCGGCCCTGCCCACCCCTGGACTTCAACGTCCCAGCCCCCAGCGCTGAGAGAGTACACCCCCCCCTCTGGTTTGAAGCCCCCCAGCCCAGTGGCCGTCAGTCCACCCTGGCTCTCGGGGGGTCCCCCCACCATGAGTCAGAGAGAGCCGAGCGCACGGGGCTTTGAGATGCTGCCGCTTTAGAAGCCAGTCACCTGGCCTTTCTTCCGTGTCACCTCAGGGTGCCCTGGGGCCCCAGACGTCCTGGGAGCGGCCACGCGTGTTCACCGTGTAGCCTCGCCCTTCCCTGAGGAGGACAGCCCTGACCAACACACCCTGAGTCTGCAGGAATTGGTTAGGGGCCGAGGGAGGAAACTCGGGTTAGGGGCCATGGACCCACCCCCTCCCTGTGGCAGTGAGGACAAAAGTCCAGGGGAGGCCGCTCCGCCCGGTGGCGCGTGGGTGCTGTGCTGTGGCCCGGGGCCACCCCGGAGGTATGGGCCCCCAGTCAGGGATGTTGGTGATGAAGGAAGCTGGGCTTGGGGAACTCAGCTGACCGTCTCTGCTGAGCCGAGGAGACAAGGCAACACGGGCTTCTCCCGAACCCCAGGCTCCGCTGTCACCCCGCACGGTCCAGTCACTTCCCGGCTCACCGGACCAGCTTACAGCAGACGGACACCCCGCCCGGCCTGCGTCGGCCCCACCATCGTCCCGTGTCTGAGCCACGGCCGCAGCCCCGCGTCCGTCCATCTCGTCCAGGGCCTCCCTCTCTGCCGCTGCCCCTCCACTTCCCCAAGCACAGCGTCCTTCTCCAGGGACCGGTCTCTCCCGAGGATGCGTCCACAGTCTGTGTGCCAGTCTCACCACCCCCGCCTCTCAGGAGCACGCCGGCTGTACCTCTTGCCACTTGCTCCACGTAGCTGTCCCCCCCTGTGTGCAGCCAAGCCCCAGAGAATGAGCGACACCCCGGGGTGCGCCCCACCCCACCATTTGCAGAATTGAAACTTCAGAAGGTGGAAACTCCCTTTCTCCACTCTGCCTCGTGCTGCCGGAGCCGCACAGAGACGTGGCGGGGCGCCAGCTGGGGAGGAGTCACTTCTGACGCACGGTGAGCTGGAGGGCAGGGCAGACGTACCCCTCGGGCGGCTAGAGTGGACACCTCGTCTTTCTCCCAAGGAGGGGCTGGTGGCTGCAGACTGCCCACCTTTACTCGGACAGGCCAACCCTGAACTCGTATGCCAGGAGCACTCCTACATAGATGGTAGATGGATGAAAGATGGACGGATGGATGATAGGTAGCTACACGCGCACACCTACATACGTGATAGATGGATGGATTGATAGAATATAAGTAGGTAAATAGTGCATGAAACACAGGCGGATGGATAAATGGTAGATGAGAGAGAGAGATATAAGGTAGATAGATATGTAGATAATAGGTACCCTTCAAACTCAAGCTTGTCTTTGATAAGATAAAATTTCCTACATGGGAAACAAACAAAACATCACCACCATTGAGTGGACGCCGACTCACGGCGACCCTGCAGGACAGGGCGGAGCTGCCCCTGGGGGTCTCCCAGGCGGTCAGTCTTTACGGAGCAGACAGTCTGGTCTTTCTCCCGAGGAGCAGCTGGTGGGTTGAAAATGCCAACCTTTTGACTGGCAATCCAGCACTCAAGCCCCCGTGCCACCAGCGTTCCTAGATGGATGATGGTAGGCAGATAGGGAGGGAGCTAGGTAGCTAAGTAGATAGATGATGGATGGACCGACGAGGAGCCTGGATTCGTATCTTGCACCTTGCTTGGATCCACAATCAGTGGTCATGGAAGCAGTGTCCGGAGACCAATGGATACGTTCCCCTGGTCAGTACACTGCCCAG
>NW_022110236.1:11677-12916 GCF_000313985.2 Echinops telfairi
CGATGGCCATGCTTGTCCAGAGACGAGGATTGGGCCCGACATTTCTAAAGGGCCCCGTCGGCCCCTGGCATGTCCGGCCGCGTGGCGGCGGCGGCGCAGGGAGGTGCCGGGTGCTCAGGGGCCTCTGCGGAGCTGCACGGAGAAGGCACTCTGGGCCATGCAGTCAGTTGGGCGGCTGCACGCACTGCCCTGTCTGCACAGCGTCCTCGGTAGCAGGAGAGGGAGCTTCAGCAGGGACACGGGCCTGAGCCTGGGTGGGGGCACCTACCTGTAGGAGAAGGTCAGGTTCCGCCTGGGAAGGTGGGTATCGTTCCAGGTCACCTGGATGGTGTCGAAGTTAAAATTGACGAACTGCAGCTTCACAAGCGGATCTGAACAAGAACCGGAGCGATCACGCTGCGGCAGGGGCGGTGGGGGGGACTGGAAGGGGGAGGGGTCCTGAGAAGGGCAGCCTGCCCGGGGAGGGGGTGGGAGAGACGGTCAGGGCCTGGAGACCGGCCTGACCCCCAGCTGATCCCGGCTCACGGTGACCCTGCAGGACGGGGCGGAGCTGCCCCTGGGTCTCCCAGGCGGTCAGTCCTTACGGGAGCAGACAGTCCGGCCTTTCTCCCGAGGAGCGGCTGGTGGGTTTGAAGTGCCGGCCTTGGCGGTCAGCAGCCCAGCGTCTGGCCACCTGCGCCCCAGGACTCCGCTTTGGAGGGGAGAGTTGATCATGGACACACACAGCCTGTGGGTGTTGAGCAGGGGCCCAGCGCACTTTGCCCGGGACTTTCTGCAAGGTGGCCGAGGGCCGGGGGCTCCGGAAAGCCCCCGGGTTCAGAAGAGGAGCGGAGGGTGCTGCTCATGGCCAGCCCAGCGAGGGGAGGGTGGCCCTCAGAGTGGGGAAGGGGGGCTGCACGGGATGGTGGGGGAGGGGGAAGCCCGGACAGGGAGAGGGGGGCTCAGAGAGGGGAGGGAGGGCGGGGCTGCCTGCGTGAGTCCGTCTGTCCATCCGTGAAGGCAGACAGACAGCCTCCGATGCCCAGGGGCAGCTCTGCCTGCGGCTCGGTGGGCTAGGAGTCCACCCACCAGCTCCCAGGGAGGAGGACAGGCTGCCTGCTGCCGGCTCCCACACACCCGTCGAATCCCAGCTCGAGGAGTAATGGTGCCGATGCTGCTGGTACCGCTGATGCTGCCAGTGCTGCTGCGGCTGCAGCTACTGCTGCCACTGATGCTCATGCTGCTAGTACTGCTGCTGCC
>NW_022110236.1:14785-16129 GCF_000313985.2 Echinops telfairi
TTTATACATGGCAAGTTTATATGTGACAACTATTGCTTCCATGCATGTGTGTACCTATGTAATTGCACGTGATGATTTTATTTGATGTGTGCACATACATATATTTTTACATATGAGTTTATATGTGACATATAAACATGAACATGTACACACAGATTTTACATATGGCAAGTTTATGACATTTCTATGTCTATGTGTATCTACATATATACAGCAAGCTTATATATAAAAATGCATGCAGAGGACAAGCTTATAGATGACACACGTGTGTGTACATGCATGTTTACATAGGAGAAGTCTGTTCACGGGTCATGTGGCAGCAGACCTGTGACGGGGTGGGAACGCACCGGCCCGAAGTTGCCCACTCCCAGGACCTGTGGCGGTCAGCGGGGCACGTGGGCATCGCTGTGCAGTTACGAGAAGCCGGGAGGGGGCCTGAGGGACAGGCCTGGGCATCGTTGCTGGCACCCAGGAGACGTGGGCCTGGGAGCAGATTGGTCACACCTGTGCTGCAATCCCAAGGTCAGCAGTTTGAAACCACTGGCCGCTCCAAGGGAGAGAGGCCAGAGTGTCCACTCTCCTGAAGACTGACCGCCTGGGAGACCCCCAGGGGCAGCTCCGCCCTGTCCTGCAGGGTCGCCCTGAGTCGGCGTCCACTCGATGGCAGTGTGTCTGGGTTTCTATGGGATCGAACGGACAACAGCGTCTGGGAGAACTGGGCGGGCAGCTCAGTGGTCAGTGGGTCCGGACCCCCTCAAAGAGGCAGAGGAATCCCACTGCCCCAGAGAAGCCCCGGCTCTGGAGTGTTGGGGCAGCAGGGTGGGGGCGTCTGGGTGCTTGGGGCATCATCTCAGAAACAGCAAGCGGAGGCTGCCCCCCCAAACCAGACAGCCTGGCACCCACAGTGGACACGGGGGCAGCTTACCGGGTATGGAGTCCTCAGCGGTCACCAGGCATCCGGGCAGGATGAGGAGGGCAGCCGCTGCCACCGCGGCCGGGAGCCCCATGCTGACAGCGAGCACGTTCCTGGGGGACTGTCCGCAGAGCGCCCCGATTCCGCGGGGGAGCAGCTACAGGAAGTGACCCATCAGGGCTCATTCTCATGCACACGCCTGCCCGCCCGGAGACACGCACACGCACACACACACACACACACGCGCACACACACACACACACACACAATGACAGTAAGCTTAAAAATATTGCTACAAAATCATCGAAATGTTTATTCCACAAAAGTATCAGAATGTGAAGCTATTATTTCTTGATGTATTCTCCATCTCATCCGATGCACTTCTCACAGCAGCATTCCCATCCCTAACCCGCCCCTGAGTAAGTCTGTGC
>NW_022110236.1:17852-22362 GCF_000313985.2 Echinops telfairi
GGCCCCCCTGCATGTCCGCCGAGGTCCATCAGCGAAGAGATCAGCTAACAGGAGGCCACGGCTCGTGGATTCCGCCTCGCAGGGGAATTCTCCGCCCGCAAACCCTCCCATCAGCCGTTCAAGTGCTCCCTTACGTAACACGCTCTTGCACGCACCTGAGTGCACGTGAATTGGCATCTCTCCCCCCGGCTGGCACAGGGCTGACGGGAGCAGAGGGTGCCTGCCTGTCCAGTGGAGCAGGGTCAGGGGTTGTGCGTCCCGGCTGGACAAATCCAGGGAGACGCATGCGAATAAGAAAGAGGTTTGTGCACAAGAGCAACTGAATATTGAGAAAATGCCCCAGCCCAGGCCAGATCAAGCCCGCAAGTCCACTATTAGCCCCTGTGTCCAATACCAATGTGTGAAGTCCTCTTCAGAGTTTAGCCGTGGCCGTGCACGGTCATGGGGTTTTATTCCAGGAACCCAGCTAAGGGACAAGTCAGTAAATAACCCGACCTTGTCCCGTGGCTGCCGGGCCTGTGCCGGGGCGTCCTTGCTCGGAGGGGGTCTGGGTCACAGGCCGTAGGCGTGGGCGCTGACCGCTACGTGGGATTGGAGGGAGCTCCGGTCCACGTGCTTTTGACCACAATTGAGAAAACGAGTCACACGAAGAGCAACGAGAACAAGGAGGAAAAACAGGCTCAGAGCAGATGCACGCCCCCCAGGGCAGGCGTGAGGCGGTGGGGCACCCTCTGGAGCCAAGTGGAGCTCATGCGGAGTGCAGGGGGGCATGCATGCTCCCCGAATGACAGGCAACCGCCCTTGTAACCACGTGGGCTGCACCCTCACCCTGCAGGCCCCTGAGTGCATGGAGGAGCGACCTAACACCAGTGCCCCCCTCGGGCAGGTGAGGGGAGAGGCTGTCTTCAGAGCCTGGAGAGCAATGGCCAGTGTCCCTCCTGCAGTTAAAGCTGCCGCTACACTGCGCTCAGCCACCTGCTGGCGAGAGGTGCCCTTCAGGCAGCTCTGCTCTGGGAGGCCATCGTGGGGGACAATGCTGATTCGGGGAGTGGGAGGGGGACTGTGTCCGACTCACGAGGGTGCAGGCCCCCCTCCACCCCGGAAACCCAGCCGGCCAGGCTCCTTCACGGAGGAGAGGCCAGGCTGCATCCGTACACGCTCCCTTCCCGTCCTCGGCTCCCACAGGTTCCTCCCAGAAGGCCCTTTGAGCCCACGTGGGTGTCCCCGTCCCTGTGAGCGCCCTGCGGTTTGCTATCTGACCGGCTCCAGGCGGCGCCCAGCCGTGGTTTGGCCCATCTGCGCCCTTACGTGACAGAGGGCCCCTCTGAGTCACGGTCCCTGAAGGTCGGCGTCCTCCCGCCTCCTCCCTCTCACGAGCTCCTGACACACCACCAGGAAGCTCCTCGCCCCTCCACCTCCTGGGGACCCGAGGGGGCCGCCGGGCGGCATCTGAGGTTCCCTTTCTCCCAGGGTGCAGCCACCATGCACGCCCAGTCCATGCACGCGGCTGTCCAAAGAGAACCGTGCACACGGGCCCAGGGGATGCAGTTTGCAGATGGGTGGACAGGCCTTTCTGACAAGGGGACTTGACCCTGTGAGCTTCGCACGAGCCACCGAGCGCTTAAAGGCTTGCACCACCAGGGACTTTGAGCTACCTAGTAAAGCAGACACTGACGTCAGACCCCGTGCCCTTGAGTGGACGCCGACTCACGGCGACCCTGCAGGACAGGGCGGAGCTGCCCCTGGGGGTCTCCCAGGCGGTCAGTCTTCACGGGAGCAGAAACATGTCCTCGGTCCTGAGGGAGCAGCTGGTGGGATCGAACTGCCAACCCTCAGGTCAGCAGCCAGCGCCTCCCCCTCCGCGTCACCAGAAGCAAACTCCCGGCAGGACCGAGTGGAGCTTCCCACGTAGGGTTTTGGAGACTGCCCGTCGTTACGGGCGTGGACAGCCTCCTCTTGTCTCCGTGCAGCGGCGGCGGCGGGCTTTGAACTGCCCACCTCTCAGGGAGCGTCCCTTTGCTGAAGCCAGTGCCCGTCAGGTTGACCGAGCAACGTCCGCCGTGGTTGGGACCGGCCATTGAGCTGCTTCCGAGCAGAGGGACGGAGGCACCGCTCGGACACAGCCGCTCTCTGGACCCAGCCTGACCGTCCTCTCTGCCCAGAGAGTTCCTGCTGCTCTGGCTTCTTTTAGAAAAATATGGGGGTGTTTTTATTTCTTGTGCTGTGTGTTCTCGCCCCTCCTTCCTGTCTCATGGGGGTTTTGTTTGCTCAGTGTCCCCGTGGAGGGAGCACCAGAGGGGGCCCACTGAGCCGACAGCCGAAGCAATGGCTTATGGGTAATTGGGGCATCACTGCATGCAGGGGGGGTGAGGGGCCAGGCTGCAATGGTGCAGACACAGCTCTGTGTAGCAGCGGTTTTGCTTTTGTGCCATTACATCGTCTGCTGTCCATCTGAGACGATTTAAGAGCAAAGGCGTGGAGTTCAGCCTGTCCATCCGGTCGCAGCTGGATGACCTCATTGGGGGGCGCTAAGGAGATAGACAGCTCCCTGGAGGTGAGACCCACAGAGTCTCCCTGGGAGACATTCCTGCAGACAAGACACACGGAGCTGGAGGAGCCACGGGGAGCCCACGCCAGCGCCGAGATGCTTCCACCGCCGCTGGACCCACAAGACTTCCCACCACCGGCCTGTGCTCTCCCTGCATCGGCGCCATTGCATGTGCTGCGTGCATCTGAAGAGGACTTTATAGATGGGTATCGGACACATGGGCTCATATCGGACTTACGGACTTGCTCTGGGCTGGGCTGCGATGTTTTCTTCATGTGCAATTGTTCTTGGATATAAAGTTCTCTAGTGCACGCCTGTGAGTGTCTACGAATTTGTTCTCTCGTCCACCCAGGTGCACACGTTGTGTGCACCCCTAAGTGCACAGTAAAAGCGCACCCCGAAATGCACAGTAAAAAGCGCACCCCAAAATGCACGGGTGACAGGGACGTGAGAAAGAGCCCCTGCGTGTGTGCAGGCGTCGTGCCAGAACAGGGTGGGGGCGGGGTCCCGTGTCCTCAGCGGGACGAGGGGGGAGGGACACTGGAGTCCATGTGCAGGGAGGACAGGACACGGGCGCTGGACCTCCGGGACACAGGTTCTAGCTGTCCCCAGAAGCTGGGGGACAGGCCTGGGACCGGCGGAACTGGCACGTCTGCTCACCAGCCCCGCCGCCGCCGCGGAGAGCAAATCCACACACTTGCTAGTCCGCCTCCTCGCTTCCCACCAGGGTTGGGAGTTCAAACCCACCGAACGGCCGGCAGTCCACTTCCCAACCCCCCGCCTGTGTTGTCCCCGGTGACCAAGGAACAGCCCCGCACACGGCCCAGCCGTTTCTTCTGCCAGCGGTGGCCGTGCACGGAGCCCCAAAACGCCCCCTGGGTGGGCCCACTCCGCAAGGCTCCTCTCAGAGGGCAAAGGTCATCGTTCCCTGGTCACGCTGTCACCACGCCCAGAGCACGTTGTTGCAAAAGCGTTGGTACTTTGCAGCAGGACCATTGGCCGTAGAAACTGTTAACTTTGCCCAAGAGCCTTCGTGGGTTAAAGGGACAGTGTTACTTTGTCGCAAGGAGATGTGTTACTTTGTTAAGGGAGATGTGTTACTTTGTTAAGGGAGATGTGTTACATTGTCGCAGGGAGATGTGTTACTTTGTCGCAGGGAGATGTGTTACTTTGTTAAGGGAGATGTGTTACTTAGTTGCAGGGAGATGTGTTACATTGTCGCAGGGAGATGTGTTACATTGTCGCAGGGAGATGTGTTACTTAGTGGCAGGGAGATGTGTTACTTAGTGGCAGGGAGATGTGTTACTTTGTCGCAAGGAGATGTGTTACTTTGTTAAGGGAGATGTGTTACTTAGTTGCACGGAGATGTGTTACATTGTTGCAGGGAGATGTGTTACTTTATTGCAGGGAGATGTGTTACTTTATTGCAAGGAGATGTGTTACTTTGTTGCAGGGAGATGTGTTACTTTATTGCAGGGAGATGTGTTACTTTGTTGCAGGGAGATGTGTTACTTAGTGGCAGGGAGATGTGTTACTTTGTTGCAGGGAGATGTGTTACATTGTTGCAGGGAGATGTGTTACTTTGTTGCAGGGAGATGTGTTACTTAGTGGCAGGGAGATGTGTTACTTAGTTGTAGGGAGATGTGTTACTTTGTTGCAAGGAGATGTGTTACTTAGTTGCAGGGAGATGTGTTACTTAGTTGCAAGGAGATGTGTTACTTAGTTGCAGGGAGATGTGTTACTTTATTGCAGGGAGATGTGTTACTTTGTTGCAGGGAGATGTGTTACTTAGTGGCAGGGAGATGTGTTACTTAGTTGCAGGGAGATGTGTCCCTTTGACAAAGCGGCTTCCTTTCCTTGCTGCAGGAAACAGACGGGGTGAGGGGTGACACCAGGTGAGCCTGCGAGCCCAGGGCCCTCGAAAGAAGGGATCTCTGTGGGGGGAACCCTCCCCCCACCCCC
>NW_022110236.1:22462-23634 GCF_000313985.2 Echinops telfairi
CCACCCCCCATCCCCCGCCCCTGGGGAGAAGAACCCAGGGTGGGGGTTCCCTGCTCTCTGCACTTTGGAGAGAGGCCTTGGCATCTCTCTGTTCTGAGTCTCAGCATGTGGTCAGCTTGGCCCTGAACTCCACGGGCTTCTCAAAGGGCCGGCTTTTCAAGGTGGACCAACCAGGACTCTCTCCCCAGTCCCAGTCTGCAAACTCTGCTGGAACCCATGCAGCACGGGCCGCCCATGGCAGCCTGCTTCCAGGACGTGGGTGGGGGCCATTGTCAGATGTCCTCAGTGGGGCTACTACCCTCAGGGGGCTCCAGGGGAGGGTCCTTCCTCACGGTCTCTCCCAGCTCCTGGGGCCCAGGTGTCCCTGGGCTTGTGGCCACATCTCTCCAACCCATGTCTCCACGGGGCCATCTCCCCTCTGTGTCTCTGCTCCTCTGTTGTAAGGACCCCGCTCCTGTAGGACAGGGGTCCCCCTGCTCCAGGGTGACCTCGTGTGAAGCCGGCCGGCGAATCTCAGAGGGCCGTTTGGAAAGGACGGCCCTTCAGCCCAGAGCCAAGCAGGGCCGGGGAGGCCGAGGGGCGTGGGGGTTTCCGCGGAAGAAGGAAGGCGATAAGGCTGGAGATAAAGATCCTGGGTGTTTCTGGGCGAGTTAAAACGTAGATTTTGTTTGGTTTTCTTTTCTCTTTGAAGATTAGATTCCTGAACTGAGTCTGCAGCCATGAGCTGGGGTCGGCGGTGGGGGTGGGGGTGACATGTGGGGAGAGCAGGGATGTCCTGAGAACGTAGCCAAGCCATCCAGGTGCACACCTTTGTAAGTGTCCCCCAAAACATACATATATATTTTAAGACAGTCTGCTGGCCACACAGAGGCTGGTGGGGCCCCTGGGATGATGGGTTCTGGGCCCCCATCAGCTGTGGTGTGGACTCTCCCCTGGGGATCAGCCTCTGGCCACACGGTGGGCAGGTCTGTCAGGGAAGGGGGAATTTGGGGAGGAAGGGGCACCCCTGGAACCTACGGCCATCTGAGCTGGAAAGGGCGGCTTTGGCCCAAGGACACGGCTCAGATGGGTGGGGACAAGAGCAGGGATGGAGAGGGGGGCGCAGGAGGGACCGTGGGGGTCCGCTGTGGGCACGGAAACCAGGAGAGGAAACAAAAGGGGTGGAGAGTGAG
>NW_022110236.1:29458-30601 GCF_000313985.2 Echinops telfairi
GGGTCCCCAGAGAAGACTTGACCACAGATGACTGGCCGGGATGCACGTCCTGCCCCCTCAGCCTGGACCTTCTCCAGGAGCCCACGCTGGGCCCCCAGCTGTCCCCCCGCCCCGGGCCTCCGGGGCGTAAGTGCTGCCTCGTCGCAGGCAGGAGGACGTTCTGAGAAAGGGGAAGCCGGATTCGCGCCGGGCGCCGACCCGATCTCGGCAAAGGCGCAGCAGCTGCGCTGACGTGTCTGCCCCCCTCCTTCGGGAGCCCCCAAACCTGCTGCTGCTCAGTCCATCGTTGTGTGCGTGGGTGGACGGATGGGCGGACGGGCGGACGGACGGATGGATGGATGGATGGATGGACGGACGGATGGAATGCCGCTACGGGGGTCACCGCCACAGGAGGGTGCATTAGAGGGTCCGGCGTGAGGAAGACCCCACAGTCCACATAGAAGGCCTTGATTCTGCTGCTCAACTCGGGCGGGGGCCTCTCCGTGCACATCTGCGTGAAATCAGGGGGTCACGTCCACGTCCGTCTCCGCTGACCTCGCCGGGCCCGGGGCTGGGCCTCAGACGCCCAGCAGCTTCCCTGGGACAGGAGGAGGTGAGGGGGCAGAGGGAGTGCGGGCGGCCAGGCCCCTGCCCGAGGGCCTCCTTTCCCGCTTCTGTCCCTGCCGGGCTGGGCCCTGGTCAGGGGCCCAAGGGCTGAAGGGGGCGGCCTGCTGTCCGAGCGCACCGCACCCCAGCTTGAGGATCCCGTGTCTGTGGGTGGGAAAAGCCCCCAGCCCAGCCCGGCCGTGGGAGTGTGTGTGCGTGTGGAGGGTGGTGGTGTGTGAGTGCGTGTGTGTGTGAGTGTGTGTGCGTGTGGAGGGTGAGGGTGTGTGAGTGCGTGTGTGAGTGTGAGTGTGTGTGCAACTTGTTTCCCTTGAGACTCTCGCTGGTGCAGGAAGTGACTGGCCCGGCCACTTCCTAGGAAGCCGGGAGGCCCTTTCTGCAGAGGCAGGAAGTTGAGAAATCTCTGAAGCCATTTGTCAGGGGGCTGACGCTTCTGGGAAGGGAGATGAAGATTGGCAGGACCCGCCCCCCTCGCTGTACGAGGTTCCAGAGACCCTCCTGCTGAGAAGTGCCCGCTCCGTCCACCTCAGCTGGTCGGGG
>NW_022110236.1:31980-33373 GCF_000313985.2 Echinops telfairi
AGCCCTGTGTGCATCGGTCGATCGATCAGCATAGCTCCCTGTCCATTAGCTCCTCAGGAGAAAGACCAGACTGTCTGCTCCCGTAAAGACTGACCGCCTGGGAGACCCCGGGGGGCAGCTCCGCCCCGTCCTGCAGGGTCACTGAGCGCACTGGGGGTCTGGTCCAGCAGACAGACTCAGCCTTTCGGGGCCCGATCGCACACAGGAAGGAGGCCTCTGAATTGGGGAAGAGCCACGGGGAGGTGGGGGGAAGGGAACCCTGGAGCCTGGACACAGAGAAAAGGGACAGCAGGCCGGGACTCGCAGGGGCGGGTGGACAGGCTCACCTGGAGAGCCCATGCGCCCCCCAAGCAGGAAGATCGGTCTGCGCTCCCAGCCCACCCCACCCCAGGGGTCCCCACCACGAGGTGGTCCCTACTGGACGGACCAGGCAGCTCAGCCCGAGTCCAGACGTGTGGCCAGTCCCTCCAAGGGGCTGCCTGGGCAGTTCGCTGCTGTCCTGTGGAAGGCGGGCCGGGCGGCCCCACGGGGGCTCGGTACCTCTGCAGGCCCTCAGGGGGGTGCACAGCGGGAACCTTCCTATGAGGGCACCCAGGGCTGTCTCTTGCTTCCAACGTCCTTCTGTCGTGAGTTCGAGACTCGGGCTGTCCTCCAAACCCCTGTGCTTGGACGTGTGGGAGAGGAGCTCACACACACACACACACACACACACACACACACACACACACACACACACGTGTGCTCCATGAGACGTCAGATACAGCGAGTCCACTGTGGATCCCTTCCCAAGGGAGCAGGGGTCCGTCCCTAGGGGTGCATGGGGACCATGCGGGGGACCAGCAACCAGCCACGTGCTGGTGAGAGGTGCCCTTCAGGCAGCTCTGCTCTGGGGGGCCATCGTGGGGACAAGATGGACTCGGGGGATGGGAGGGGGACTGTCCGCTCACCAGGGTGCAGGCCCCCCTCCACCCCGGAACCCAGCCTGCCGGGCTCCTCCATGGAGGAGAGGCCAGGCTCCATCGTGCACGCTCCCACAGGACCCGCACGGGCACAGGTGAGCTGCACCTGGGCCAGGTGGCTGCTCCCGGAGGGGAGGGGGCTGCAGGGGTCACCCCGGTGCACGGGGTCAGCCCGGCTGGGGGGCGGGAAGGAGAGCAGACCCCTGGGGCCCTGGTGGCGCAGCGGGTTGCGCGCTGGGCTGCTGCCCGCGAGGTCAGGGGTTCGGGGCCGCCCGCAGCCTTGTTGGGGGGGGAGACGAGGCTGGCTGTCCCAGGACGGGGTTAAAGGTCTTGGGGACCCTGCAGGGCAGCCGGACCCCAGGACCCGCAGGTGCCGGTGAGCTAGCCGCCAGCAGGCAAGTCCACAGCCGCGAAGCCCGCGGTCATCTTTGAGA
>NW_022110236.1:33985-34942 GCF_000313985.2 Echinops telfairi
GACCACGCACCATGCACGCACCACGCACGCACCACGCACCACGCACGCGCGTGCACAGACGGGATCTGGTTGCTAGGTAACGCCCGACGCACCGTCGGTCCAGGCTGGCAGTTTCCAAAGAAGTGGATGGAGGCAGGACAGGGCTACCTGGATGGGCCGCTCACCTGTGGACACCTGGCCTGCAGGTGGCATAGTGGGACCGTCCATTCTCTGAGTCGTTAGGAGCGGAAAGCGCCCTTTATTCCAGCCTCTGCACCTCACCTGTGCACACCTGGGAGCCAGGTGACAGCGGGTCGAAGCGGTTCCGCAAACACGTGGCTCGTGATTTACGCAGCACAGAACGGAACCCGCCCTTGAGTGCAGAGGCGCCACCCTCCCCCGTCGCACCTGGCGCCCAGGTGTGTTCTCAGGTGCATGCCCAATCCCCCCGCAGCTCAGAGACAACCCAAAGTGAATCCCTCCGACCCCAGCCCCACCTCTGCTGCCAGAGCAGAGACCCTGGGGGGCGTCTTTGCCCTCGTACCTGGGAGGACCGGGGTGCTGGGGCTCCTGTGATGCTGACCTTCCTCCATCCCGCGGGGTCGGGGTGCGGGCTCACATCCCCCCCAGCTGCTCCCATCCAGACGTGGTCATCGGTCAGCCCGGGAATCCCGGCCCCTGCGAGGGTCACCGTGTGAGGAGCGAAAGGTGTTTCTGGGGCCTGGTGGTGCAGCGGGTGCAGCGCCCAGCGGACGCGCAAAGGCGCACCCGTTTCCAACGCGCCGTGGCTCCGGGACAGGGTGCTGGTTCTGATGCCCACAGGGCCGGTAAACAACCGAACCAAACGCCGCCCTGTGTCCATCTGTCCATCTCGTCCAGGGCCTCCCTCTCTGTCGCCGCCCCTCCGCTTACCCATGCACGACGTCCTTCTCCAGAGACTGACCTCTCCTGACCACACGTCCACAGTCCGTGAGACAC
>NW_022110236.1:37978-39045 GCF_000313985.2 Echinops telfairi
GTCACACACTGTTACGCAACCTTTCAGAACCTCTAAATAGAAGGCTTGGTGAACGGTCTGACCTGGCGGAATGAACTCCACACGCATCTCAGGCTGGCGTGGTCTCCGCGTGGCTCCTCCGGCTCCATCAGTCTCCATATGTCTTGTCGGCAGGAACGTGCCCCAGGGAGGGAGTGTGGTCCCGCCTCCAGGGAGCTATTTTTATCCGTAGCGCCTCCCAACGAGGCCGTCCAGCTGCCACCTGATGGACAGGCTAGACTCCACCCTTCATCCTTAAGCCTCAAATTAACAGGACAATGTAACGACCGACCACAGTTTCCGAGACTGTCGCTCTTTCTGGGAGCAGACAGCCTCCTTTTTCTCCCGAGGAGCGGCTGGTGGGTTCGAACAGTTGCCCTTGCAGTTATCAGTCCAGCGTATAACCCAGGCTCCTCCATACAAAGCCCCAAACCCAAATCGTTGCCTTCAAATCGAGGCTGACACAGAGATCCTATTGGACAGGCGAGAACTGGCCCTGTGACTTTCCGAGACGGAAACTCTTAAACGGGCGCAGACAGCCTCGTCTTTCCCCCGTGGAGCGGCTGCTGGGTTCGAACTGCTGACCTTGCCGTTGGCAGCCCAGCGTGTCACTGCTGAGCTGTCAGAGGGGCCGACGAGGCAGGCAGAAATCGGGGGCAATACCCCAGCCACGTGCGGACACCAAAGAGCCAGGGACAGGAGCTGAGAGAGATCAGGTCCCCCCGGAGCTCAGACGTCCAGCCTCCTAAACTGTGAGGAAATGGAGCTCTGTTTCTGAAAGGCACCCCCTTGTGATGTGGCTGTCCAGGCAGCCAGTGAGGACCACAGTTATCCTGTGTGCAGGTGTGGGTTCGGGGTGGCCCCCTGGCTTTGGGGTGCACGCCTCAGCCCCTCACAGGGGTCAGCGTGCCTCCCCCTCCCCCAGTCTCTCCGGAGAGGAGCCAGCTGGACGGAAGGAGGGGGGACCGACGGCCACCCCATTGCTTGCAGACCGTTGCCCCGAGGGTAAGACGCCCACACTGAGTCTGAAGTTCGATCCGAGGACGATG
>NW_022110236.1:43354-44543 GCF_000313985.2 Echinops telfairi
ACAGCGCCACCAGGGCCCCATCAATCCCAGTGCCGACCGCTCCGCTGTCCTTAAAACCCAAGCTCCGCGTTGTGCAGTGAGTTGGGCTGAGCAGCCCGGCTGCGTTCCACTCTCTGACAGCCGGCTGGAGTCCACCCCACACACACGCACACACATGTACACCCACACATGCACACACACGCACATGCACACACACGCACACACATGCACACACACGCACGCACATGCACACACACATGTACACCCACACATGCACACACACGCACACACATGCACACACACACACACACGCACATACTCACCCACTGGGGCACACGGACCATTGCTTGATCCGCGCCGACAGCGGGAAGGACATAGGATCCAACAGTCATGTGTCCTGTCGGGCACAGAGGTCTTGAGTAAAAAGGGTGGGGTCGCCTGCGTCTTCAGGGCGGGGTCCACCGAAGCCCACTGACCACACTGTGCGGCCACCGCAGTGCCCTCCCCCTGCCCTCTGTCTCCAGGAGTCGCCCCTCCCCACTCTGGACACGGTTGGGGGGTCTGTGTGGGACCCTCTGCACCCCTCTCTCCCGGGCCAGGTGCACCGGGGACGGCCGCAGAGAACGTGTCCTGCTTGCTGTACAACGAGGACTTCATGAACTGCACCTGGGACAGGGGGCCCGCGGCCCCCGGGGACGTCCACTACTCCATCTACGTGCAAGACCTGGCGTGAGTGCTGGCCTTGTGCAGGGACCTGTGGGGGTGCAGGGCGGTGACCGACGGGCCCTGACCACCCCGGGCACCTGGGTCCGTGCAGGGGCAAGAAGGTGCAGGAGTGCCCGCAGTACATGGAGGCCGCAGGGGCCCGCGTGGGGTGTCACTTCGGGGACCCCCGGGAGCTACCGTACAACGCGTACGTCCTGGTCACCGGCACCAGCGCCAGCTCGCCGGCGGGCGTCCAGTTCTTCGACGCCATCCTCCCGCGGAACGACATCCGTAAGCGCCAAGGCCGGGGCGGGGGCGCTCGCAGGGCACCCACAGTCCCTCACAGGGGGGGCGTCGGACGGCAGGGCCGGCAGGCAGAGGGGGTGCTGGCCGGCTGTCCTGGTGTCCCAGGGGCTCCCGCTGGGCTGAGGACGTGAAGGTCAGAGGTGAAACCCACCAGGTGCTGCCACGGAGCCGACAGACATCCTGAGACCCCAGATGCAAA
>NW_022110236.1:46240-47232 GCF_000313985.2 Echinops telfairi
GGAGCAGACAGTCTGGTCTTTCTCCTGCGGGGCGGCTGGTGGCTTTGAACCCCCGACGTCGCTTAACTGCTGCTCCAGACACATTGCTTGTCCACCGAGTAGAAGCAGAGGGAGGAGACATCGTGGTTTGCTTCCTGGCCTGGGCGTTTCCTGGCGCCTCTTAGCTTGTGGGCAGAGCCCTGGACCGCGGCTTCTCCCTGCGTGCGCCCCTAGCTTCACGCGTGTCCGTCTTGCGTGAAGAAGGCATCGGTCACTCACGGGGGACAGGACAGGGCTCACCCTACTGCAGTTCGACCTCCGCGATGGATGGAGCTGCCGAACGAAGACCTTTGCAAGCAGGGCCCCGGGCCTCGAAGCTCAGGACTCTGATGTGCCCTTTTGGGGGGAGCAAGGGGGTGGACCGTGGGATTGCACTCCCCCATCAGGTGTCTGTCTGTCACCTCAGAGATCTTCAGCCCGCCCACCAATGTCACCGTGAACTGCAGCCAGTCCCACTGCGTCCTGCAGTGGCAGCGGCCCCCGTCCCAGCGCCGGGTGTCGGTCAGGGAGCAGATCTACCAGGTGGACATCCGGAGACAGGTAAGGGAGCTGCCGTTCCCTCGGCAAGCTCCGAGCAGCGAGGGGCAGTGGGGGGCTGAGAGCTGGCTGGACATCCAGGAACGAGTGGTGGGAACTGCAGGGCCGGCTAGTCCCCCCGCAGCGGCCACCTGGCTGACCGTGGTGGGTCACTGGAGCCGCAGGGCGAGCTACAAACTGAACCCGGGGTCCCGGGACCCTCACGATGGACAGAGGGAGCTGCAGGCTCAGCGGGTCTCCGGGAAGGGATGGCCACAGCAGGCGTATGATCAGTCGGACAGCCAGGGACGGGCAGTGTGTCCTGAACAGATGGACAGTCCATGATGCCATGTGCCTTTGGACTGCGGCACCCCCACCCCACCCCCAGACAGCGATTCCGAAGCAGGTGGCCTCAGACCCCTCCTGTCCATCCATGG
>NW_022110236.1:63180-65458 GCF_000313985.2 Echinops telfairi
CTCTCTCAGTCTGGGAGCTCCCCTGGGCACCCCACAGCCGCACGCAAGGCCCCAGCACAGATGGGGCTGGCCGTGAGCGAGGTGCATCCAGCCCAGGTCTCTCCGACGTGGACCCTGTGAATTTAGGGTCTGGGGGGCCTGGTGTTTTCCTGAGCTGCTGACAGCAATGGAAACCGCTCAGACCCACCAGCTGCACCTCGGCTGTCTGCTCCCGTGAAGACTGACCGCCTGGGAGACCCCCAGGGACAGCTCCACCCTGTCCTGCAGGGTCGCCGTGAGTCGGCGTCCACTTCATGGCAGACACTGAGGGTCATGCAGTGGCTTCGTCAGCATCATCGGCTGCCCACTGAAGGGCGTGGGTGTGGAGCCACCCACTGACCTGTAGGAAGAGGCCCAGGGACCTCTCCTGGAAACACCGGCCCCCGATGGCCTGTGGGGTGCAGCCCCATGACCAGCTGGACGTGGGAACGGGGTCTGGTCTCAGACGAGGAGCTTGCTGGACCGGCCAAGGGGAAGTCGATGTGGACAGAGATAGGGGCAGCGGCGTCTGGCAGAGAGGAGGGCGGGGGCGGTGGGGGGCCGAGACACTGCTGTGAGACCGTTGGGTGAGAGCACCGGCCAGGAGGAGGGCCATGCCCAGCCCACCCACCCCACCCCCTCTCCCCCGCCCGTGTGCTGCCCGCAGGAAGGAGGCGAGACTGTGGGCCGGCGACGGTCAGTCTGATCGCAGCCCCTCCCTGCAGGGACCTCCGTCCAGTCCCGTGAGGACCTCACCGGCCAGACACTGCCTGGCCTCGGCCCCACGCTGGGGATTGAGCCTTCGGGTCAGCGACGACGGGTAAGGGGGCTTCACCCGCGGCAGGTGGAGCCACTGGGGCCCACAGGGTCACATCTTTGGAAGGGGATCTGCAGGCCTCTCTCCCTGGTCTCTCTCGGTCTGGAAGCTCCGCTGAGACCGTCCACCCCGGGGGACCCTGCCCCTGCACCCCCCACACTGGTGTGGGAGTCAGCGTGGACCGGCCCAGGACCACCGCTCCGTCCTTGGCTTCTGGTCACTGGCGCTGCAGGCTCCACCCTGTCTCCCACATTCCATGTCCCCCACACGCTGCCCGGCAAGCGCCAGCACACCTCTGGGCACTGTTTCAGTGAACACCGCCTGCCGCCGGTGCCCCCCGGTGACCAGAGAGGCATCTGGGGTCCCCCCTGCAGGAACGGAGCG
The DNA here is from genome assembly GCF_000313985.2 of Echinops telfairi. Taxonomy (NCBI): domain Eukaryota; kingdom Metazoa; phylum Chordata; class Mammalia; order Afrosoricida; family Tenrecidae; genus Echinops; species Echinops telfairi. The sequence goes on from NW_022110236.1 coordinate 64,400, forward strand.
GAGGAGGGAAGCGCCCGGTCTGGGGGCCTGGCCTCTGAGCTGTGTCCCCTCTCTGGCTGCTCCAGGTCCCGGCATGGGCTGCGGGACGGCGACCCTTGGGTGGCTGTGGCTGGCCGTGGCCACAGCGGGTTGCCAGGGTAAGTGTGGGCACCGGGTGCTGCAGACTGGGGGTGGGGGGACCTCCTGAGCTCAGGGGAGGTGGACTCCGGGTGGGAATGACTGATCCCTAGACAAAGGAGGACGTGGAGAGAACTGAGCCCCCAAAACCAAGCGCACTGCCCGGGAGCTGGCAGGACAGGGTGGAGCTGCCCCTGGGGGTCTCCCAGGTGGTCCGTCTTCACGGGAGCAGACGGTCTGGTCTGTCTCCCTCAGCGCTGCTGGTGGGTTTGAACCGCTGGCTCTATGGAGTCACCAGGACCCTACAACCAGGCAGAATGGAGTGTTAAGCTCTGAGGGGGTTGCTATGAGTCGCCATCCACTCGGCAACGCTGACTGAGTGGACAGAGGCAGAGTGGACACTTAAGAGAAGCAAACGCAAAGGCCTTTGCCTCCTACAGAGGGTCCCCTGTGGTCAGCAGGCCCGGGGGGCCCAGCGTCCTCCCCGCGGTGGCCGGCGGGAGCAGCGTCCGCCCTGACGCACGTGCAGCTGGACGTGAGGAGGAGGATTCTGAGCTGGAAAAGCAGTGGCCGCGTGACTCAGAGGACGTGCGGCATCGAGACCCCTGGGGGCAGTTTCAATGTGTCCGGGCAGGTCAGTGAGGCCAGCCGGCCGGAATGCTTCCTCCACGCAGGGGCAGGACGTGCCTGTGGGGCCACAGGAGTCCCTCCGAGGACCCCCACACCCCTCGCCGGCTTTGGGGGGTGCCAGCCCCCACTGTGGTGAAGGAGGCACACAGCCCGCGGCCTCTTCCCACGTCCATGATGGTCCTTTCTCCTCCCGTCTCGTCCACGACCGCTGTCCTGCGAGATAATCCTGCTCAGGGCCGGACCACAGCTCTGCCTGCACTTGGACTTCAGGAGGGGTGGACAGTAGCTACATGGACAACAGATGGATGGATG
>NW_022110236.1:66461-67930 GCF_000313985.2 Echinops telfairi
GATAGATAGACAGACAGACAGACACACTGCCAATCGAGTGGACGCCGACTCACAGCGACCCTGCAGGACGGGCGGAGCTGCCCCTGGGGGTCCCCATGTTGTCCGTCTGTCTCTCCGGGAGCAGACGGCCGGTCTCCCCCTGGAGCTGTGTTGGTTTCCGTCCTCACATCCGTCAGCCCATCACATGGGCTTCAAGGTCTCCGTGGGAAGACCCCGTCTCCCCGCGGACGTTTGAAGGGACAGTGAGGGGGCTGAAGCGCTGGGCTGCCCCCCGGCAGCTCAAACTCCCGGCCGCTGGCTGGGGGAGGAGGAGGCGCTCTGCTCCCGAGACGTGCAGACGGAGCTGTCCCGCAGCAGTGGGTCTGGTGGAGGGATGTGTCCACACCGTCTATCAGTGGACGTGTCTCTGTGTGTGCGTGTGCACGTGGGCCTCACCTGTGTGCATGTTGTATTCGTGCACTATGTGCGTACGCGTGTATTATACTGGTATCTAGGTATGTGTGCATGTGCATGTGTATGTATGTGTAGAGATATCGTGTCTATGTGTGTATTTATGTGTGTTTGCTTGTGTATGTATGTGGTTACATGTTTGTCTGTCTGTATGCATGTGTGTATCTGTATTTAAGTGTGTACATGTGTATGTCTGTGTATATATTGTATGGGTGTATGCATGTGTGTATGACGGTATATGTATAAAGACCACATGTATTTAAATGTGTATGTGTGTACAGATAGCATATGTGTATGATGCATGTGTGTGTATTCATATGTGTGCATGTATGTGTGTGTCTGTTATGCGCGTGTCCATAGTTATCATGTGTGTACGTATGTTTGTAATGTGTACGCATCTATGTATATTGGGGTTATATGTACAGATATCATATGTGTGTATGAATGTGCATTTGCATATGTATGTACATGTGTTTGTGTATATATTATGCATGTGTATGTGTTTGTGAATGTGTATTTGTGTCTGCATGTGTGTTTGTGAATATATTAGACATGTGCATGTATGTGTGTCTGTGTGTGCATGTGTATAGGTGTCATGTGTGTGCATCTGTTTGTGTCTGTGTGTATATTATAGATGTGTGCACGTGTGTGTACATAGAATACATGTGTGTACGTGTGTTTGTGTGTATATTATAGGTGTGTGTGCATGTGTTTGTGTATACAGTATACATGTGTGTGCACGTGCGTGTTTGTGTACATAGTATGCATGTGTGTGCATATGTGTTTGTGTGTATATTACACGTGTGTGTATCTGTAAGTGTCTGTGTATGCATGTGTGTAGCTGCCATGCGTGTGCGACTGTGTGCATGTGTCTATAACACGTGAGCATACATGTCTATGTCTATACATACTTAACCCTTTGGAAACGAAGCCGGCCCCATGGGGGAGGCCCAGCAGGTGGGGTTCTCCGGGCCGACGGCCCCCCAGCTCTGGACGGCGTGTTTCCAGGTGGGAGCAGA
>NW_022110236.1:68030-68865 GCF_000313985.2 Echinops telfairi
CTGTGGTGGAGTGGGCTCAGTCGCACTGAGGGTGCTGGGTCCACTCTCCTGTGTCCTGGCGGACAGCGGTGAGGGGGGTCCGGCTTCATCAAATGCCTGGGAGCCGTCCCACCTGCCGGCTTCCTGCGCTGCCACCCGACAGAGTGGGCAAGAGGGTCCTGACCAGGTGCTCGGGGACAGCCCTGCCCTCACGGCGGCGAGGGTGGGGGCAACGAGGCCTCTGGTCCTGTCTCCTCAGGTGTCCCGGCTTCGGGTGCCCAGAACCTGTCCTGCGTCGTCTACAACATCGACTTCATGAACTGCAGCTGGGTGCCCGGCCCCGCCGCTCCCCCGGACGTGCAATACCACCTGGACGTCTGGACCTCCGTGTAAGCCCGGCGGCCCCGGAGGGTCCGGGCGGGGTGTCCTGTGCCCCCGTCTCGACCCAGCCTCCTGGAGCTCCTCCCTTGCAGCCTCGAGGAGGAGGACTCGATGTGCTGTCCCCGCTACGTCACCGACCCGGCGGGCACGGCCGTGGGCTGCCACTTCGCCGAGCTGTGGAGGCTGAAGGGCCAGCAGTATTATTTCTTCCTGAATGGGAGCAGCCAGCGCCAGGCCGTCCAGTTCCTGGACTTCCTGCCCTGGGAGGGCTACCAAATGGGTAAGGACAGGCTTCCCCGGCCAGACAGCTGACATCGAACAGAGGCAAGGTTGGGGATTCACACGCACCAGCCGCTCTGAGGAAGAGAGATGAGGCTGTGTGTTCCTGCAAAGACTGACCGCCTCCCTGCCCTCGAGGGGACGCGACTCACAGTGACCCTGCAGGACAGGGCGGAGCTGCCCCTGGGGGTCTCCC
>NW_022110236.1:70364-71515 GCF_000313985.2 Echinops telfairi
TGGATGGATAGATAGTTAGATAGATAGATAGATAGATAGATAGATAGATAGATAGATAGATAGATAGATAGATACATACATACATACATACATACATACATACATACATACATAGATAAACTCACTGCCATCAGTGGACGCCGGCTCACGGCGACCCTGCAGGACAGGGCGGAGCTGCCCCTGGGGGTCTCCCCGGCGGTCAGTCTGTGCAGGAGCAGACGGTCTGTCTTTGGAGTAGACCTGGCAGCAGGTGCTGGGATTGGGGCGGGTGGTGCCCCCAGTGAGGAAGGAGGGAGTTCACGTGCAAACAACGTGACTTGGGAGCCAGTCCTGCTGGGTCCAGGGGGGCCTGCGTCCCGGGAGACAGGGTGGGGCGCAGGACGGCTCACGGCAGGAGGTGCTGTGCCTGCCTGGCGCTGGACTCCCTCGGCACCCTGCCCGCCCTGGACTTCCCTCCAGAAAAGTGCAATCCCCCGGCCAACCTCACCGCCCAGCGCAACGCGTCCGCGTGGACGGTGCGGTGGGAGAACCCCCGGAGGAGGTTTCAGGATGCGAGCCACATGCTCAGGTTCCACCTGGACATCCGGAAAGACGTGAGCCCCCAACCCCGCCGGAGGGGAGGCTACGACTGGGGGGAGCGGGACGCGGGTGTGTGGGCGCATCTGGGGGCCCCAGGGGAACCCCCATCAGTGCGACTCACGGCCCCCTTCTTTCTCTCTCTAGGGCCGCTCCCGGGACCCCGTAAGTGCCTCTGCCTTCGCTCCATGACCTTGCACCCCCGGGGGGGGGCTGTGCTGAGACAGTGGGAGAGGGGGGCTGCTCCCCTCAAGGGAAGCCGTTTGAATCCACCCGCAGCTCTGAGCGAGAAAGACGAGCCGTCTGCTCACTCACTCACTCTGTCTGTCTGTCTGTCTGTCTATCTATCTACATTTCTATCTATCTATCTGTCTATTTATCTGTCTATCAATCTATCATCTGTCTGTCTGTCTATCAGTCTATCTATCTATATGTCTGTATCAATCAGCTATCTGTCTATCAATCTATCTGTCTATCAGTCTGTCTATCTATCTATATGTCTGTATCAATCTATCTATCAATCTATCAATCTGTCTATCTATCTATCTATCTATCTGTCTGTATCAATCTATCTG
>NW_022110236.1:71615-72545 GCF_000313985.2 Echinops telfairi
ATCTATGTGTTTATCTATCCATCTATCTATCTACCTGTCTATATATCTATCTATCTACATATCTCCCTATCCATTAGCTCCCGGGGAGAAAGAGCTCCTGTACAGACTGACCGCCTGGAAGACCCCAGGGCAGCTCCGCCGTCTCCCTCAGAGCGGCTGGCGGCCCCTCACGGCTGACCCTGAGGATTTCAGCCCACTGTCTAACCGCTAGATAGATGGTAGTGGGCTCTCCTTTTAAACCCACTCGCTCACCCAGCCACCCGCTCACCACCACCCACCCCACAGGCCCAGGTAGACCAGCCCCTGTGGGTCTCTGAGACCCAGGGGGGAGGTCTGGGGGGGACATCCTCCTTGACGAAGCCATGCTCAGGGACAATGGGCTGCATTGGGGCAGCGGGGGTATGGGGGCTTCCATTGTGTGGGGATTAGCCTAAGGAAGCACCCCACTCCCAGGGAGCTGCACCCCCCGAGGTCAGGGGGCAAGGTTTACATCAACAATACCTTGCCATCGCAAACCCGGGCACTGTCCCCACATCCCTCCCTCCTGCTCAGACGGCGTGGTAAGCACGGCTGTGCTTGTGCTAATCTGAAATGCAAAGAGCAAGGAAGATAGAGGGGGCACCTGCCCCCGTGCCCGCTCCCCCCTGCACCCCGACCCTTCCGCGAGGCGCTCGGGAGAAGCACTACTGCCCACCGAGGGCCCTGCTGTCCGTTGAAGGTTCTCCAAGTGGGTCGGGACAGGAACGAGTACCAGCTGCCCCACGCGGACGCCCACGGGGCCTACTGCGCGCGGGTGCGCGGCCGCCACAAGTACAGCCCGTTCTGGAGTGAGTGGAGCCACACGCTGGACTTCAGTGAGTCCCGGGGCCCCCACCCACTGCCAGCCCCTCCGAGCACTGCAGAGCCAGCCACCCGGGCCTGGCTCTCCTT
>NW_022110236.1:73836-75268 GCF_000313985.2 Echinops telfairi
AGAGGGGTGTGGGGGGAGAGTGGAGGAAGGGGTGGGGTGGGATGGGGTTGAGGGTAGGGAGGTGTGTGGCTCCAGATTGCCTCAAGAAATAAAATCAGAAGCAATTGCCCAGCAAGGCGACCTCCCGGCCCAGGCCCGGCGGAGTCCGTCTGTCCAGTCTGTCCAATGCTAGTGCCCAAGTCCCTCTCCAGACTCGCACAGCCCCGGGCAGCGGTGCAGGGTGCAGGGTGCAGGGTGCAGGGACATCACAGGCCGACAGGTGCAGTCTTGTGGATCCACCGGCAGTGGACGCCTCTCCAGGGCTACCGCAGGTCTGCAGGTGGCTTGTCAACAGGCAGAGAGAGAGGGGAGGGTCCCAGGACCCTCCTTAGGAGGAGGCCACGCCCACAAGGGAGGCTCACCCGGCTGATTGACAGGCTAGACCCCGCCCCCCACACGTCCCTAGAGCTTCCAGGTGCCATGAGGTGATGGAACGAGTCCGGTGGGCTGGAGGAGAGAGGTGGGTCAGGGTGGGCTGGAATGGGGCTGGGGGTCCACCCACATGTCCGCCCCCCTCTCGGGGAGCCCTGTCCCCCCCGTTGACGCATCTCAGCTCCTTCGTCAGTGACGGGCTGTCACTTCAGTGGGTTTGAAGCAGTGTCGTTGCAGATGGGTGCACACTGCCGTGTCCCTTGTATCTCTGGGGCGATGGGGCGGTGGGTCCCAGCTGGGGGTCAGATGGGCTGCATGAGAGTGGGGTCTCCCTGGGGCGCTGGGAGTCCGGGGAGCAGGGTGTGGGGGCCGGGCAGGTGCTCCCTCCTGGGTGGCGCCTCGCACACACATTGCATCAGACGACGAGGTGGGGGGCTGCCTGGGCCCTGAGACCCCGATGCTCTGCCCACAGCCCTCCAAGGGCCGAGCTTCCCCGACGTCGGGGTCACCGTTGTCCTGCTGGCGTTGGGGGCCTCCCTCATCCTCGCCCTGGTCCTCAGGCTGCTGCTGAGACGGTAACTGGACAAAGGGGGGGGGGCGGGAGAGCCGTGGACACACAGTAGGGCAGCGGGAGAAGACCTCTCCCCGGGACTTACAGGCGCCCTGGAGCAGGGGTGCCAACGCCCAAGGCAGACCGAGCGGGGCCTTCTATGGGGGGCAGGGTTATGGCCGACGGAGGAGGGGCTTCTGTTTCGGGGGCCTTGAGAGTCTTGGGGTGCCTGGAGAATTGTGGGGGGCTTGAAGAAGATGACAGTGCTTTGACAGACCTGGGCCATGTGGGCAGACTTGGGCCACATTAGTAGACTTGGGGCACGTGGGCAGTGCACTGGAAACTTGGGGTACATTTGTAAACTTGGGGTGTATTAGTAAATTTGGGGTGTATTAGTAAACTTGGGGCACAGGGTAGGAATTGGGGTGCACTGGCAGACTTGGGCATGTGGGCAGACTTGGGGAACATTAG
>NW_022110236.1:76922-78639 GCF_000313985.2 Echinops telfairi
CGGAGGCCCCACCTGACTTCCCGCTGCTTGAGCAGCTGACCCTGGGCCTGCAGGTCAGTGGGGGGTGGGGGAGGGGGGTTCATATCCAGCGCCTGTCACGAAGCCCACCCTGCACCTGCCCTGCTCAGCCCCCTCCCCTCCCCCTCCTCACACGCTTCCTGTAAGTCCGTGGTTCTCATCCACCCGTCCATCCATCCATCCATCTATCCACTCTCCCATCCACCTGTCCATCCATCCATCATCTGTCCATCCATCCATCCACCTGTCCATCTGTCCGTCCATCTATCCACTCTCCCATCCATCCACCTGGCCATCCATCCATATGTCCATCCATCCATCATCTGTCCATCCATCTGTCTGTCCATCCATTCATCCACCTGTCCATCCGTCCTCCAACTACCCATCCATCCACCTGTCCATCCATCCATCCACCCGCCCATCCATCTGTCCGTCCATCAATCCATCCATCCACCCGTCCGTCCATCCATCCATCCATCCATCCATCCATCCATCCATCCATCCATCCATCTATCCACTCATCCATCCATCCGTCCATCCATCCATCCAATCACCCATCAATCCATTCATCCATCTATACACCCATCCATCCATCCACTTGTCCATCCATCCACCCATTCACGCATCCCTCTATCCATCCATCCATACATCTGTCAGCCTGTCCATACACCCATTCACCCATCTGTCCATCCACCCATCCATGTACCCTTCCATTCTATCTATCCAATCTATCCTTCTGTCCATGCATCTGTCTATCCATCCACTCATCCATCTGCCCATTCATCTGTCTATGCATCCATCTGGTCATCCATCTGTCCACCCTGTCCATCCAAACGTTCATCCATGCCCCTGTCTGTTCATCCACCCATCAGTGCCCCCCACTTCTCTCTCCTCCTCCTCCTCCCTCTCCGTCCTCTGTCTCTCCCCAGTGCAACTGCCCCTCCTCAGCCAGCCCTCTCCTGTGGCTCTGTCCAGAGTGGACCAGCCCTCTCCTGTGGCTCTGTCCAGAGTGGACCAGCCCTCTCCTGTGGCTCTGTCCAGCCTGGAGCACCAGGACCCCGTGGCCCCTCTTCTCAGTGGCCGCCCCCGCCTCCCCCCAGATCATCGGTGAAGGGGATCGCCCGCCGCTGCACACGCAGGAGCCGGAAGCCCTCGTGGTGGAAGAAATAATACGGTTTCCCAAGAAGGAGTAGATTGTGGGCGTGCATCACCCCACTTCCGACAGCCCCCCGCCTCCCGCCCTGTGGCTGAGGGGCTCCCCCGTGCACCCATGTGTACACGCGTCTCGTCCGTCAGCCACCAGCCACCCTCCCGGCGCATCCCACAGACACACAGACGCCCGTGGGCCACACAAGCAGACACCGGCTAGTCCAGGCCCGCGCCACCCTCCCCTCCCCACCGTCCCTGCGCCTGAGCCTCGGCGGCAGCCACCGCGTCCGTCCACCTCGTCCAGGGCCTCCCTCTGTGCCGCTGCCCCTCCGCTTCCCCAAGCACGACGTCCTTCTCCAGGGACGGGTCTCTCCTGACGACGCGTCCACAGTCCATGTGACACAGTCTCCCCGTCCCTGCCTCTCAGGAGCACGCTGGCCGTCCTTCGGTGTCAGCAACCCAGCCAGGCTTTGTCCCTCTTCTCGCCCACGGTCCGGCGCTCACCTGTGCACGAGCAGGTGAACGGGACCCTGGTTTGGGCCAGGAGCCC
>NW_022110236.1:79514-80754 GCF_000313985.2 Echinops telfairi
CACTTGGACAGCACTGGGGTGGGATGTTTTCTGGACGTACCCTTGCCCTTTACATAAACCTCTCTCTCACACACCCATCCGTTTCTGTGGGTTTGTTTCTCTGCTCTACCCGGACGGACGGACGCAGGAACCTGCAATACAGTGCTGACCACGCGCCCCAAGGCCGCAGGTTCAAGCTCACACAGGGGTCCCGCCGGAACTCGAGACTTGGGCTGCCTCCCATGGGGGCCCCATGAGTCAGGGTCAAGCCGCCAGCCGCCGGTGATGACCTGGACCAGAGGGACAGCCAGCCCTCTCTTCTGTCCGGCTGCCCATGGCGAGGCCCAGACCCCACGAGGCTGCAGGCTGGCGGCAGAGGCCACACAACCAAACAGAGGCAGTGTTTCATATGCAAAAATCCTGCCCCCCACGTGCCAGCCCCCCGAGAAACCCACCTGAAACCAGACGCCTTCGCTGGTCTCCGATGACCAAGCCGTTGACGGGTGTGTCCGGTCAACAGCCGCTGGACAGGGCCAGTGCCCGGGGTCGTTCATCTGGTGTCCACACTGGACCTCAGTGTTTCCTGACCCAGTGTGCTCATGGCTGACACGATGCGCCCACACTGTGGCCCTGCCGGGGTGGTGGAGCATCTCCTGGGTGCCAGAAGCACAGGGTGCAAGCCGGGGCTTGTTGCAGCGGGAGGTGGGCACTGGGAGGTGGACACGGTCAACTCTCGGGTCCAGCTCCTTCCTCGTGGTCTCTCCCAGCTCCTGGGGGCCACGGGCATCCCTGGGCTGTGTCCGCATCTCTCCAACCTCTACCTCCATCTCCACGTTGCCGTCTCCCCTCTGTGTCCCTCCTCCTGTTGTCAGGACACCCCTCCTGTAGGGTGGGGGCCCCCTGATCCAGGGTGGCCTCACGCCGAGTGAGTGACACCTGCAGGGACCCTCTTTCCAAGCCGGGCTAGGACCTGCCCGTGGCTCTCTGGAGGGGGATGCAGTTCTCACTGCGCGTGCACAAGAGGAGGTCAGCATGCACGTGGCCCGTGCGTTGGACACAGTGCTCGTTGGGGGAGGACCCGGGGCTCAGAGCCGCAGGAGGACGTGCGAGTGGCCAGACTGTGGCATCCCAGGGTCTCGGTTCAGAGAACGGCAGGCACACCTTTTTGGTTGTGGCTTCTCTCGTGTTTTATTTATTTTTTATCATTTTATTGGGAGCTCTTACAACTCTTAATACCATCCATCCATCCGACCAACCACCC
>NW_022110236.1:85002-86243 GCF_000313985.2 Echinops telfairi
CTCAGGCGTCCTCCCCAGCAACCGAACTCAGAGGCGCCAATTCTTCTCCGGTCTCCCTGGCTCAGGGTGCAACTCTCACGAGCACGTGGGGTGATGGACAAGCCACGGGCAGGCGCACCGGAGCCCTCCGAGTAACCTCCTTGCTCGTCAACACTAACGAGATCTCCGCGGCAGATCCGCCCAAAGCAACCCATCGTGTGGTCTCCTGACCGCTGCTCCCCAGCAGGGCTCGTGGAGCCGAGCAAGGTGGATCTTGGAGCAGGACGAGGCCTGAACACCCACGCTGGCTCCCGGGGGCGGCTGGCACCTGCACGGAGGACAGAGGGAACCCCCAAAGAAACCAGGGCTCCCCAAGAGGAAGTCGCAGTGGACAGGAAGCCGTTGCTGTCAGAGGCCCCATCTGCCGGGATTGGAGAGCAGCCAGGGACCCACTGCAGCGCCATCTGCCCGGATGCTCCCTGTCCCCGCACCAGCCGCCCAGGTGCAGCCTGCGATGTGGACAGGGGGTCCAGATGAGGGGCACGCGCGCCCACCCGTAGCCGCTTACTGCAGCACCCCTCTGAGGGCCATGGACACGCTTCCCTGGGTGAATCGCCCTCCCTCCACCAGCCTGTGGCCGGCTCAGGTCAATGCCGTGCCCAGCGGAAATGGCCCTTCCATAACACGGCCTGTGGGCTCATTAGAGGAGGGGGTGGGGTGGGGGTCGAGGAGGAAACGGGAAGGTGGGAGGGTCCGGGGGTCTGCTGACACGTGCCACCTACAGAGAGCGGGTGACCACCAGGACCCTGTCTCTATCCGTGCTGAAGGGTGCAGGCTGGGAGTCTGAGGTCCAGGGGAGGCAGGGCCGGGCTCCCTCAGGGGGCTCCAGGGGAGGGTCCTTCCTCAGGGTCTCTCCCAGCCCCTGGGGGCCCCAGGAGTCCCTGGACTTGTGTCCGCATCTCTCCAGCCTCTGCCTCCGTCCACACGTGGCCATCTCCCCTGCGGGTCCCTCTGTGCCTGCTCCTCGCTCGGTCCTGGGGACACCACATGCCCCTGGACATAGGACCCAGGCTAAAAACCCAGGGCTGTACCCCTGCCCCGTCTCACCTGCCTCCGGCCAGCAAACACCTTCTCTCCAGATGAGCCCTCCTCTTGCCGTCTCCCCTCACAACTGGACTCTGGGCTCTGCAGCCCGCCCAACACCCCAAAGCAAAGCCCACCTGGTGTCTGTCCGGCTCCGGTGACCCCAGTGGGGGGGGGGG
>NW_022110236.1:87293-88472 GCF_000313985.2 Echinops telfairi
TGTTTTCTCAACAGTCCGTGGCTCTTGGATAGAAAGCTGTGTCTTGGACACATAGGAGTCTCCCCGGATTTGTTTCTCCAGTCCACCCGGACTAACGCCGCCCCCCCAAGATGAATGCCCCCTGAGCCAGAGGGCTGGCAGGCAGGCTGACCCTGAGAGGGCAGGAAGTTGCCCAGTCTGATTGAACGATAAGCCTGCGTTTCAACAGAGCGGAAGCCGAGCTGCTCTACCAAGGAAAACAGGAAAATCACATTTTAAAAATAAAGATCACAGTGTTCCTGGAAAGGGGCCTGACGCATGGTTCCTTTCGGCTGAAGCTCCGCACGGGGGCTCCGGCCGGACCTGGCTGGCGAGGACTCTCCGTGGACAGGAGCTAAGAGGAGGTGGGGTGTGTGAGGGCAGGAAGGACCGCAGCAGTGTCCACTGCCTAGGGGGAGCGCCCCAGACCCGGACCCCAGACCCGCAGCTGCCTCTTGTCCAGCGTCCCAGGTGAGTGTACTCTTCCCTGCAGCGGGGGTCAGGGAGGTCCTCCTCAGCTGTCCAGCCCGGCCCAAACTCCATCCCCACTCCACGAGGGTCTGCACCCGCCCCGGGCCCCCCACTCGGTCCTGAACCACAACCAAACACCAGCCTCACTGCCATGAAGGGGTGCAGACTCAGGGTGACCCCGCGGGGCAGGGGAGGGCTGCCCCGCAGTCAGGCCTGACGGGAGGGGGCCGCCTCCTCTCCTCCCAAAGACTGGCCAGATGGACTTGAACCAATGACCTTTCGGTTAGTCCGTGAGTGTTTGGCTGCTGTTTACCTGGACTCTTGTGGATGAATAAATCAATATAGATGGGAGGGGTAGAGGGAGGGAGAGGAGAGAGGAGAGGGAGACGGATGATAGGTGGACGGACGGACGGATAGATAAATGATTAGAAGCTACATAGATCGATAGATGATAGATAGATCGATAATAGATGGAAGATATGTATATGGATGATGGATAGACAGATGATAGCTAGTTAGCTATAGATAGATAGATGATAGACAATAGCTAGTTAAATAGACGCATAGATATGGATGATAGGTGGATGGGTGGATGGATACACACATAGATACCAAGAGAGACAGATAGGTAGGTAGATGGGTGAATGATGGAGAGATAGAGAATTGAGTAGGTGGGTGAGTGAATGGGTG
>NW_022110236.1:97415-98888 GCF_000313985.2 Echinops telfairi
GCAGGAACAGTGACCTCTTTCTCCGGGGCGGGCGGGGGGCGGTGGCCGGGGTTCCCAGCCGCTGACCTTGGGCTGAGGCGCAGCCGTCGTGTCCCGCCGGGAGTGGGGTCGCCCTGCAGGAGTCCTTGCAACAGAAGGGCCACTTCGGGAGGGGGCTGCACCGAGACGCTGCTAGGCTGATCTCAGACCCCTGGTCCCCAGCTTGTTAAACACTACGGACCTTTCCTTTCTAAGTACTTTGAAAGGAGCACGGAGCGGCAGTGGTGATGGGTTGCGGTGCTACCTGCAAGGTCAGCGGTTCAAATCCACCGGCAGCTCCGCTGTAGAAAGACGAGGCTTTGCACTCCGAGAAAGAACCAGTCTTGGGAACCCACAGAGCTGCGTCCCCTGTCCCCCACGGGCTGCTGACTGGACGTGGTGCCTCTGTGTCCCCAGGTCAGGGTGGTGGGCAAGAGCTTCCACGAGCTGGTAAACCCCGGGGTGTACTCCCTGCGCATAAAGGTGCGCAATCGACTGGCCCCTGCATGGACACCGGGAAGCAGCTGGAGCCCAGCACAGCGCTTTGGTGAGCAGTGGCCCCCACCCCACCCTGATTCTGTCCCTGTCTGGAGGCACAGGTGCCCGCTGGCCCACTGGACCTTCCTTCCTCCCTGGTGGTCCTCTGGCCTTGCTTGGGGATGGGGAGGGGCGGCCACCCCCGGAGGCCGGTTTCCCGGGATTTGTCCCCCCCCCCCATCCCCACAAACAGCAAGGTGGGTCCGAAGGAGCAGGCGCTGACAGGCTGAGGCTGACCTGGGAGACACGGCGGAAGCACAGGGCCCCTGACCACCCCCTCGCCCTCCCCTTGGCCACAATGACTGAAGGTGGCCGAGCTGCAGGGTGCAGGCCTGCGTGCCGCCGGAGAGGACACAGGGTGCTGTCTCTGCCCTGCAGTCCCGGGAGGGCGCAGCAGCCGCAGATGGGCAAGCAGGGAGCGTGGCCAGAGGGAACAGCTGGGAGATGGGGACAGGAGCAGAGTCCAGGCTGGGGGTGGGGGGACGACGACACAGAGTGTCCCTAGCCTGGTGGGGCGACATGCAAGGCCTGTTGTGGAAAGTGGGTTCCATTAGACGACACTTAGGCCAGGGGGTGGCATTAGACGACACTGGGCGAGCCGATTATACACGATTACATTACGGGAGGTGATGACGTCACGCGTTGACGGTGCTTGCGTCATACTACCCGTTCTCCGGCCTGCCACCTGCCTCGGTGACGCGGGAAATGGACGGTTGATCCCTCAACGCCGAGCGGCGGCGTGGTTCTCACGCGGGCAGGGGCGGGGGCAGCAGGGGTCAGGGCTGTTGCTTGTCTAAACTAGGAGGGGGGGCTTCCCTGGTGGTCTGACCGGCCCACCTCTGCTGCTGGCCGAGGGACACAGCAGTGGACAGAGCCACAGTGGGGGTGGGGTGGAGGCTGCCCTGAAGCCCACTACTC
>NW_022110236.1:100573-102026 GCF_000313985.2 Echinops telfairi
TGTCATGGGATGAGCCCCGGTTACTGGAGACCCGAGACCCCAATTAAAAACATACCCAACCCCCAACTCACTGCCGAGTCCACTGACTGACAGCGACCCTGCAAGACCATAGAGCTGCTCCCCTGGGTTTGAGGGCTTCAGGGGAGCAGACAGCCTCGTTTCCCCCCCAAGGAGCCGCCCCTGGACTTAAAGCGCTGTCCTGCGCTTAGCCACCAGGGGCCTTTGACTGTGGGCGGGCCTCCTAACAGCGCCATCCTCCCAGCGCCGGTTTTGTCTCTGCGGTGACTGGACCCCAACCTGCAGAACCCCAGGTTGCCAGCACCAGTAGTGGGCAGGTGATGGCCCGCAGACAGTAAGGAATCAGATGGGATCTAATCCAGGAGCCTGCAGAGACAGGGCGAGCCTGTCCCAGGAACCTCTGGGAGAGGTGGGGGTTCACGTCCTCCCGGGGGCCCCCACCCTGTTTATCTTCTCTTCTGGGTTCCCCTAGCTCAGACAGGAATCGTTTTGACTGCAGGGCTGGGCAGGACAGTGGGGCTGCCTCCCAGGGCCTGGGCTGACCACTGCCTCTGGCCTTCTTAGTGGACTGTGGGCTTCAGCCTCTCAGCGGTTACGGTCTGTCCACTGACACCGGGACCCAGCTCCCTCCAACCTGCCCCTCCTGTGCACCAAAAGCAGGCAGGACCCCAAGGCTGTGCAAGCCCCTCAGGGTGACCCCAAGAAGCCTGGTGGTGGTGGCCTGTTGGTCGTGCATTGTGTTGCCAACCACAAGACCAGCTGTTCAAATCCACCAGCCGATCCCTGGGAGAAAGACGAGGTTTCTAACCCCCTTGAGCTAGTCTCAGGACCCCTCCCGGGCACGCCTACCCTACTATTTGCCCCTGCAAAGGGCACATTGTTCGAAGGTGCAGCTGTGGAGGGTGCTCCAGCTCACGGGCGCCCCCAACCTTCCCCACGGGAACTGCAGCCACCCGGTGTTCGCGGTTGTAGTGAGTGCGGGGCCGGCTTGGCTGTAACTGCAAGGACCGCAGTTCAAACGCACCGGCAGGGCCTTGCAGAGAAAGCGAGGGGCCTGCTCTCACAGGGGTCCCCGGTGGACGTTGTTTATTTCCAGGATGCTACACAGGTGTATGCATAGGGTCCCCACGGCAACTGGCTCTGCAGGCCAGGGCTTGGGGGTGAGGTGGGCAGGGGGTCACGGGAGACCCCATGTGGACTTCCTGTTCACTAGGATAAGGCTGGACCTGTACCATGCAGGCCCCGGGGGGGCTTTAGTCCCCCAGGGCACAACCCCCATCTGTTCTACCAGACCCCTCCCACCACTGCGACGACAGCCTGCACCCCAGGCCCAGGGTCCCCTGGGTGCCCCGCCCCTGCAGCTACAAGAACCAGGCAGAAGCCAGTGACTAGCCGCGTCGTGGATTTAATGTCCGGCAGGAAGGCAGCAGGGGTG
>NW_022110236.1:106491-107627 GCF_000313985.2 Echinops telfairi
GTCCAACAGCAGGGCCAGGGCAAGGCGTGTCCCCAAGGGGCTTGCTTCCTGTATGTATGTGTAGAAATGACCCCGGTTTGGGGTGCGGTGAATGATCATGAGTCCTGCCCTCTGTTTGGGGGAACGAAAGAGACTCCCCTTCGAATGTAATTTAAGGAGAGCATTTATTAAGTCTTAGGGAGACAAAGGCCACCCAGGGACATGGACACACACGTGACCCGGATGAGGGAGACCCCAGCACGCCGTTCAAATGGCGTCCAGAGATTCCTTGCAACACCAAGCTGTAAAAAAGAGCCTGGCTGGGCACAGGGGACCCTCACAAGCACGGTTGGCGGCAGACCTGCACACCACAGTTATGGGGGGGGGACACACGAAGCAGGGTCCCTTGATTGAGGTATCGGCGTGATTAGTTCGAGGACTGACTTAGTGGATGGGTCTCAACCTTCCTGACTGCGACCCTCTAATACGCTTCCTCGTGGTGTGGTGAACCCCCAAACCATAACGTGATTTTCGTTGCTGCTTCATCACTGTCACTTTGCTCCTGTGATGAATCGGGCGGCCCCTGTGAAAGGATCGGTGGACCCCCAAAGGGGTCGCTACTCACAGGTTGAGAACCGCTGCGCTAAGGTGTCCCCATCAAGGTGGTCAGGCCCAGGGATGAGGACACGGATTCCTGGCTGTGCCAACGACCCCGCCACCTCCCTGTACCTTGCACAGTGACTTCCATCAAGGACATCCATGCAAGGCCCTGTTGTTGTAAATGAACGAGACACAGGAAGGGGAAGCTCTCTCGGGCACGTTGCAAGGCACCGCGCCTTACCCTCTGTTTATTCTTGTTCCAGTTTAGGAACCCGAGACTGGTTACATTGACGCAAACTGTGCTCAAGTCTAAAACAATGACTTGCTCGCAGCTACATTATGGAAGACAGCAAGCCATCTGGGGCTGTAAGGATACAATCTATACAGCAAAGGACTTTGCAAACTGCAGGAATCACACCCCCCCAAGGAATGTTTGCGTTTCCTTGAGAATCAACATGCTCCATGTGCAGAACGCCCTGTCCCGTATGTGCACCCTTCAAGCCTTGATTTGAATCCAAGTTCAAGCCCTGTTCCCGCTACAGTGCCTGATAGAGGCT
>NW_022110236.1:109628-110806 GCF_000313985.2 Echinops telfairi
GGAGAGGGAGGGTCCCTCTCCCCCGCGGGGCGCACATGCGCCCGCGCCAGGCTGACCCCAGACCCACAGCCTCTTGCCCACATGCTCCTGATTAGCTTCTAGGGTCCCACCCCCCAATTCTGCAGCTGTGGGTGCTATTGCTCTGTCGGGGCTGGTCAGAGAGACTCGGACGCCCATGGCCAACCTCTTGACCCCCCATTGAAGCAGAACTGTCCCTTCAAAAGGGCATCCTCCCCGCCCGCCCCTCTGACCTCTGCCTGGCCCGAGGTCCTCTGCTTTAAGGTCACTGTGGAATGGGGGTCTGCAGAGCCCTCAGCGACCCCTGTTTTTAAACGACCCTGTTCTCCGTGTCTGAGAAGCTGTAAGTCTGTCTCCCTCCCGGGGACCGGTGGGTGCTTTTCCCTGCACCGGGGGGCAGGCTGGGCACCGATCTGGGAATGGCGTCGTGTTAGACAGGGTTCTCTAGAGACATAAAACCAAATTGCTGATAATTCAATATATTTATTTATAAACAATTAGATATATAACAAGACATGAACTGTTAGATCATCTGCAGATAAATATATAATACAAGAAAGAAACGGCTCAACTATAAAGCACTACAAATGACTCCGTGCAACTCACTGCCTTAGCGATAGACGGGTTTTCACTTGCTTGTTCTCTGCTTTCTGTGTCCCGCCCGCCCCGAATCATATAAAAGAGGCTTGGCCAGGCGGGCACTGCCGCGTGGTGGCTACGGGTCCTGCAGGCTGAGCTGGCCTGAGAGACAAGACAGACTTCACATAACCCTCGCTGGGCAGTGTCGTGGTCTTTCCCACGAGCCCGCAACACTGGACACACCGGACCGGTGGCAACTGCCATGTGACTGAGGCATTGGCGCCAGCAGATCAATACAGGAATGTTTGCGTTTCCTTGAGAATCAACATGCTCCATGTGCAGAACACCCTGTCCCGTATGTGCACCCTTCAAGCCTTGATTTGAATCCAAGTTCAAGCCCTGTTCCCGCTACAGTGCCTGATAGAGGCTGCCCCGCCCTGGGCTGGGCCAGAGAGGGGTAGAGGCCATCCACGCCCCAAGACCCTGCCTGAGGGCAAGATCATCTACATCCTGGTGAATGGTCCCAAAGCCTTCCCTGGGGGCTCCATCCCCTGGGGACCCTGCAGAGGGATTTGGGGGCC
>NW_022110236.1:111941-112981 GCF_000313985.2 Echinops telfairi
AGGCCCTGCCTCCAGCAGCCCAGGGGCTCATCTCTCCAGGCCGGGTCTGGACAGCCCTTCCCTCAGCGTCCTGGACGTGGACTCAGAGACCACAGCCTGACTCAGACCCAGAAACTGCAGCCCCGAGGCCCCCTCCCCCCTATCAGCACGGACGTCCGTGGCTCAAGCCCTGTCTGTGTCCACTGCCAGGAGCGATTTCCCTGACCTAACTCGAGGGTCACGGAACCCACCCGGGGGCTCCAGATGCCCCGTCCTTCTCCGCCCTCCCTTCCCTCCAGGAGTTCTTTCCCCGCCTCGATCTGACCTTTCCCAACTCCACACTCCTGGGGAAACTGTTCCACACCTCCGTCTCCAACCTCAGCTTGGTGCCCAAAGACCCAGGATGGACAGGAGGGGCCTCTGTGCCGCCCCGTCTTCCTCCGGTCGGTGCACAGCCCCGTCCCCCGTCTCCAACCTCCCAACATTGTCCTTGGGACCGGGGTCTCCTCTGGACCCTAAGGCCCCGGGGAGTCCAGCTGTGCTCTGGGCTCACTTAGAGGGCACCCCGAGTCTCAGTATGTGTTTGGCAGGGTGGGGGCGGGCAGGGGCCCCTGGTGAAGCAGGGGTGCATGGACCGTGGACGGAGTTCTGCAGCGCTGGCTTTGGGAGCGCGTGGGTGCCGGAACCCGAGAGGCGCCCGTGGTGTGTGAGGCAGGTCGGCCAGAGACACGTCGGTCAGTCTGTATGCCCAGGGGGTGGCCGTCTCTCTCCCAGGGGCTTGCGGGCGGTGTCCCCGGTGAAGGTCACTGCACTGGGGAAGCTACACACAGGGGGCTCCAGGGTCAGCAGGTCCTTGAAAACAAACTCATGTCACCCCATGTCTTTGACCCCCCAAAAGGCTAAGCAGAAACTTTGACAAAATCTCCCCCCCTCCGACCAGCCCTGCCCGGCCCCAGGTGTTGTGTGATTGGTCATCACCATGGAATGCAGGCTGATAGCTGCCCTCCGGCCAACTCTTGTTTAAACTTCCCCTCCCTCTCCTATCAGAGAGCACCCACAAG
>NW_022110236.1:114602-117475 GCF_000313985.2 Echinops telfairi
CCCCCCCTCTCTCTGCTGGGAAGCAGAGCCCTGAGCTCGAGTCCTGGGTGATCCCAGAAGCCGGGTGTTCTCAGAATGAGGCCTGGTGGCACCGTGGTCATGCGAGGTGCTGCCATCCCCAGGGTCCGCAGTTCAAAACCGGCAGCGGCTCCCAGGGAGAAAGACGGGGCTCTTTACTCCGGGCCACAGTTACGTCGCGGACACCCCGGGGTCGGCCTGAGCAGACGTCCACTCGGGTCTGGTGTTTGCTGGGGGGCTGTTTTCGGAGTGATTGTGGACTTCATGTTCGGGGATGGCCACCAATGACAGGAACCCCACTTCCCGCCACCCCAAGAGAAGCCCCTGTTGGCTGGGGCAGCTGAGGGGACAGGAAGTGTGCCCTGGCCAGCCCACGAGTGTCCTTGAACGCCCAGCTCCCACCTTCGCTTGACCTCTGGAGAGGCCAGCAGGAGCCCAATGGGGAAGTGTTCACATTCCACAGGCCTCGGGGGCTCGGGGGCAGGCCCGCAGGACTGGTCGGTCAGGAGGTGGGGCCAGGAAGTGTGCCCTGGCCAGCCCACGAGTGTCCTTGAACGCCCAGCTCCCACCTTCGCTTGACCTCTGGAGAGGCCAGAAGGAGCCCAATGGGGAAGTGTTCACATTCCACAGGCCTGGGGGGCTCAGGGGCAGGTACCCCCGCAGGACTGGTCGGTCAGGAGGTGGGGCGGGCAGGTGGGGCCAGGATTGCTGACTGGTTGGCTCAGAGGCTTCTTAGTGGGGCAGCCGAGGCCTGTCTGGGTCAGTACCAACCAGGCGCCGATCACTGGCACTGGCCAGCAGGGCTGAGGAGCAGGGGTGGGAGGCTGGGAGGGTCATTTCGGCTGCAGAGGCTGGACCATCCACGGAGCTGGGGGGCAGAGGGGCCCCTTCCAGGCGTGACCATGTCCCCACTGCCTCCCTGTGCCCCAGCGCTGCCCCCTGCCCTCCCCAGAGACACACTGCCCGCTCCCCTCTGAAGATGAAGCATCACAGTTGCCCGGCCAGCGGGGCCTGGGGCTTTCTATCAAAAGCTGGGCTCCGGGTGGGGGTGGGGGTGCGACACAAGCGCAGGGGGCCTGTGGGTGGCGATCGGGCACAACCCCAGGCCAAATTCAGTGCCAGGGGACCACAGTGACCCTGCTGGACAGGTCAGAGCTGCCCCTGTGGGTTTCCCAGGCTTTCAGTCTGCTTGGAAACAGATAGCTAGCTAGCTAGCTAGATAGATGATAGATCAATCGATAGATTGATAGATGATAGATAGATGATTGATAGATAGATAGATGATAGATCGATTGATCGATAGATAGATGATAGATAGATAGATCGATTGATAGATGATAGATAGATAGATGATAGATCAATCAATAGATTGATAGGTGATAGACTGATAGATAGATGATAGATTGATCGATTGATAGATAGATGATAGATCGATCGATCGATAGATGATAGATAGATAGATGATAGATAGATCGATCAATAGATGAGATAGATAGATGATAGATAGATAGATGATAGATAGATAAACACACTGCCATCGAGCGGCCTCCTATTGCTCCCTCAGAGAGACCGTTGGTTGCAAACTGCTGACCTTGCGTCCTTCAGCCCAACGCTAGCCACCGGGGCTCCGGCAGGGCCAGAAGGTGGTGGATTGTCAGGGGAGAGAGCCCCTCACACATCATCACGGCCCGGTGGGCACCACTGTACCGCGATAATAAGTGAAGATTATAGTGATGTCATCGAGAGCATCAGAGATTGAAGAGAGATTGGAATCGTGGGGTCAGACACAGCTCATGGCAGCAATGCCCACCCCAGCCTCACTTGGCGGTCCACGTGGAGAGAGAGAGATTTATTGGTAACCGAGGTTTTTATATTCTCTGGGGACGTGCAAGCCCCCTAATTACAGGTGAGGACATACGTCACAGGAAAGGGTTGTGCTGTAAGCGAACAAGGGGGGATCAGAGCAGAGACCCCAAGCCCACCTGCAGACAAGGGGCGCCCCTCACAGCAGGGCCTCAAGGAAGGGAGGAGTCACCCAGGGCGCAGCACAGCACCCACAAAACACACCATGCTCCTCTGGTCCCTTGACGCTTCCTCGCCCCCCACTGACCACCCCAGTGCCGCCTTTCACTGCGCTGGACCGGAGCGTGCGCACAGGTGCAGGTGAGAGCTCAGGGCCCACGGAATGCAGGTCAGAGGAACCCTCAGGGGCAGAAAGGGGAGAAACCAGACCAGGTGGGGCAGAATGGGGGAGCCAAACACCGTGACCGACAGCGGTCGGTGTAAGATATGAAAATAATCATAAGTTATCATTGATCAAGGGGCCACGAGGGTGGGAGGGAGGGGGAAAGGGCGCTGATACCAAACAGAAAGCAAATGCTTAGAAAATGACGATGGCAATTTATGTGCCGATGGACTGGATACGATGGATGATGGATCGTGATATGAGCTGGAAGGGCCCCCCAATAAGCCCAGGACTGGAGCTGAGGGGTGAGGGGTCTCCCCAGAGCCACAGGGACCATCCTGCCACCCCGGGCCCTGGAGGCAAGGCCCCACAGCCAGGCCAGCCAGGCAGGATGCTCCCAAGTCCTGGGCCCCCCACCCACGACAGTGTCCTGTGGGAAGCAGGATTTCTCCCAAGCCGTCTCCCCCAGATATATGCCAGGCTTAGCTGCTTGCAAATGACTGTACACTTGGGGGTCATCAGAAGTAGATCAGGGGTCATTCTCCCTGAGAGCTATCAGCTGTCTGGAGCAAACAGACACCACTGTTTATCCCACAACAAGCAGGGCCCACTCCCTTCTGATAAGGACAGTAGTTGTCTGTTTCCTTGTAGGAGACCCCAGAGAGGTCAA
>NW_022110236.1:118977-120460 GCF_000313985.2 Echinops telfairi
TATCTATCTATCTATCTATCTATCTATCCATTAGCTCCCCTCGAGAAAGACCAGACTGTCTGCTCCTGTGAAGACTGACCGCCTGGGAGACCCCCAGGGGCAGCTCCGCCCTGTCCTGCAGGGTCACTGTGAGTCGGCATCCGCTCCATGGCAGTGAGTTTATCTATCTATCTATCTATCTATCTATCTAACTATCATCTATCTATTTATCTATCTATCATCTATCCATCAATCCATTGATCTGTCTATCTATGCATCCATCCATCCATTTGTATTTATCCATCAGTCCATCTAGTGAAGACAGTAGGCTGCTAACTGGAAGGTCACCTTCCTAGACCACCAGCCTCTCAGGAGAGAGTCCAGCATCGCCTGTGGGGCAGGTGGGGCCTGTCCTGCTGGGCACTGAGTCCGGATGGACCCATAGCAGTGAGTGGGCTTTCTATCTGACACCCCCACCCCACCCCTGATCCCGAGCCACGGCGTCCTGTGCTGCCAGAGAATCCGTGCCCGCGTCCCCGCTGCCCGGCCCTCACTGGGTGTTCACACCAGCGCTGAGAAGGCAGTGCCCTCTCCTGGCCAGCAGTGCCCTTCACCTGGCCCACAGTGCCCTTCACCTGACCAGCAGTTCCCTCACCTGGCCCACAGTGCCCTTCACCTGACCAGCAGTTCCCTCACCTGGCCAGTAGTGCCCTCACCTGGCCAGCAGTGCCCTCTCCTGACCGACAATGCCCTCACCTGGCCAGTGCTCTCACCTGCCAGCAGTGCCCTCACCTGGGTGGCAGTGCCCTCACCTGGGTGGCAGTACCCTCACCTGGCCAACATTGCCCTCACCTGGCCAACAATGTGCTCATCTAGCTGGCAGACTCCTCACCTGGCTGGCACGCTCACCTGGTCAACAATGCGCTCACCTGGCTGGCAGTGCTGGGACAGCCTGCTCAGGAGGGCCTGCACTCTGTCCTCGGGCCAGTCCTGCAGGAGGCTGGACAGGACAAACAGATCTGCTTCCGGGAGCGGGTCCTTAAACAGGTCACCTGGCGCAGAGACAAGGGGACACGGTGGGGTCGGGAGCAGGGTGCCTGGCCTTTTCCTGACCTGCAGGGGCTGCCCAGCACGGAGGACAGAGCCGGGGCGGCTGTGAGGGGCCAGGACTGAGACAGCCCCCTGCAGGACCCTGAGTCCCCGTGCTGGGGGTTCCAGGGTTCACAGAGGCCGCGGGGAAGTCCTTCGGGAGATGCGGGATCAGCCTTTCCTGCGACGGCTCTGGGCCACTGGTCGTGCGTCCTCGGCCATTCCCACCACCCCTGAGCTCTCCCTGATCTCTCTCTCTCTCTCACACACACACACAGCACACACACACATACACACACACACACACACCTGCACCCAGCACACCAGACAAGCACACACCCTCCACAGCACAGACCTGCACAGAGCACACCAGACATCACACCCCTATAAAGAAAGAGATGCACACGCAGGTATG
>NW_022110236.1:120957-122388 GCF_000313985.2 Echinops telfairi
CCTGCCACGAAGCGGACCCCGGCGGCCTGCAGCGCCCAGGGCTGGAAGCGCTCCTCCGCGGCGAGCCGGACGCTGTCCGGGTGGTCGAACACCGTCACCCGCAGGTGCGGGTGCTCCCGGGCCAGTGCGAGGGCCAGCGCCCCGGTGCCGCCTGCAAACCCACGAGGACGCACGTGGCTCCGCGCTCCCCCAGCGCCTGCACCGCCGTCCTGGGGGGCCGAGAGGACGGGGGCTGCCGGCCTCCCTCTCCCCACGGGGGTGCAGCAGGGGCGGACATGCGGGGGCCCCAGGAGGATGCTGGGGGGGGAGGCTAAAGACAGGGGTCCCCCACCACGCCCGTGATGATCTCGGGGTCCCCTGCATGCTACCCCGCCCTTGGCTGGGGGTCACCCGCACTCACCGCCCAGGTGGCAGGCGGCGCGGAACCCCGACAGGTCGAAGGCAGTGGCCACTGCATGCGCGCTCAGCCCAGCCAGCTCGTGCCTGGCGGCCAGCACCTGCAGCCGCCCCCCGTCGCCCCCGCTGTCCAGATCCGGGCCCTGCCAAGCAAGGGGTGCTGAGGGATGCCAGGCCTGCACCCCAGCCGCCTTCTCTCCCACGGCTGCAGGGCGCGGACCATCCCCACCCCCGGACCATGCTGTAACAGGGCGCCTGAGGATGGAATTCATTGGCCAAGGACCCAAGGTCACCCTCTTTCTGCTGCCAGTCCGACTGGCACCTGCCCCAGGGGGTGCAGAAGAAACGAGCTGGCTGTCTCCGCGCCCCCCAGCCCCACCGCACCCCGTGAAGATGACCCGGTAGGCCTTGGGCACGCAGGGGCGGGAGGAGGGGAGGGCAAGGCCAGGGAGTTCTACCCTGCGCTGCAGGGTCAGCCGCTGCCAGTTGAGGTCCACCCGGTGCCAGGCATGCACGGGGGTGGGGGTGGGGGGTGGGGAGGGGGCCTCTGTCTGGGTGGCCCGCACCCCGCTGAGCCACGCAGGCCACCCCAGCCTGGCTACCTTCCACACGTCCTCGGGCCTTCTCCCTGTTACGGTGTGCAGCAGCACCCCGCCCTGGCGGACGGCGGCCTCCAGGTCCGAGAAGTCCCTGCTGTGGCTGTCACAGAGGCTGACCAGGCCCCGCAGGGCGTGCCGGCCCCCGGACACCAGGTGCCGGTTGGCAGGCTCCGTGTTGCAGTAACCTGGGGGAGGGGGCGGGGGCCAGATGCTAGCTCAGCTCGCCTAATCCACAGCTGGGACAGACACCCCCCATCACGGCCACCCTGCAGGACAGGGCGGAGCTGCCCCTGCGGGTCTCCCAGGCTGTCGGTCCTTATGGGAGCAGACGGTCTGGTCTTTCTCCCTAGATGCTAATGGAGAGGTAGATATGTAGATAGATAGATAGATAGATAGATAGATAGATAGATAGATAGATAGATAGATAGATAGATAG
>NW_022110236.1:123584-125795 GCF_000313985.2 Echinops telfairi
GCTGTGAGTCGGCGTCCACTCGATGGCAGTGTGTTTGTCTGTCTGTCTATCTATCTGCATATGTACCTGTCCATTAGCTCCTCGGGAGAAAGACCAGACTGTCTGCTCCCGTGAAGACTGACCGCCTGGGAGACGCCCAGGGGCAGCTCCGCCCTGTCCTGCAGGGTCCTAATCCACGAGATGACTTGGTTGTTTCCATATCTCTGTCCTTCTCATTCCTGTCCACCCCATGCCTCCCAGAGACCTGTTTCTCAGGTGCCTCTGGGACCAACGTGTAAGGCAGACCTCTCCCACAGCACGCCCCCCAGCCCACCCGCCTTCTCCGGGCGTCCGCCCCCTCTCACCCTCCTCCCGCCTTTCCAGCAGCCCCAGGTCTGCACAGGCGGCCAGCAGCCACTCCGTCCCAGACAGCGATGCCTCGATCCTGCCGGCCACCTCTGCTGCCGAGAGCAGGGCCCCGTCCTTCAGCACGTCGAACACGGCCAGCCTGCAGGCTGTGAACAGCACCTGCAGGGCAGGACAGGGGCGGGGGTCACCAGGTGCACCAGAACTCACCTGAGGCCACTGGAGGGCCTGGCCAGCCCACCGCGTCCCCAGACACCGGGGGTGGGGGTGTCAGGGAGGAACAGTGTCCTACGGGGGTCCTCGGGGGCTGGTTTCTCCAAGACAGACCACCAGCCTGGGTGGGCACCTCCCCCCAGCCCCTCGCTCCCCGCCCGCGGGCTGCCAGGCCTTTCTTCCGCAGCCCCTTGGGGGAACTGTCCCCCACGCCCGCGCGTGGCCGGCCCTCCCGCCTGCCCCTCCGAGCTGGGAGTACCTGAGACCCCTGGAAGCCGTCCATGAGGCCCAGCAGCTCCCAGGGGACGGGGGGCGGCGCATCCACGGCCCCATTGCAGGCGGGCCCCGGCCGGCTGTCCTGGTCCCCGGAGGCGTCCAAGGGGTCCGCGGGCAGGTGGGGGTCGCGCTGGCCGCCCTGCCGCGCCTCCGGGCAGTAGAGGCGGGACAGCTGCTTGCAGAAGCGGTTCAGCGGGAAGCCCACGACGTTGAGGAAGTCCCCGTGGACCCTTTCCACCAGCATGCCGCCCAAGGCCTGGATGCCGTAGCCGCCCGCCTTGTCCCTGGGGGAGGGGCGGCGTCAGCACGGGGTGCGGGGGCGCCCCCCACCCCCACTCTCTCCCTGGCTGAAACAGGACGCCGGCCCGGGGCCCGGGCTGGCAGGCCGGGTTCCGAGTCCGCGCAGAGGAGCCGCGGAAGAAGGGCCTGGCCATCGTTGCTGGACACCCGGTCCCGGGAAGAGAGCGCCGTGGGGGCGCCGGGGTTGGGCTGCATGGACCTGGTTTGGGTTTTTTTTTGCCGTGAACGGCTATTAAATCGTGCAAACCAAAAGTCCCCCCAAATGCCATCGAGTGGACACTCACGGCGACCCTGCAGGGCAGGGCTGAGCTGCCCCTGGGGGTCTCCCGGGCTGTCGGTCTGCGCGGGAGCAGACGGCCTCGTCTTTCTCCCCCAGAGTGGCTGGTGGATTCGAACGGCTGACCTGTGGTCACTCGCTCACGGCCAACCAACTGTGTCCACCCAGGGGTGCAGGGAGGGAGTGGCTCTTGGAGAACTGGGGCGTTGGCTCAGGGCGGGGCCAGGGGCTTGGAATGGCCACGCCCCACGAGGGCGGGGCAACCTTCCAACTCCAGGGCCGGCCACGCCCTTTCTGGACAGGATAGGCCCCCCAGGCACTTGCTGACCGCTCCCTCTGTGGGCGGGGCATCATGCGGGGCCCTCATTGGCCATTCCCTGTGGGGGCGGGACTACCTCCCTTGGTCCTTGCATGGGAGTGGCACCATCCAGGTCCCTCATTGGTCACACCCCACGGTGACGGGGCTGCCTCCAGTTGGGCCCGTTCTGGCCACGCCCAATGGGGGGCGGAACCGCCTCCCTGGGTCCTCCAGTTGGGGCCACGCCCTCTGTGGGCGGGGCCGCCTCCCTGGGACCTCCAGTTGGACCCCGATCTGGCCACGCCCAATGGGGGGCGCAACTGCCTCCCTTCGAGGCCCTGTTGTGGCCACGCCCTCTGCGGGCGGGGCCGCCTCCCTGGGACCTCCAGTCGGGCTGTCTGGCCACGCCCTCTGTGGGCGGGGCTGCCTCCCTAGGACCTCCTATCGAGCCCTGTCTGGCCACACCCTCTGTGGGCGGGGCTGCCTCCCTGGGACCTCCAGT
>NW_022110236.1:127085-128555 GCF_000313985.2 Echinops telfairi
GTGTGCATTCTCCAGCCGGGGGAGGGGGGAGAAAAAACGTGTGTCCAGCTTGCTGTGCACCTGCAGGCTACTGTCTGTAAGAGCAATCAGGTTCTATTGCCCCCGCACCCCAGCTGCAGCCAACCCCCTCCTGATTCTGCTCACAGACGGCTCCCCTGTAGAGAGCAAGGGGCATCCAAGGTGGAGCCACCGATGTAACTCTCGCACCTTGTTACCTCTGAGCCTCTGGTGAGCACCTGCCCACCTAGGTAGGTCTGTGTTTGACGTGGCTTGCAAGCCCGTTGATCATATAAACCCACTGGGAAAGAACACTCGCTCTCTCTTGATCCCCACACGGGGAGAGGGGAGCCCCTGGGAGTCTGTCTCTCCTCCCGTCTCCCCTAATTTCACCGCCGATGCTTTAAGCTGTGGGGTCAGTCTGGGGGACCAGCCTCCACAACGGAACGGGCCTGAGGGGGTTGGTTGTGTAATGGAGGGGAAATGAACGAAACATCAGACAAGACGTGGAAGAGCTCACCTCTCTGATGATCCTGGAACCAGAGAGAGAGAGAGAGAGATCTATTCTCTTAACAGGCTTATAAAATCTCGGGCATACAAGAGACTCCATACACGTATGTAACGGAAGGGGTTGTATTAGAGACATACGTGTTCACGGGAAGGGGACACGCTCCGGGCACAGGTGTAACAGGAAGGCACAGACGTAACCAATGGGTGGGTTCTAGCTGGCAGCTGAGCTGGCTTGACCTTGGGTGACCTGAGTTCTTCTCCAGGGACACCATCTGTGATCCTTATCACACGGGAGTGGCCTTACTTCGGGTAAGAGGAGAACGGGGTCTGATTGCTCTGGAAGGCAGAAACCTGCAGGTGGACAGCCTTTAAGCAGTTGGCCTTCAAACGGAGCTAGTGGCAGCCATGTACTGGCACGCAGCACCTCAAATATGGCATTATTACGGTGAGGGGTGGTGGGGGCATTGTGGGGAACAATTTTTACTCAGGAGAATGTGGCTGAGAGTCACCTCCAACCCATGCACGTGATGGCCTTCCCCCACCAGAGTCTGCCTCCCGGACCCCTTAACTATGAGCCCAGAGAATGTGTCCGCAGACCCTCTCTTCCGGTTTCTCCGTTTCCCGCAGGTGGGTCCCTACAGAGATGGACTTGGGAGCGACCACAAGGTGTCCAGGGGGCCGGGTATCAAAGACCCCAAACAAACAATCAAGCAAACAAAAAGCACATCAACAGGAGTGAGGGGGAGGGCAGAGGGGAGACCCAAAGCCCATCACTAGTCAACTGGACACCCCCTGTCAGGACGGCCACAAGGAAGAGAAGGCCAGTCAGGGTGCAGGTCGGCACGGATGAAACACACAACCCTCCTCTGGTTTTCCATGCTTCCCTCCTGGCCCCCCACCCCCACCCCGTGTGTACCCCGATCCCAATTCCATCTTACAAATCTGGCTAGACCAGAACATGTA
>NW_022110236.1:130830-132349 GCF_000313985.2 Echinops telfairi
CGTGTGTGTGGCTGTGGGACCCCATTGGGAATAGTGGTTGTGTCATATGAGTCTAGCCACTTGCAGCCAAGCTGATGGCAGCCAGAGCCCTGGAGATGCGTCCACCGCTCCTGGATCCACAAGACTGCCCGCATGGCCTGCGATCTCCCTGTCCTTGCATGTGCTGCGTGAGTCTGAAGAGGAATTGATGGGCTCGCATCGGACACACGGGCTAGTACTATTGAACGTATGCACTTGAGCTGGACTGGGCTGTTTTCTCAGTATCCCATCGCTGTTTGCTCTAAACCTCTTTCTTGTACACAGAAGAGGGTCTATGGATTTGTTCCTGGGGTCCACCAGGACTCACACAGGGCTCTCTCTTGTTACGTAAGCGGGGAGGAAATGGGATACAGACTTGTGTCAGTCCGACAGGATGCTTTCTCTTTCTTATGAAAATGAGGTGGGGTGGTGCGCCCCTGTAGTCCCAGATGGAGGATCACTTGAGTCCGGGAGTTCTGGGCTGTAGTGTGCTAAGCCGATCGGGTGTCCACACTACGTTCGAAGGGTGAACCGGCCCAGGTCGGAAAGGGAGCAGGGGGAGAATGAGATTGTCTGCTTCCCTTCTCTGGCTGGTTTCTTTGAGGGGTGGGGGTCTCGTGGACAGAGCACAGCAGGTGCAGAGACACACACAGGAGACGGGGAAGGGGCAGGGGCAGAGGCCATGTGCAGGCTGGTCTGCCGGGCACCCACCTGGACAGCATGCGGTAGGCGTCCTGCTTGTCCACCGGCTTCTCCAGGATCAGGCCCCCGACCGTCTGCAGCGGGGCGGGGAGAGGAGGGAGTCCTGAGAGGGGACTCTACGTGGTCACTGCAAACTCAAACCCAAACTCACTGCCATCGAGTGGACACCGACTCACAGCGAGCCTGCAGGACAGGGTGGAGCTGCCCCTGGGGGTCTCCCAGGCTGTCAGTCGTTACAGTCTGGTCCTTCTTCGAAGGAGTTAATGGACAGGTAGATATGCAGATAGACAGAAAGACATATCTATCTGTCCATTAGCTCCTGGGGAGAAAGGCCAGACTGTCTGTCCCTGTAAAGACTGACCGCCTGGGAGACCCCCAGGGGCAGCTCTGTCCTGTCCTGCAGGGTCGCTGGGAATCAGAACGACTGGAGGATTTGGGGGGGGCCCTGAGCCATCGGGGTGGTGGAGTCTAGGGTGGGGTGAAGACAGACAGCACAAGGGGGTGGACTCTGGGGCAGCGCCAGTCTCGTGGGTGGAACAAGATGGACGGGGGTGGGGAAGGGGATGGAGCCATGTGGGTGAAGGAGGGGTGGGGCCAGAAACACATGGGCTAAACCGGACACACCCACCCTTGGTGACAGGGCTCCCCTCCCACCTGCTCCCCCAAACACTCACAACAATGGTATCTGCACCGATGACCAAGTCAGGGGTCCGCGAATCCTGTAAGAAACCCAGATGCATTACCGTCCACGTCTGTCCGGCAGCCCCGCCAGACCCCAGCCCGACCCCAGCCCGGCACC
>NW_022110236.1:138012-139285 GCF_000313985.2 Echinops telfairi
TACATACATCTACACAGACACACATGCGTACATACATCTACACAGACACACATCTACAGACACACACACACAACCTTTGCACCTGTGAACATGACCTTGTTACAAGTGGAGACTTGGGGTGTGTTTGTCAGCTAACGTGGTCACCCTGGAGCAGGGGGGCCCTCATCCTGCAGGAGTGGTGTCCTTATCACAGAGGGACACAGAGGGGAGACGGCCACCTGCAGACGGAGGCCGGGTGGCCCTTGCCTGGAGCTTGGGTCTCTGGCCTCTGGATTGCAAGGCCACCCTGCCCTGCAGCTCCCGAGAGCCTAGTTTGCGGGTCACTGCAGGACACTCACCCTGATCACCTGGGTCAATTTACGGAGCATCAGGATCTGTTGGGAGCTGGGGACAGAGCCAGGGTTGGCTCCGGCTCTTTTCAGGGGCCAGCAGGACTGGGGTAGGGGGCAGGTTCCCAAGCGGAGCCCGGGCAGGGGTCCAGGGCAGTATTGATTGACTGGGCACTTGGGCAGCCTGCCACGCTCCCCGCTGCCCGCAGCGGAAGGGGTAAAGAGCTGGGGTCTGAAGCAGTTGGCAGCATTCCAGTGGCCTGCCTGGGGCCGGATATTGTGGGCATTTTGACAATGGTTCTCTGCCCCCTGCCCCCAGGTGGGGCATCAGATGGAGAAGGGATCGGCCTGTCAGTCCCCCACGGCTGCTCCTTGGTGCTCCTCCACCTCCCCCAGCACCCAGTCACCCACCTGCACACAGGACGCCCCTCTCCCTCCAACTGACCCCCGCCCTCAGCCCTTCCTCCCAGAAAAATATCTAAACAGACTCCTCCCCGTATCCTCAACGGGGGCTCCCCGAGGAAAGTCTCTACTCCCCGGCCCCCGCCCCCACGCACATGCACACACAGGTCATGTGCCCCCACCTCCACTGACCTGTGTCCTGGCCTTGCTGACCCCGATCTTGGCTGGCGTTGACGCTGGCCTTGACCCCTGACCCTACCTAGCTGCCAGCTTGCTGGCCTGTACAGACAGCACCCAGATGTGGCTGCGGCCCTCTCTGACCCCAACCCCTGACCCCAGCCGCTGGCCAGCCAGAAGACCCCTCACTCCCGAGCCCCACAGCCCCCTGCCCTGAGCTGAACCCCACAGGCCCTGACCCTCAGACTTGAGCTGAACCCCACAGGCCCTGACCCTCAGACTGGAACCCCCAGGCCCCTGGTCGACCGCCAGTGATGCTGCTCCGACCCCAGCCGCAGACCCCCTTCCTGGGTCTTGACCCTCAG
>NW_022110236.1:141755-144544 GCF_000313985.2 Echinops telfairi
CCTCGTGAGTCGGACACAGTCCCCCTCCCACTCCCCGAATCAGCATTGTCCCCCACGATGGCCTCCCAGAGCAGAGCTGCCTGAAGGGCACCTCTCGCCAGCAGGTGGCTGAGCGCAGTGTAGCGGCAGCTTTAACTGCAGGAGGGACACTGGCCATTGCTCTCCAGGCTCTGAAGACAGCCTCTCCCCTCACCTGCCCGAGGGGTGCACTGGTGTTAGGTTGCTCCTCCATGCACTCAGGGGCCTGTAGGGTGAGGGTGCAGCCCACTTGGTTACCTGTGATTAGGGGGGCTTGCATACCTCCCGAGTGTATATACGCCTCATTTGGAAATAGCTGTTCTCTGTGCAGACCTGCCTCCTGCAGCCATGGTGGTCCCACAGGGGAGCCCTTGCCTGTTTTAGCTTGTCTGATGTCTGTTGCATTTTATCCCCTGAATTACACAGCCACCCCTTGGACCCATTCGATTGTGGGGTACCCCACACCCCCACCAACCCAGCCGGGGCACTGGACGCAGCTCTCATTCTTTAAAAACTTCTTTAAAAACTAAACGAAACTTTTTATTGTCATAAAAAAATAAAACGTTTGTCATGATAAACGGGCTTTCACCATCAACAAGGGCACAGTGTCCAGCCCGTTTGCAGCCACTGCCCCCGTTTAATTCCCAGAGTGCACAGTTAGCAGGTCCGCAGGGCACGGGGTGGTTTCCACATCGCCGCCTTACAGCTCAGGGGGGCGGGAGACTGCAGTCGGGTGGGGGTGGGGGCTTCCCCTCTGTGTCTTTTATAAGCTCAGAGTTCAATGTCCACCATTGGAAGGAAGGCTAGAAGGGAATGAGCTTCCGGATCAAAGCGGTGCCCCCTGGAGGCTTCAAAGCACGGACGTTGTCTTCTCCCAGGCTCCAGGGGAGGGTCTCTCCCAGCCCCTGGGGACCCTGGACACTCCTGGGCTTGCAGCCCCATCTCTCCAACCCCTGTCTTCCTCTCCACGGGCCGCCTCCCCTCTGTCCCTTCTCCTCTGTTGTCTGGACACCACTCTTGTAGGGGAGGGTCCCCCTGCTCCAGGGTGGCCTCATGCTGTGAGTGACATCCCGGGCTGCCAGGCCTTCAGGCTCATCCATAGACCCGGATGGTGGCCTTTGACCCCGCAGCCTGGGGGCTCACTGGCTACAGCCACAGGACACCCCCTGAGGTGCCACCATCTGCTGCTGGGCTTCAGGGCTGCCCCCTCCCCTGCCTGTCTCTCTTCCTCTGTGTCCAGCAGGGGTACTTAGCACTGGACTGGGGGCCCTGCTGGCCCAGTGCGTTAGGCGCTGGGCTGCTCACCTCAGCATCAGCAGTTCAAACCCACCAGCCGTGCCTGGGTAGAAAAAGGAGGCTGTCTGCTCCTGTGAAGACGGACAGCCTGGGAGACCCCCAGGGGCAGCTCCGCCCTGTCCTGCAGAGTCCCTGTGAGTCGGCGTCCACTCAATAGCAGTGTGTTTATCTGTCTGTCTAGCTATCATCTATCTATCTCTCTATCATCTATCTATCTATCATCTATCTATCTATCTATCCATCTATCTACATATCTCTCTATCCATTAGCTCCTCAGGAGAAAGACCAGACTGTCTGCTCCTGTAAAGACTGACAGCCTGGGAGACCCCCAGGGGCAGCTCCGCCCTGTCCTGCAGGGTCCCTGTGAGTCAGCGTCCACTCGATGGCAGTGTGTTTATCTGTCTGTCTAGCTATCATCTATGTACATATCTATCTATCTATCTAATCTAACTATATATCCATCTATCTTCATATCTCTCTGTCCATTAGCTCCTCGGGAGAAAGACCAGACTGCATTTTCCTGTAAAGACTGACCGCCTGGGAGACCCCCGGGCGCGGCCCCTTTGCCTGTGTTGCTCCCCGGCATCTATGTCGAGGCCACCACTGCACCCCCCACCGCAGCGGCCTCTCAAACCCAGAGAGAGGCGCGGGCTGCCCCCAGGTGGTGTCTTCCTTCGGAGGTCGGCGAGGGCCCGCCCCTCACACACCCACCTTGCGCTTCTCCGGCCCCTCCTACTGCTGGGGACCCCGCATCCTCCGCCACGTGCCCAGGGGCTCCCCAACATACCCAGAACGTGGCTACCTTGTGTCCCATCCCGAGTTCGCGGAAGCGGGGCAAGGCCGCTCCCTCCCTCCTGAGCGCACAGGTGTCTGGGCGCTGCTCCGTCGTGGGCAAGTTGAGCAGCACGAGGTCCCCGCTGTCCAGCTGTCCAGGGTGGGCCGCCTGGCCCTTGGAGGCCCGCTGCGCCCTGTGGTCGCCGTGTCTGCCCCGGCCTCTGGGGGTCCTCGGGGCGCGGCTTGTCTGTGCTGGACCGCACTTTAGTGTCCTCCCCGCACCCCGTGCGTGAGGAGGAAGCCCCACGGCTCCACGCCCTGCTGACTCCGAGTTCCCTGGTGTGGGCACATCATGCCACCCGGGGGCCCAGCCACCTCCTGGGCAGCAACAGGGTCCTCGCGGGGCCCGACCTGCCGCCCCCCGGGGCCAGCGCGGGATCGCCCCTGTCCCCCCACCCCGTCCCCATCATCCCACGTGGTCCCCGCCGGGCACGGGAGCCCGCGAGGTTGCGCGCCTTGGGGACAGGGCGGCGGTTCGGCGCGCCCCCCTTTGCAACACTCTCGTGCGCGCTGTGCACCCCACGGGGCTAGGCCGGTGTTGGGGACCCCCCTCGGCCTGGCGGGTCCCGGGGCGGGCGTGGGGGCTCAGAGCCCGCTCTCCTGGCGCTGCAGGAAGGGGCGGCTGGCCTGGGCGCGCGCGC
>NW_022110236.1:145245-146630 GCF_000313985.2 Echinops telfairi
GCCCA
Organism: Echinops telfairi; assembly: GCF_000313985.2. Classification (NCBI taxonomy): domain Eukaryota; kingdom Metazoa; phylum Chordata; class Mammalia; order Afrosoricida; family Tenrecidae; genus Echinops; species Echinops telfairi. The sequence continues at coordinate 145,251 of NW_022110236.1, forward strand.
GGAAGCGCTCCACGCTGATGCAGGTCATGGTCAGGATGCTGGCGTACATGTTGGCGTAGAAGCCCACGGTGACCGCGCTGCACAGCGGCGCGCCGAAGGCCCAGTGGTGCCCGCGCGCGTGGTAGCAGATCTGGAAGGGCAGCACCAGGGCCAGCGCCAGGTCGGTCAGGCTGAGGTTGATCATGAAGATGACGGACGGCGAGCGCGGCCCGATGTGCCGGCACAGCACCCACAGCGAGAACAGGTTGCCCGGGATGCTGACCAGCGCCACCAGCGAGTACACGGCCGGCAGCACCACGGCCAGCGTCGGGCTGCGCAGCATCTGCAGGGTGGCGTTGTCCGGCTTCGACAGGTACTGCTCCATCGGGGGCGGGGCCTGCGGGCGTCAGGGGGCGGGGCGTCAGGGGGCGGGGCGGGGCCTGCAGGGGGTGTCTGAGCGTGCACCAGTATGTAGGCGCGGGTGCGTGGGTGTGCACGTGAGGGCGTGTGGGAGTCGGTGTGTCTGCATAAGTGTGTGTGCCTCTGTGAGCGTGAGCAAGACTTTGGCCCAGTACGTGGGAGCGTGTGCACACGCGCACATGCGTTCAGTGTCCGCATGCGCGTGTGGGCAAGCATGCGCGCGTGTGTCCGTGCGTGCGAGCATGTGTGTGTCTGTGTGAGTGAGCTGTGAGTGGGTGTGAGTGCGTGAATGTGAGCGTGTGCACGTGCGTATGGTAAATGTGTGCGTGTGTCTGCGTATGAGTGCGTGCATGTGCGTGCGCACAGTGTGCACCTGTGTGTGTTCATGTGTGCACGAGTATGTGCGAGTGTGAGCGTGTGTGCGTGTCTGTGTCTGTGTGAGTGAGCTGTGTGTGAGTGCATGAATGTAGGCTGTGCGTGTGTGCATGAGTGTGTGTGTGTGTGTGCACGGGTGCATATAGGTGCGCGCGTATGCACATGAGTGTTTGCACGTTTGTGTGCGTGTACATGTGCGAGAGTGCCTGTGTGCGTGTGCACATAACTGAGAGTGTGTGTGTGCCCGTGTGAGTGAATATGCGAGTGTGTGAGTGAGGGTGTTGGTGTCTGCGAGGTATCCATGGAAACGGTTGCCCAGTAGAGACCAGGTCTCCCTCCCCCGCCGCCCTGCCCCCGACTCTTGGCAGCCACATGCACAGCCCGTCTCAGCCTGCGAGCTCCGCTGGGAAACGGTCCATAGTCGTGGCAACAGGCTGGCCTCCACTGACACCCAGTGGAGGCTGGTCCCCGGCCGGGAACCAGACCCTTGTCGGCCACGCTGAAGATGGCAGTTCTACCCACCCGAGTTCCCAATGCCCCACCTGATGATGGTGCTCTCCCACTCCGAGCGCGGTGTGCCCTTCACATCCGTTAAGAGTGTGTATG
>NW_022110236.1:147565-148499 GCF_000313985.2 Echinops telfairi
GCACTCAGGGGCCCTGGGTTTACCAGTGTGCCCGTGGTGCCCGTGGGCAGCAGGCACGGCCTGTTGAGCTGTCTTTCCATGGAGACCACCAGGCCTCTCTCCCCAAGCGGCTCCCTGCAGGTGGACTCTGCTCTCCAGCCTCCCAGTGACCTCACATCTATTTGGCGTGAGCCGTGTCCACACTGTCCCAGGCTGCAGCATTCCGGGGTCCCCAGAGGCTGGCTCCGGTGCAGCATTCCGGGGTCCCCAGAGGCTGGCTCCGGCCACCAGGCCCCTGCTCAGCTTCCGCTACCCACCCCCACCCCTCCTCCGGGCGGAAAAGACACCTGGTGGAGCCTCTCAGACCCCATTTGCATCTGAGGCTGCCCCTGCTTCTCTGGGCTCTCAAATTATCTCCCCTCGCCACTCTTTCCAAACGTGCACAACCGGGGTCTGTGGGTGGGGAGGGGGTCACCCGACATTCAGACCCCGACATGGGCCGGTGCGTGTCCGTCCCCTGGGGCTGTAAAAGTCCCCCTTGCCATGCGGTTGTTGCTCCAGCCTCGGCGCCCCCGCGGCTGGCGCTGGCGGGGTGAGCGTCCACACAAGCACCCCGATCTCGGCATCTGAGCCACGCTGGGGTCAGGAGGGGCGGCAGCACAAGTGGGGGGTCAGAGGCAGGGAGAGGAGCCAGGACTCTGTCAGGGGGCGAGGTTCACCCTAGACATGGACTGAGAAGGAGAGCTGCCTGCCCCCCTCACTGACCCCCCCCCTCCCAGGGCTGCAGGGCAGGCTGGGCCCGGACTCAGACCCTCAGTGTCAGGCATTGTCCAAGGTCCTGAGCCCCCTGGACAGTTGATTCCCCAGGGCTTTGGGACCCTCCCTGCCCTGGAGGTTGGAGCCTGGGAAGTGCGCCCCCCATTCTCAACGGGGCTGGGTCTCCCCATCTCCCAGG
>NW_022110236.1:152777-154129 GCF_000313985.2 Echinops telfairi
TGGACGCAACCAGACCTTGGAAGCCGGAGGAGCCACATGGAGACGCCTGCCAGCACTGAGATGCTTACAACGCCACTGGACCCAAAGACTTCCCACCCACTGGCTTGTGATCGCCCTGCATTCGGCGTCATTGCCTGTGTTTCGTGAGTCTGAAGAGGACTTTCTAGATCGGTATCAGACACAGGGGCTAATATCAGACTTATGGCCTTGATCTGGACTGGGCTGGGATGTTTTCTCAATGTTCAATTGCTCTTGTATATGAATCTCTTTCTTATACACGTATGTGTGTCCATGGATTGGTTTCTCTAGTCTACCCAGACTAACACACATAGTAATATAGTTACATACAGAGGAACATATTAGATACAGAGTAACACACGCAGACACAGTAGATACATAGTAACACATTGCACACAGTGTCACAGTGGATACATAGTAACACAGCTAGATACAGGGTAACACACACTCAGACACACAGTTCCACATCAGATACAGAGAAGTACACTGAGCACACAGCGACACGTTAGATACACAGTGACATATCTAGGTACATAACGACACGCTGGATACACAGTAGCTCGTCTGTACGGATACGATGACGGTGTAACATTGGCAGGGACCCTGTTAGCTGTGAAGCCGAGTCTAATTCCCAGAGGACAGGTCTCCTCTGTCTCCGTGCCCCTGATGATGCTCTGGTCTGAAGTCTTACCTGCTGGCTTAGGACATTATGCACTGGGCTGCTGACCACAAGGTCAGTGATTCAAATCTACCGGCCACTCCAAGGGAGAGAGACCAGGCCGTCTGCTCCCGTGAAGACTGCCGGCCTGGGAGACCCCCAGGGGCAGCTCTGCCCTGTCCTGCAGGGTCGCCGTGAGCCCCGTCCATTCCCCGGCAGTGTCTGCTGTGGCTTGGTGGGTAATCTTTGTGGAAGGCGCTCTGGGGACCCAGCCGTTGAAGTACTCGGCTGATAACTGCAGGGGAGGCTGTGGTCATCTGCTTCCTGAAGATTAACCGTGTACCGTTTGGAGACGGCCTGGGGGCTCTGCCCTGCCCTGGCCTTTCGGGTCGCCGTAACCCTAACCCCAACCCCAACCCTAAACCTAAACCCTAACCCGACCCCTGACCCTGACCCAAGGGCTAATCACCATAACCCTAAACCACCCCTGACCTTCAACCCTCTCTGAACTCCAACCTCAAAAGCTAATCAGACTCCGTCCCTAAGCCCCACCCCAAACCTAAACTCAAGCCTCTCTCAGTGACTCCTCTCAAATGTAAATCTAATTCGAACCCTAAATCCACCTCAACTCTATAGCACCCGGATCCCAACTGCAGCCCTACACCCCAAGACCGTC
>NW_022110236.1:155976-156940 GCF_000313985.2 Echinops telfairi
GAAACAGAAATGAAGCTAAAAACAGAAATTAAAACCAGATCGCCGGTTCATGCCTGGGGCTGCGACCAGCGCGGTCAGCGGTTCTAAACCACCAGCCGCTGTGTGGGAAGCAGACAGCTTTCCACTCCCGTGGCCACCAAGTGGATGCTGACTCATAGCGACCCCCACTGTGGGTTTCCGAGACGGGAGGTTTTCTGTTTTGGGGTAAAATATATCAACCATCACGTTGCTTTCTTCAACAACCACCTAGTGTGGGACAGGGCCCTGAGGTCTCTGTGCTGGGCCTGACCACAAAGGAGCCAGGAGCCCACAACACAAGAGACGTTGGCACGGCCGTGGGACGGCGGCAATTCCTGCAGCAGCGTGGACACGGCTGTGGACGATCGGACACACTCACACAAAGGGACCTTCCACTCGTGTCAAAAATGGCAGGTGGAACCAGAGGGCGCCGGTCCGTTTCCAACAGCACAGTCCAGGTGTGACAAAGGGAATGCTCCGAGCTTCAAAGGCAAACACCTGCCGTGCAGAAGGCAGTTGGGGGGGGGGGGCACCCAGCTGCAGAACGTCTGGTGGGAGGAAGCCCTGGCAGACCCCACCCCGGCCACAGGAGAGGCATCTGGACAGACAGAGGTGGCTGCAAACTTGATTACGGGGGTGGCGTGGGGGGCTGGCGACCCTGGTATAAGAGGACACCTGGCCCATGGTCACCCGCCTGACCCAGCCTGAATTTGCTCCTGGCTTAAATGTTTGGGGCTTGAAGCGTTCTCTCTGGCTTGTTTCAATATCGCTCGGGGTGATATTTTTCTTCTTGCTTATTTTAATGTATATTTTTTAAACCTTTCCTGGGGGGCTCGTACAGCTCTGACCACGACCCGTCCATCCATCCACTGTGTCAGGCACATCTGTACATCTGACCCGTCCATCCATCCACTGTGTCAGGCACATCTGTACATCTGACCCGTCC
>NW_022110236.1:157040-158253 GCF_000313985.2 Echinops telfairi
GTCTGAAAGACAGCCCCGCACACCCCGGGGGTCACACAGCTTAGGGTCCGATGTGGAGCAGGGAGCTGTGTCCCAGGGTTTCGGACACCAGCAGAGCTCTTCCGTTCCAGCTTCCAGGGGGGGAGACTAGGAGGCGCGGCCTGGGGAGGCACAGCTGAGAACCAGCCGGTGGAAACCCCGTGGGCCCCTCCATCTGAGCAGCCCGCAGTCTTGGGAGCGGTACAGGGTGCTCTGTCTGAGGGTGCCGCTCCCCACACCAGCCAGGACAACATGGAAGTCGGGGGGGATAGGGGGCTACTCCCACGGTAGCCAGAGGCCACCATTTCGGGGGTACAGGCAGCTCGATCTGGGACAAGGGGGCGAGCCAAGGGGCCCCCTATGCCACGGGGCACTTGGCAGCTGCAGCGGGGCCCAAATCATGTGACTTGGAATTGTCCAGAGACAGTTCCAGTGGGTGTGGCCCAAGCAGGTAACCCTCCTGCAGAGACAGCAGCAGGGTGGGTGTTCCTGGGGGTGTGGAAGGACATGGCTGATGGGCTGGGTTGGGGACCACAGGTAAGCCCCCAGCCCCCAGCTTGCAGCAGCTCACAGGTAATATTCATCACTTAAGAGCCTGGTGTTAGGCCGCTGGCAGGTTCTCCTGGAAAAGGGAGTCTGGGCCGGGCGGGGCCTACCTGCAGGGCGGCTGGCCAGCACCTGGGAGAATCCAGTCAGCAGCACGGTCAGCCAGAGATGCACCATGGTGGGCGGTGGCCGGGTGCAGGGCCTGTGAGCCAGACAGGGGTGGCGTGGGCAGGGCGCCTTGTGTGTGTCTGTGTGCATGTGTGCGTCTCTGTGCGTGTGTACGGTAAGCTTGTGTGTGTGTGTGTGTCTGTGCTGTGTGCCTGTGTGTCTCTGTGCATGTGTGTGGGGCTGTGTATGCTGTATGTGGGTGTCTGTGGCAGTGTGGTGTGTGTGTGTGTACATGCCTCGGGGAGCGCCCCCCACGCTGACCCAGAGCCAGGAAGGGGGCCTGCCCCCTGCAGCCAGCAAGGAGCGAGCGGTAGGGAAGGCTGGGAGAACAAAGCCCAGGCGGGCAGGAAGGGCAGGCCAGCCTGCAGAGCGGGAGGCCTGGGTGGGGGGCCTGGGGGCCGCTTCCTGGCATTTCCTCCCAGTACAGTCAAGCCTGCAGGCCTGGTTCCCCTGACCCCTGACCCCGTGATGGCTGCCAGCC
>NW_022110236.1:158353-159482 GCF_000313985.2 Echinops telfairi
GAGGTGCTGATCTGGGTTCAAATAAATGACAGCCACCAGAATGAGCTGATGATGTACAGCGTGTTTATCTTGTTATCATCGTGAAAGGCAAAACACTCATTTGTCGTTTGGCATTTCAGCAGGTGTGGGCAGAAGCAGAAAGCAAAGTGAACGTTGCTCTCCTGTACGGCAGCGAGCGTGACAGGGTGAAGCCTTGGCATTACAGCCTAGTTAATAGAATAAAACGTGTACTGTCCCGGTGGCCACATTAAAAGGAACGATATTATTAATGGCGATGTTCTGGCCCAGAGAACATGAAAACACGTTTTAGAATCCATCACTCATGGGACTTTCTGAGATGGGAGGGAAGGAGGCGGGTCATTCCTCGGTCAGCAGGTGGTGTTACGTGGCCAGGGCATTCAGAATTCTTGCCGGGCAGCACATCGCTTCTTCTTCCGTCTCCCTGATTCAGGGTCCGTTTCTCACATGCGCCGAAGGAGGGACCCAGGGCTGAAGGGTTGAGACACACGTACATGGCTCCCCTCGTCCAACGCTTTGCAGGGAGGGCAGAGGCCAGGGGTCGAGGAGGTTCACGAGAATGGGTGTGGAGGGGCGAGCGGTGGTGAGGCCGCAGGGTGGAGACCAAGGGAGTCGGGGGTCACAGACAGGGCTTGACATAAAAGGGGAGAAGGTTTCCAAGATCTCCCGCTCCCGATTGACGGGGACAGGGCATGGTTAGGATTCAGAGACAGAAGAATTGCAAGACAGGAAGAAAATTTAAAAGGATGAAAAATGCTGGCTGGGATGGTTGAGGATCTGTTGTGCAATGGAGAGATTCGGCAGTTATACGATGATGTCACTTGGCAGTTATGCAATGATGTCACTTGGCAGTTATGCGATGATGTCACTTGGCAGTTATGGGATGATGTCACTTGGCAGTTTTGCCATGGTGAGATTTGGCAGTTGTGGAATGATAACATGTGGTAGTTTCAGACTATCTCTCGGCAGTTCTGCACTGATATCACTTGGCAGTTATGGAATGGTGAGATTTGGCAGTTAGGTAAAGGTGAAAACTGGCATTTTGGCAGTAGTTAAATCTGGCATTTACTTAACGATGTAATCATCCTCCAAACGGTGATCTGATGTGGTC
>NW_022110237.1:0-1213 GCF_000313985.2 Echinops telfairi
GTCAGGTCCCTCCTGCCCCCAGGTCTTGTCCCCACTACTGGCCGGCTGTCCTGGGCCTCCCCCAGGGAATGTTCTCAGAGCTTACAGGCAGCAAGGGATCACCTCTGCGTCCTGGTACCTGGGCTCCTTCCCCTGTCTGCCCCCCCACCACCACCCCCAAGCACAGCCTCTGGGGTCAGAGGTCACGTACCTGCCCTGCTGGCCTCCTCAGTGTCGGGCCTGCAGGCAGCGGTCTGGAGAGAGGGGGTGAGAGGTCAGATGGCAGGCCTTCAGCCGGGCACCCAGGCCCCTAGGAGGGCGGGATGGAAGGATGGCCACCCACCAGCCTTGGTCAGGTCCAGGATGTCCCCCTCCTTCAGGCCATGGGCCTTGCAGTAGTCTTTAAACAGCACCATCACGTGAGTGCCTGCCATCCCTGTTTTGCCACGTCTCTCCCAGCCACACTGAGCCCTGCCTGGCTGTGACCAGAGCGGTCAGACTGGTGCCTGAACCCCATCTGCTACGGAGCACGCCTCAGCTCTGCTGCCGCATCTCCAGCCATTGGGTCCCTGGGGAGCCACCCCCCGGTCTGCAGGGCCTCCATAGGCATCCCCACTCCAACAGTCCATCACCCTGACCATGTCGCCCTAACCCAGGGCAGGCTCAGGGGGCAAGCCCAGCAGGTCTTTGTGTGGCTGTAGGATCCTAACTGCCGTCCCTTCATCTCCTGCCCCACCCTCAGGGCCCCTGGCCTCCAGCCTGTCCCTCCACCTGTGGGCTTGTGACCTCAGGCCCTTTGAACTGGCCACTCTTCCTGCGCACTACCTGCTGACGGGACCTGCAGCTGCCCAGCCTTGTGGTTCTCTGGGGCACTTCTTATGGACCTCCAGGCAGCCATGGCTGGGCTGCTGCCCAGTGAACAGCCACTCCCTCAGCAGCCCGGCAGTAACCTGGTGCCCAGTGTGGGCAGCTGGGCATGGGCGGTCCCCTGGGTTGCTGATGGTATGTGGGCCCCCAATCCTGTGACCACACCCCTGGCTCCTGACTTCGCGGGTCAAAGTGGACACCATGAGAGGGATGGCAGGCCAGCCACTGCCGGGCTGAGACGAGGACCAGGACAGGGCTTGGTCTAGTCACAGGGGCCCTCCGTGTCCCTGAGAGCCAGGCTGACCTGGACCCGCCCACGCAGCCCCTGGCTGCAGGAGCCGCCGTAGCCGAAGCCCCTGTAGGTGGT
>NW_022110238.1:0-1172 GCF_000313985.2 Echinops telfairi
CTCGGGTCAGCCGCACCTTAGTCCTCAAAGTAACATCTAAAGAAGGCTTGTGCAGCAGATTTACCATGCAACACAGCATTTGATCTTGACTGCTGCTATCGTGTACATTGATTGTGGATGAAAAAAGACAAAATTCTTGACAACTTTAACCTTTTCTCCATTGATCATGATGTTTGTTACTTATTGGTCCAATTGTGAGGATTTTAGTGTTCTTTGCTCTTGAAATGTAATCCCTATTGAAGGTTACAATCCTTGATCTTAAGTTAGTGCTTTGATTCCTCTTCACTTTCCCCAAGTAGAGTTGTGTTGTCTGAAACCTCAGTTTGTAAGCTTTTCTCCAATCGGATGCCACACTATTCTTCATGTAATCCAGATCCTCTCATGATCTGCACAGCATATGGATTCAACAAGTATGGTGAGAGAACCCAGCCCTACTTCACACCGTTATTTATTTTTAACTACTCACTTTCCGCTGGTTCTGTTAGCCAAACTGCCTCTGATCAGTTTGTAAGTTCCCAATGAGCACAATGAAGTGGTCTGGAAATCTATTCCCAATGATCTCTGCGGTGACCCGCACCTACACAGGGTTTACACAGGGAGAGGTGGAGTGGGATTTCTAAGAAAGACAAACAACAGGGTTAGGAAGACTGGTTCAAATGCAGCAACCAGCAAATTTACTTTTTAGCCAGTAGATATATATACCATCAGTATCAGAAATCAGGGTGCAATAAACCTAAGTGTTTATTCAAGCTGACTAAGATGTTTCGTTACTTTTCTAATCTAAGAATGGCTAAAGAACATTCTGTAGCAAAAACATTCCCTTCTCCTCCTAGTTCCTTATCTAACAGAACTCTCTGCACAGGCTGTTCTCGACAAAACAAACTCATAAGACTTGACGTGAACTCCTTAACTATTAGTATGCCAGAGGTAATGAAGGGTAGAGTTCAGGGCTGTACTGTGTCCTCTCCACCACTCAGACTTTGCCTGTAAAGCGACGGTCCCCAACATCTCCCTCTTCTTTGTTTTTTAAACGGAGTTCATGTACAGAAGATTGCAAGGCTCTTATTGAGGCTGCAAAAGCTCAGGTGCCAACTGGTAGAAAACAAAGAATAAGACAAATTAATCCAAATATCATGGCAGCACTAACAAACATATTTAGACTGTGAAAATGA
>NW_022110239.1:0-1189 GCF_000313985.2 Echinops telfairi
ACACACACACACACACACACTCATACGTACTAAGGGACTCAAGCAAGCTTCCTTGACTCGGGACACGTCCCCATCCCTGAAGTCCCGCTCTCCCTGCCTCCCCAAGGTCATGGTCCTGCAGGGAGCCAATGGCCTCCTGGCCCCTTTCTGGTCATCATCTGTGGGGAGTGCCCCCACCCCTCTGTCTCACTGTCTGCGGCGCTCTTGGGAAAATGATTGAGGTGAACGATCCAAGGGGACTTCATGGGAAACTTCCCCCTCGCATGTCACCCAGCGCTGGCCATTCAACCATTCTTTGATGTCTGCTTGGTACCCGACTTCCGTTTCCTTGTAACCTTGGCGATTTCCGCCCCTGAGGGTGTTTCTGTGCCGGCCTCAGGATGCTGGAGCCGACCGTTGGTCTTTCCCCTGGTCCGTGTGTGCGTCTGTCCTCAGAGGGCCTGGACCTTCTTTGGACCGACCTCTCCTTTCTGCACTGGAAACCCACGCCCGCTCCCAGTGTGTGAGAGACTTTCTGGGACGTGGTTTCTGTCTGTCTGAACTGGGTCAGCTGTTAGGGGTGCCTGTGGAACCTCATGACTATTGTTTTCGTATCTTACACTGACTTCAGTTCCTTAACGGGGCTGTGGTTAGGCGTTGCTTGGCTCCTCCCAGGGCCCCAAGTTCCAGTTCTAGAAGATCATTTTAGACTTCCCAGTGCCCAGATGGTAGGCAATGGGTCCACAAGTAGAATTCTCACTTTCCACGTGGGAGACCCGGGTTCGAGACCCAGCCCAGCACCTCGTGTGCAGCCACCACCCACCTGTAATGGAAGCTTGTGTGTTGCTGTGAACACGTCTCCGTGCAGCCGTTGAACTAGAAAGAGAAGCCCGGTGACTGACTTCTGCACACCTGCCAGTCAAATCCCATGGGGCACCATGGTCGGACCCCATCATGCAGGGGGTTGCCATGAGCTAGGGCCGGCCGGCTCGGTGGCCGTCAATAGCCGCAGCCACAGCAGCAGGAACAAAGGTCCCTCTGAGACCCACAGACTCTGCAGCCTTGGGGCGACTGAGCAGAGGGCTTGAAAATGCTCTCAGCACCTGAAGACCCCGCCACCCAGAATCTCAAGGTGGACCCGCTGATCGTTACTCCAGTTGAAAGCATGCAACTAACTAATAGGCAAGCCCCTTCTCCTTACCAAGACCAG
>NW_022110240.1:0-1213 GCF_000313985.2 Echinops telfairi
TTTCAGCATTCTTCAACGCCATAATTCAAATGCATCAAGTCTTTTGTGGTCTTTCTTATTCATTGTCCAGCTTTCTTGAGCATATGATGCTATTAAAATACCATGGTTTGGGTCAGGCATTCCTTACTCCTCAAAATGACATCCGTGCTCTTCAACATTTTAAAGAAGTTTGGTGCAGCAGATTTGCCCAAGAAATATGCCATTTGGTTACTTGAGTGCTGCTTCCATGAGCATGGATTGTAGATCCTGGTAACATGAAATCCTTAACATCAATCTTTTGTTAATCATAATGTTGTGTACAACACACTAAGTAAAACATAATTAAACGATACCAACTTGACCTATTTTGCCTTGTTCTTTTGAAACAACCCCATAATCAAGTTAAACATTTCGATCACCCCCTAAACTTGTGATTCATTCTTAACATGTATCATCGCTCATTATTCTTCATTGTAGTACTATTTTATGGATTTACCATCATAGTGTGGTTATTTATTACCTATTGTAGACATTTGATTGTTTCTTGTGTTTAGCTATTACAAGGAAGACTATTATAAACATTCATGTTCAAGTCCTTGTGCTAATACATATTTTCATTTCTCTTGGGCAAAAATCAGGAGTCAAAAGGGTGCATACATCTTTGATAGATGTATGTTTTAACCTTTTACAGAATTTGCCAAGCTACTTCCCTTAGACATTGTAGCATTTGCATTCTCAGCTCCACTTATTTTACATCCTCACCAAGGTTGTGTGGACAACCTGGATAAACAATCTGGAGGAGAAAACAACAGGATCGACAGGTCAGCGGGGACATGGCAGAGGGGAGGTGGGGGAAAGGAAGTGGTGTTAACAAACTCAAGGACAAGGGAACAACAAGTGATCCAAAATTGGTGCTGAGGAGGGTGTAATAGGCCTTGTTAAAATGGGGGTTCCTGCCCACCCCACCTAGGCTTACTAAATGGGCACCTCCAGAATAAAAACCTAGAGCAGCCGTTCTCAACCTGTGGGTCTCGACCCCTTTGGGGGTCGAACAACCCTTTCACAGGGGTCGCCTAAGACCATCAGAAAACACAAATATTTCAAAATATATGATTACATGTTGTTCTGTAATTAATCACTATGCTTTAATTATGCTTAATTATGTTCAATTTGTAACAATGAAAATACATCCTGCATATCAGATATTTACATTACGATTTATAACAGTAGCAAA
>NW_022110241.1:0-1213 GCF_000313985.2 Echinops telfairi
TGTGTGTGTGAATGCTGTGTTTCTCAACTGCTCACTTAGACACTCTCTAGGCTTGTCCTAGTCACAGGCGGTCACTCATGGACAGAGGGGCTCACAGGTGGCAGGGGCCCGGCAGTGAGGCCTCTCTCCACCCCCACCCCCAGTCACCTTGAAGGGTCTTGAGGACCAGCTGCTGAGCGTGCTGGTGGCCTACGAGAGGCGAGAGCTGGAGGAGCAGAGGGAGCATCTCATCCAGGAGACGAGCGAGAACAAGAATCTCCTGAAGGACTTGGAAGACTCGCTCCTTCGGGAGCTGGCCACGTCCACGGGGAACATGCTGGACAACGTCGAGCTGGTGCAGACCCTGGAGGACACCAAGTCCAAGGCCACAGAGGTACCAGTGGAGCTGGGGTCTGGGGGGGGGGCGGTCTCAGTTCAGGGCAGCGACCTACCTCTTCCCCTCTGCTCGCGGTGCAGACACCACCCTTGATGTTGGAACTCACTGCTGGTTCTGGGGGTTGGGCTCTTGGCTTTCAGAACTTGGTGGCGTTTAGAATGACTGAGTTCTGGTATGTTCTGGGACTTAACTGTTGATGAGTACAGAGAAGATCTGGAAATCCCTTAGCCATCTGGAGCCAACTCCAGCAGAGCAGCTGGCTGGTCCTTAGAAACCCAGTGTCACTCAGTGATGGCATCTGCCCTCCGGGGGGTGGCGGAGAGGGGGCCAGGCTGGATGGATCGTGTAACACCACACGCTCAGCCCGAGCGGACCATGGGCTTCTGGGTTCCCCTTGGCATGGGTGAGAGCGCAGCAGGCTGGGCCAAGAGTATTTTTGTGAATTGAACTTTGTGCCGTGGTTGTGTCTCCCTTGCCTCCACTGAGCCCTGATAGGACTGGAACGCCGTGTGTTAGTTTCCTAGGACTGTCGAGGTGGTGGTGGTGGTGACTTGATGCTGTCAGCTTGGTTGTGACTCCTGGCCCCCACGGAGCTGACCGCTGCCCAGCGGCGGCCCAGCCTCACAGCCGTTCTGTCTGCACCCAGTGTGGCGGCCACCATGTCAGTCCATCTTGTTGAGGGTCTGCCTCTTTTATTTGGTGACCCTTACCAAGCATACTTCTAAAACAGGGACTCGTCCCTTCTGATACTGTGCCCTCAGTCTGTGAGAGGACCTGTCGTCACACTGTTTCTCAGGAGCTGCAGGCTGTGCTTCCAAGACAGACTTGTCCCTCCCT
>NW_022110242.1:0-1163 GCF_000313985.2 Echinops telfairi
ATACTTTTATTTATTTTCAGTTCTAAGAGTATTTCCAAATCCTATTACTAGAATACTTACTCTTATGATGAGTAATCATAACTTTTATTTTATCCTTTACATTATGTAGTAAAATACCTTATATTTAATAGTTGCTTAAAAACATTTATCTGGTACAGAAAGGAACTGGAAACATAGGGAATCCAGGGCGGATGATCCCTTAAGGACCAGTGGTGAGAGTGGTGATACTGGGAGGGTAGAGGGAGAGTGGTTGGAAAGAGGGAACCGATTATAAGGAACTATATGTGACCCCCTCCCTGGGGGACAGACAATAGAAAAGTGAGTGAAGGGAGACGTTGGACAGGGCAAGATATGACAAAATAATAATTTATAAATTATCAAGGGCTCGTGAGGGAGGGGGAGCGGGGGAGGGGGGGGAAAGGAAAATGAGGAGCTAATTCCAGGAACCCAAGTGGAAAGCGAATTTTGAGAATGATGAGGGCAATGAATGTACAAATGTGCTTTACACAATTGATGTCTGTATGGGTTATGATAAGAGTTGTATGAGCCCCTAATAAAATGATTGAAAAAATAAACCATTTATCTTTGAATGAATGCATTTCATTCAACTATGTTAACCTTTTTGTCTCATAAAATACAAACAACTCTATTCAGCTCATACCACACACAAGCACAAGGCTTCTGGGGGAAAATGATCCCTGTGGATTTTGGAGGTATATCATGTACAATTAAGATGAATAAAATACTTCTTTTATTGCCATTGTAAATGGGAAACACAATTCTGTCAACAGTAGTGAGAAAAACACAAAGCACCTCAAAATAAACGCAAATAGCACAAGATTTATGTAAGAACATCTATAAAAAAGTATGGTAATTTTCAAACTAAATAGAAAAAGTGGAAAGATACACTACTTTCTTGGAGTGGTATACACAAGCAAAGGCATTTAGTAGTTTAGCTCAAGGAAGTTTAGCCACTAGCTCCACAAATGTAGAAGGGATAGAATATTGTTGTCCTTCCTAAGTGGTATAAATGGATAGCATACCATAGCAGAAAGTTTAGAGATTTGAGTTTATCCACAGGTATCTTGAAAGAAAGGCCTGCCAATTAAAACACACACTGCTCAGCAGATAGATATCTCCCTTAAGGGATACTTTCAGGTTTC
>NW_022110243.1:0-1213 GCF_000313985.2 Echinops telfairi
TGACAGACAGATGGTGGATTAAATAGTATTATGTAAAGGGTTTTTATTTAAAATGGTGATAAATACTAGAAACAAAATCAGTTTACATTTAATTGAATGTATTTATTTATCAAACATATGGAAAGCATGTTATAGGTCACAAAATACAAGAAATGAAAAAAAAAAAAGATGAAGGATAAATTTCATTAGCAAGAAGACGACCTTTTCTGGGAAGAGAGAAAAACACAAAGAGCCTTCAAAATGTGGGTGGAAAAATTCCATTATCTTGATCCCATTTTTCACAAACTCTTCGAAGTCCTTGCATACATTAAAATATGGTAAGCAACATAACAGAGATCGATCAGTAGTGATATGGCAATACAGAGGAAAGAGTGGCGCTCCACAAGGGGGCAGAATGAAGCATCTTCCAGAGAAGGTGACATTGTAGGTGATTTATAGGATGAATTATTTTATTTGTCAAATACACTAAGCTACAGTGCCTAATTCATGAAACATTATTCAAATGTGCTGTGAAGGGATTTTGTAGATGTGATTAACGTTTACCATCAATTGCCTCTAAATAAGAGATTATTTTCAATAATATCGGTGGATTTCATATGAATCGAGGCTTAAACCGAAAAAGTAGGTTTAGCAGAGACAAGTCTGTCTCACTACTGTAACATCAAGATCCTTAAACCCTTAGACCAGTCTCCTTACTCCCTGCTGTGTTTCACTGTTACCTGCAGTTTTTATTTACTACATCCGGCATGCAGTCATCAGCATTCTAGCTCAAATCAGGTAAGACAGCTTGTTTGATAAAGGTGCCATCTAGCTGGTTCCGACTCATGGCAACCCTATAACAACAGAAGGAAACACTGCCAGGTCCTGCTCCACCTCCACTAGCATTGTCATGTGTGAGCCCATCACTGCAGCCACCATGTCACTCCATCTGGTCGAGGGGCTTCCTCTTTTCCACTGCTCCTGCAGTTTACCAAGCATGGTGCCCTTCACCAGGGACTGGTCTCTCCTGATAGCATGTTCGAAGTACATGAAACCACGTCTTGCCATCCTAGCTTCTAAGGAGCATTCTGGCTGTACTTCTTCTGAGAAGATTTGTTAATTCGCTTGGCACTCAATGGCACTTTCAATACTTTTTTCCACCACCATAATTCAAATGCATCTATACTTCTCCAGTCTTCCTTATTCACTGTCCAACTTTCACATGCATACGCAT
>NW_022110244.1:0-1213 GCF_000313985.2 Echinops telfairi
GGGCCCTGGGTGGGGAAGCAGAGGCACAGAGGGAAGACCCCAGGGCAGGGTCCTCATTTGAAAGGGGGGCCCAGGAAGAGGACGATATCAGAGCAGAATGAATAGTTAGGAGCAGCCCTCAAACCTGGCCAGAGACAGCTCTGCCACCTTGGACAGTCCTCAGAGAAGCCCAGGCCCTGTGGGGTTGGGGCTACATTTTCTGCCTGGGCCTCCGGTCTGCCAGCCACTTGGGGAAGCTGTAAACACTCAGCCCAGGGATTAACTCTGCAGGTGGTGTCTGGGCCATTGTGAGCACCAGCTGTCTGAGTCTGAGCTGAATTGATCTTTCTACACCACCACCACCACCACCACCCCAACTCCGGGCACCTGGGACGTGAGGCTCAGCACACTGCAGTGCTCAATAAGTATTGATGGGAGAACAATGAATGAGCGGAGGAATGGTGAACCAATGATGGCTCTGTTGGAGCACCAGGGAAGGCTCTTGGGAGTGTGGGCTCAATTTGTTTTCTCCTGGGTTCAGGATGTGGGCACCAAGAGGGGGTCTCCCCAAAGCTACCCTCCAGGGTGTCCGGCCGCACAGCACCTCCCTATCACTGGGGAGGCGCTGGGTCCCCCCACAAGGTTTTGAGAGTCAGTGTGCCTTGTGGGCCAAGCTCTTACTGCCTGGTCCGAAAGTTCCTTACAACCACACTAAGCCGAACCCACTGCCATTGAGTTGGTTCCGAATAGCAGCAGCCTATATAGGATTTCTCATTTTTCTCCCAAGGAGAGAGTAACTGTTTGAACTGCCTACCGTGTGGTCAGTAGCCCAAAACATAACCCACTGCACTGAGCCAGGACGCCTGAAGGCTTCTTTAAAAGGACAAATTGTGTGGAGAATGCCAGGGAGGTTGGATAAGTGTGGGGTACTGAATGACCTCAGGACTGCCAAGGAGGAGCTCCCCAAAGGCACCAGGAAGCTGCAGTTCTAGTGTAAAGCCACTGGAGGGCACTGCGAACACAGAATACCAGCGCTCCTCCATCTCCTTGGTTCAACTCAACGTAACAATCGTTTTAAAAATCACAGTCATAATGATCGCACCTGTGTATTGAATATTCCAAACGGTACTATCTTGTTTAATACTCACGACAATTGCTGTGAATTATGTGGGCTACTCAGGGGGAGGCGCTGGGTCCCCCCACAAGGCTTTGAGAGTCGGTGTGCTTCGTGGGC
>NW_022110245.1:0-1174 GCF_000313985.2 Echinops telfairi
AAAGGGTCCGCGGCATTAGGAAGGTTGGGAACCACTGCTCTAAGGGCTTCCTGCTCAGGGAGCCAGGTTCCCGATGGAGAGCAGCTTTCGTAGTACGCCTTTTCCCCACCAGGCCAGCATCCAGCAAACCACTGAGTCAGTGCACCCAATGGTGTCGCCTGGGAAGGTTCTCCCTGGTCACAGAGAATTTTTTCGTAAAAACAGTTTTGCTTGAACCTCATTTTTTGTGATGCCCGATTTAAGAGAACAGCATGCAGCTGTGAAATTTAGTTTCCTGCTCGGGAAAAATGCCGCAGAAACTGTAGCGATGGTGAACACAGCTTACAGGGCCTGCGGTATGGGAGAAAGTCAAGTGTATGATGCTTTTCATGTTTCGAAAAGGTGAGATGTCGATGGAAGACACACCTGGACATCTGTCCACTTCCTGAACGGACGACAATGTCGACTTGTATTTGGGATTTGTTCCACCAGGTCAGACTGCTGATCAAGCTTTTATTTCGAGGTTCTGAAAAGACTGCCTAATGGTCTACAACAAAAAAGGCCTGATTAATGGCAGACAGGGGACTGGTTTTGCCACCATAATGTACCTGTTCATGCAGCCATCTCAGTGTGCCAGTTTTTGGCAAAAAAACGGCATGCCTCTCCTGCCCCACGTACCTGACTCACTTGACCTTGCTCCTTTAGACTTGTTTCCGTGAATGAAGAGGTACATGCAAGGACAGAGATTTAAAGACATAGGAGAGGTGAAGAAAAAAACAAGGGAGGTGCTATCTGCCATCCAGACAGGTGAGTTTGAAAAATGTTTCTAAGAATGGAATCACAGATTTGACAAATATATTAAGTATACTGCAGAGTACTTTGAAGGTGAGAAGGCTGTTTTGTAAAGAAATTTAAATACATATCTTTTGCGGGGGACTTACCCCCTGATATATACACTATGAAAACAGACACACTGAATGTCTGTGCTTTTAGAATGCCATGGGAGGGTGAAGTGGCAACTGGGAAAAAGACAGCCTGAAAAGGTGCCTTCCAAAACCACACTCCCTGCCTCCGAGTTAACTCTGCCTCACAGCGACCCTACACGGCAGAGAGCCGCCCCTGTGGGTTCTGAGACCGTCACTCCATCTCAGAAGTAAAAAGCTTCGTCTTTCTCCTGCAGACAAGCTGGTGGTTT
>NW_022110246.1:0-1153 GCF_000313985.2 Echinops telfairi
CACTGCCATCCAGTTGATTTCGACGCATAGCAACCACGGGTTTTGTAACTAGTCTTGCAGAGGATTCGTGGAGGTGCCCCAGGAGCTGTGCGGTGCGAGGAAGGGTGGGATTTGGGCCCCAGCTGTACTATGTGAGATCCGAGTCCTGCCTTTGGAGAACTTGCAGGTCAGAGAGGGCTCAAGACTTCCATGAAATGCTGGAACTACTAAGTGCTAGTGACTGAGCAGAAGTGAGGCTGCAGCTATAGAACAAGGGTCGAGATGGGGCTAGCCCTGCTTCTTCTCTCTCCTTTCTCCCTCCAGCCACGGGGTGGAAGTGGCTTCCCGCTATTGATAATCTCTAGATGATCAGTTCTTCCATCACCTGTGTAAACAGTTCTTGCTACAAAAATTCCCTCTGTTGGAAAGTATTAGAACACACCATGTTGGTCATTCTGGCATTTATATGTCCAGGAAGTCCTGGAGGATGAGGAAGGTCCTATGACTCTGTTTTTTGTTTTCCCTCCATCACTAGAAGCATAATCTTAGCTCACAATGGAACCAAGGAGGCTCAGCTCCCGATGGATTCATGTGTTACACGCACCAGGAGCTGTGTTCCAAAGCTTAGAGCAAACTAAGAAGGTAGCCCGGCCTGCCCCTGTCAAGCCTAGGTCACTGGTTCCTCAGACCACCTTGTTGGGGAGGAAACGGAGTCCCAACCAAGGCCAATGGCGTCACTGTGAGGCTGTGGGGAGGAGACTGCCCAGTAGGGTTGCCTCCCTTGCATAATTCGGTCTCCATTCTCAACGCCCATATCCTAAGTATTGGAGGCTAATGAGGAGGACCGTGGATGTGCTTGAGAAACAGTGTAGACCTGGTACAGATAGGAACTGGAAATCCAGGGAATCCAGGGCGGATGATCCCTACAGGACCAGGGGTGTGAGTGGCGATACTGGGAGGGTAGAGGGAGAGTGGGTAGGAAAGAGGGAACTGATTACAAGGAACTATATATGACCTCCTCCCTGGGGGACGGGCAACAGAAAAGTGGGTGAAGGGAGACGTCGGACAGGGCAAGATATTTGTCTAGAGAAACTAAACCAGTGGCACTCATGGTCGAAGAAAGAGCTTCAAGTCAAGACGTCATCTTCTAGCAAGAAGGCATCCCAGCCCAGTC
>NW_022110247.1:0-1175 GCF_000313985.2 Echinops telfairi
TTTCAGCATATCTGGATTTTCTATTTTCATTGGCCCAGATTCAGTGAGCTGTCTCAGTGCGTGTCAGTTTCAACACACCAGCATCAGCCATGTGTGCCCAATTTGTTCTGCCGGAAAAGGGTCCTATTTTACTAGCTCTTCAGCCACGGTCCCCAAGCTCCATTGGAAATGGATTTTCAGACTATTCCCCAAGCAACTGGCCGGGCTCATTGGATTTTCTTCAACATCACCATCCCTGTCTCTTTCCAAAGCCCAAGCTGAGATCATTTGCTAATTCTGAAACTTGAGAGCAGGCAGTCCCTTCTGAGGTTCTCTGTCCACCATTCTTGGTTTGAACTCAACTACTCATCTGAAGGTTGGTGGTATGAGCCCACCAAGCAACAGCACGGGTGACAGGCCTGGCCTTCTGCTGCTCTAGAGGGTAAAGCCAAGAAAACTCTGGAGCACTGTTCTAATCTGCACCGGGAGGTGCCATGAATGGCAATCCAGTATATAGACTGAACAAGTATGGTGACAGGATGCAGCCCTCACTCACACCTGTCCTGATTTTCAACCGTGCAGTATGCCCTTGTTCTGTTCGAACAACTGCTTCTTGATCCATACAAGTTCCTCATGAGCACAATGAAGTGTTCTGGAATTCCCATTCTTCTTAAGGTTATCCACAGTTTATTACGGTCCACACGGTCGAATGCCTTTGTATAGTCAATGAAACACAAGAACACATGTTGTTGGTATTCTCTGCTTTGAGCCCAGATCCATCTGACATCAGCAATGATGTCACTTGTTTCAAGTCCTCTCCTGAATCCAGCCTGAACTTCTGGCAGTTCCCTGTCAATGTACTACTGCAACTATTGTTGGGTGATTTTCAGCACAATTTTACTTGGGTCGCCTATCGATATCATTCGATAGTTTGAGCATTCTGTTGGGTCATCTTTCTTGGGGATGGGCGAAAATATGATGTCTTCCAATCAGTTGGCCAAATTTCCTGGCATAGATGAGTGAGCACTTTCAGTGCTTCTTCAGCTTTCCTATTTTTAATGATTAAAAGATCATTTATTGGGGCGCTCTTACAGCTCTTATAACAATCCATACATCAGTTGTACCAAGCATATTTGTACATATGTTGCCATCATCCTTTTCAAAACATTTACTTTCTATTTGAGCCCTTGGTATCA
>NW_022110248.1:0-1212 GCF_000313985.2 Echinops telfairi
TATCAGAAGACCAAAAAATAATCATATTGATTTGAACCAGGTTGGGGGGTATGCATAGTGGAGAACCAAAGCCCATTTGTAGACAATTGGACTCCCAAGAGGATAACATGGAAGGTACAAGCCAGCCAGGGTGCAGTATAGCACTGAGGAAACATATAACATTATTCTAATTCTTTAATGTTCCTTCCCCCACACCATCATGA
Source organism: Echinops telfairi (assembly GCF_000313985.2). Classification (NCBI taxonomy): domain Eukaryota; kingdom Metazoa; phylum Chordata; class Mammalia; order Afrosoricida; family Tenrecidae; genus Echinops; species Echinops telfairi. Next base: position 204 of record NW_022110248.1, read on the forward strand.
CCCCAGTTGTACATTACAAATCCATCCTCACCAAAGCATATACACTGGGACGGATAAGAGCTCTCAGCACATGGAATCCAGGACAGAGAAACCACTCAGGAACAATAATGGGAGTAGTGATACCATGTGAGTAGGAGGAAGGTTGGGGGAGAAAAGGGGAACTGATAGCAATGATTAACACATGACCACCCCCACCCAGGGTGACGAACAACAGAAACATGAATGAAGGGAGACAGCGGACAGTGTAAGATATGAAAATAATTATAATTTATCAAGAGTTCATGAGGGTGGGAGGGTAGAAGAGTGAGAGGAAAAATGAAGAGTTGATGCCAAGAGCTGAAGTTGAAAGAAAATATTTTGGAAAGGATGATGGCAAAATATGCACAAATGTGCTTGACACACTGGATGAATGGATTGTTAGAAGAATTGTAAGAGTCCTAATAAAATGATTTTTTTTAATGAGTGCACTAATACATACCTCAAGGATCCATGTGGCTCAATGGTTAGCATATAGCTAGCTGTATATGCTAGCCTAAAAGTTGGTTGTTGGAGCCTATGCAACACTTTTGTTAGGAAATTATCTGGTAGTCTTCTCCTATAAATATTACAGCTCTGAAAACACAATAGGGATGTTTGACTCTGACATGGATGGTCATCATTAATATCAACTGGACACACATAATAATAGAACCAACAATATGGCCCTTGTAGAGTTATCATGATCAACAACATGTCATTGTCATTAGGTATCATCAAGTCAAATCCAATCCATAGTGACTTTATGTACAACTGAACAAAACATTGCACGGTCTTGAACCATCTTCACAATAGTTCCTCTACCTGAACCTACTGAGGCAGTCATTGTGCCAGTCCATCTAGTTGAGGGCCTTCCTCTTTGGGGCTGCCCCTCCACTTTACCAAATAGGATATCCTTCTCCAGGGACTTGTGTCTCCTGCCAATATGTCCAAAGTTTGTAAGACAAAGTCTTGTCATCCTTGCCTCTAAAGG
>NW_022110249.1:0-1173 GCF_000313985.2 Echinops telfairi
CTCACGTGGCAAGCATTTGACTAGTGAGGCTGCTGGACCGAGCTCCTGTTGAACTGTAAAATCCTGCTGTCAGAGAAATAAGATAGGGTCCTTCCCAGTGGAGCCAATATTGAAGGCAGCATCCTTAAGAGCCTCAGGGCTGCAGGTATCCTGAGTCACTGCAAGAGTAAGATAAGGAAGGTGTGCTGATTGCCCGTGGCCATATTATAAGGCCCTGGAGAATTGCAATCCAAGGTCGACCCTATGCAGAGCTTCAAATCCTCTCACAGCAGTAACCTCCATCTGTCCAGAGGACAAGATAGAGAAACGGGAGAGGAAGAGGGAGGAAAACATGCTTGCTTTCAGGTAGTTGCTTTGGGAGTCATTTGTCGCGCAGCTGTGGGTAAGGGATACACGTCTGACTAAACACGGGGTCAAATGACTTGCCTAGATAACTCCTTTCCTTCCGAATTGCCTCTTGGGAGGCAAAGCTCAGCTGTCACCACTTCTGCAGCATTAATGTATTCAGCAACGTTTGCTTAACTCTCCTGGCATCCCGGGGACAGTGTTAAGCATGAGGGCTAAACTCAATGGGGAACATCTCAACCCCCTCCAGGGCTTGCATTCCTGTGCACTGTTGGTCAGTTACCGCACCTCCCCCACAAAAACAGGGATACCAAGATAGAATCCCCGAAAGGATAGGTTTTGTTGGAACAAGGTGTGAAAAAGCACACACACACCAGTTCACCCATGTCTACTTGTACCATTTAGTACTGTCGTTTACATCCTCTGAGTTGTGTCACCACTCGACCCTCTTCTGAATGGTTCCCTCCCTATTCCCATCACCTCACGCCCCCCCCCCCCCAATCTCCCCATAGACGCATTCAAGTGGCTGTCCTAGGAATCATCCCATATAGGGGCTCTTTGAAACAGCCAAGACTCAACGTAGAGGCCCTTTTAGAAATCTAGTTCAACCCTTGTTTCAGCATGTAAAAAGACTTCCGGGGATATTCCTTGGATCAAGGTGGAAAACTCACCGCAGAGGTGCACAGCCATTCTTCTTGTCTCCAGAAGAGCTGTCCGTGTGAATCTGAGATTCAGTTCTGTATTTCTCTCGTGTCCATCAGGATTCTTTCCGGAGATCTCTGATTGATTCACAGTGTTCCCTGACTGTAGCCACGCACCATCCAGTTC
>NW_022110250.1:0-1202 GCF_000313985.2 Echinops telfairi
CTAACTGCAAACCTAACCCTAACCCTATTGCTAACCTCATGTTAACCCTAACACCAGGCCTAAAACAAAACCCAACCCTAAACCTAGGCCTAAACCTAAACCTAATCCTAAACCTAACCCTAAACTGAATCCTAAACTTAGGCCTAACCGTAAACCTCACACTAATTCTAAACCTAACCCTACACCTAGCCCTACCCTGATTCCTAGCCCTAATCCTAACCCTAACCTTAGGCCTAACACTAACTATAACCCTAACCCTAAATCTAACCATAAGCATAGCCCTAAACCTAACCCTACAACTAACCTTAGGCCAGACCCTAACCCTATGCCTAGACATAATGTTAAATTTAGAATTAACCATAGGCTTAACCCTAACCCTAACCCTATTAATAAACCTAAACTTAACCCTAGGCCTAACCCTAATATTAATCCTAATGATAAACCTAATACTAACACCAAAAGTAGTCCTAACACTAAAACTATAACTGGGCCTAACCCTAACTCTAATCCTAACCCAACCCTAAACCTAAACTTAACCCTAGGTCTAAACTTTAGCCCTACCCTAACCCTAAGCCTAACACTAACTCTAGGCCTAATCCTAAACTTAACTTTAATAATAAACCTAAGCCTAAGCAAAATACGGAACCCCAATGCTAACTCTAACACTAAGCCTAAACCTAACCCTAACCCTAACCCTAAGCCTAGCGCTAACTGTCAACCTAACCATAGACCAAACCCTAACCCTAGCCTTAAACCTAGGCTTAACACTAGACCTAGGGCTAATCCTGACCCTAAAACTAATTCTAACCCTATCATTAAACCTAACCCTAACACTAATACTTATCCTGACCCAAGGCCAAAACCAAACATAACCTTAAACCGCACCCTAACCCTAAAACCTAGGCCTACCGCTAAAACTAACCCTAAATCTAACCTTAGCTCCAACCCTAACGCTAACACTAACGATAGGCGTAAACCTAACCCTAGGCTTAACCCTAACCCTAACAATATTGCTAACCCTAATGCTAAGCCTAACCAACCATAACCCTATTCCCCCAGAAAACCATAACTCAAGGCCTAACCCTAACTCTAACCCTTACACTAGGCCTAACCCTCTCCCTAATTCTAACGCTAAACCTAACCCTAACCCTAGACCTAACCCTCACCCTAACTCAAACCCCAACCCCAATCCTAATCCTAAA
>NW_022110251.1:0-1183 GCF_000313985.2 Echinops telfairi
ATGCCTATTGTACAACCCTTCCCGTTACACATGTGGTTGCCTGTCATTAGGGGGACCGGCACGCCCCTAGAGTGTATGTAAGTGTATATTGGTGGGAACTAGATCCGTTCCCTCTGTGCGGATCAGGCTCCTGAGGTCATGGTGGTCCCAGAGGTGAGCACTTGCATATTTTATCTTGTCTGATGTCTCTTTCATTTTACCCCTCAATTACACAACCACCCCTTGGACCCATTCGATTGTGGAAGCTGGTACCCCACAGTACCGTCCTTGCTTTGCCGCACTTTAAAGAGGTCTCGTGCAGCACATTACCTCACGTAATGCATCCTTTGATCTTTTGACTACTGCTTCCATGAACGTTGATTGTGGATCCAAGTAAGACGGAGTGCTTGGCAAGTTCAAACTTTGCTCTGTTTATCGTGGTTTTGCCTGTGCTACGGTCCAGTTGCCAGCTCCATTCTTTTCTTTACGGTGAGTTGTAATCCATAGGAAGACTGCAATCCTCAATCCTCATCAGCATGTGCCTCATCTCTCCTGACTTTCAGCAAGCGAGGGTCTGTCACCTACATGTCATAGGTTGTTAATAAGACTTCCTCCAGTTCTGATATGGCATTCTTCACATAGCCCGGCTTCTCGGATTATTTTCTTAGCATAAAGATTGGATAAGTCTAGCACACTTCAAAATCTTTCTGGCATTCTCTGCCAAGATCCACCCCACACCAGCAATGACAATCCTCCTTGTTCGCGTGTCTCTGCGCCCACTGCAACCTCTGCGGCTCCCTGTTAACGTCCTGCGGCAGCTGCTGGTAGATGAGCGTCAGTAAGGCTTACTTGCATGTGGGGTCATTAATATTGCCCTATAACTTGAGAGTTCGTTGGGTCACCTCTCTTTGGAATGGGTCCGCAGATAGATCTGTTCCTGTAAGTTGGCTAAGAAGCTGTCTTCCAGATTTCTTGGGGTCGTTGAGTGAGTGCTTTCAGTGCTTCATCAGGTTGTTGAACCATTTCAAGTTGTGTCCCTTCGATTCCTGGAGCCTTGTTTTTAGCTAATGATTCAATGCAGCGTGCACGTCTTCCTTCATTACCATTGGTTCTTGTTGGTTAATTGTTAGCTCGTTGTTTTGGGTACAGTGACCATGTATTTCCACTTTCTCTTGACACTGCCTACATCATGCAGCATTCCACC
>NW_022110252.1:0-1096 GCF_000313985.2 Echinops telfairi
AGCCCTGCATGTGATTTTGGAACTTGTGTGCAATAGCGGTTTACTTGGCGTCTCCCCGCTAGCGTGGCAAGCAACTACCTGATATCCTGCAAGAATGGGTCTCTTCCCGTTGTCTAACCGTAGGCCAGGCAAAAGACTGAATGGCAGGCTGGGGAATTGGGCCTTCGCCTTCAGTCACCAAAGAAGCCAGGAAATGAACTTCAGGAACTGCTGGGAAAGCAAGTCTCTGCCAGTCGTTTCTCTGCAGGCTGGCCAAGGGACTTCCGGTCGGGCTGAGGCAATTACGCTTCACTCTGTGTCCCATTCAAAGCTAGGGAAAAGACTTCATGTCATAATGGAAAGGTAGCTTTTGCCTTGCGTCTCCCAAAGTCCAGCCAATGAACTTCCCAGCAGGTTGTGGAAGTGAGAAAAATTTTGGCATCTCCATTCAGGCCATGGAAGATATTCCCGGTCAAACTGGGAAGGGGAGGCTTGACCCAGCGTCTCCCAGCAAGATAGGCATTGAACTTCCGGGAAGGCTAGATTTCCTGGGCTGCCGTTCTTATTAGCCTCACCTGTGGTTTTGTTTGTTCATTTCAAGAGTCCTCTCAGGACTGAAAATTACTGTGGTCAGCAGGCATTACAATGTCCCATATTCATTAGGATCTGTGCTGCCTTTAATCCCAGGGGACCTGTGGGTCCTAATTACAATAAGGACTGGAGCTTTTTTGTAACTTCCTGTGCGTCACAGCAAGGTTACCTCGTTGAGCTTTTTAGCTTACCATCCCTAATTGGCCGGCAAACACAGGTGGGGTTAATTGAAGGGTCGAGGAATACAAGGCTTGGTCAGCCTGCAAGCAAAGAAAGAGACTCCCTGGAACTAGGGAGGGAGGCTTCCCTCGGTGTCTCACATTCAGCCCTGCATTTGATTTTGGGACTTGTTGGTAATAGCAGCTCTCCTTGGCGTCTCCCTGCCACTGTGGGAAGCAACTCCCTGGTTTGCTGCAAAAGTGAGGCTCTACCCGTTGTCTACCCATATGCCAGGCAAAAGACTAACTGGCAGGCTGGGGAAATGGGCCTTCACTTCAGTCACCAAAGAATCCAGGAAATGAACTTC
>NW_022110253.1:0-1202 GCF_000313985.2 Echinops telfairi
CTCTCTCTCTCTCTCTCTCACACACACACACACACACACACACACACACACACACACACACACTGCCTTCTAGTCGATTACGATTCATAGTGACCCTATAGAATAGGGGCTATTTTTCCATTTCCCTTGTAGAACCCATACGAAGGCGGTCTTGGTGTGTGAAAGGGATGGGATAGGGGCGACAGGGGGCAGTGACCCAGTCCTTCAGGGACCCCAAATCAGAGTGGGGCGTCGCCTCTTTTTCCTAGCACACAATGCAGTCGCACTATAGGCAACAGGTGCGCCTTCTGCAGGAAGATGCTTCTATCCCACCTTCTACTAACTCTTACACTTTCACACCCCTGTGCCTACATCTCAAGTCCCTTCCAAGAGTTATTGTCACAAAATTGGCGTTCCTCTGCGTTCTTCTCCTGGCTCAGTCTGAGAGCCAACTCAGAAAGGCAGGGCCATGTATGTATAGGGGGTAGGGGGTGGGGTGCGAAACCTAAGTTGTGTGCGCTCAACCCTACCTGGAGAGCTCTGGACCGGGCAAGCCTGGTGGGAGTGGAAGCGGACAGAGTAGCCACCGACTCCGCCAGGCAAGCCCACAATACTGAGCACGTAAGACGCTTCCTAACCCAAGAAAGACCGCATCTTCTGTAGGAAAGGGCCCCCAGGCTCCCCCGCCCGCACGAGAGCCTTCTAGCGGTTTTCTGGCCGGGCTTGCCCAGAGGAGCTAAATGAGAGTGCTCATGATCACCTCTACCCCCAGCCCCCCCACCCCACCCCCGCGGTCCAGCCGCCCTTGCTCTTTCCGCGAGTCTAGCTTCCAGGCTGCTGGGGGTCCCTTTGCCACTGGCCCCCCACCGATGTTCTCAGTAAGGGCCGAAGGAGCCGTGCAACTCAGCGGATCCGGAGATTGCCTCCCCCAAAGTAGACCAAGCTCACCACCCCGGCCGATGCCGACTCATAGCGACCCTATGGCACGGGGCAGAGCTAGTCTGCACCTCCCACAGCTGAAGAGGGGCTGCCGTCTCGGGCCCCGCAGATGCCTGGGAAGCCTCCGGCTCTTCTGCGCAACAGCTCAGGGGAAACCTACTAGACCACCTTAAGTTTCTCCCAGATGTGCGCCGTAGCTGCCAACACAACCAAGGCTGCAGCTTAGAGGTTAAATAAATAAAAGAAAACCAGTAGAACCAGTGTGTGTGTGTGTGTGTGTGTGT
>NW_022110254.1:0-1101 GCF_000313985.2 Echinops telfairi
GGGAAAGGAAGTGGGTGTTAACAAACTCAGGGATAAAGGAACAACAAGTGATCCAAAATCAATGTCGAGGAGGGCATAGGAGGCCTGGTAGGGCTTGATCAAAGGCAATGTAACTGAGAGGAATTACTGAAATTACTGAATTACTGAAATCCAAATGAAGGCTAAGCATGATAGTGGGACAAGATGAAAGTAAAAAGAAATAGAGGAAAGAACCAGGAGGCAAAGGGCATTTATAGAGGTCTAAATATAGGCATGTACATATGTAAATATATTTATATGTGACAATGGGGAAAAAGATCTATGTGCATATATTTATAGGTTTAGTATTAAGGTAGCAGATGCACATTGGGCCTCTACTCAAGTACACCCTCAATACAAGAACACTTTGTTCTATTAAACTGGTATTCCATGATGCTCACCTTCCCCACACGGTTGCTGAAGACAAAGCAGGTGCACAGCCAATGTGGTGATGAAAGCTGATGGTGCCTTGCTATCAAAAGATATAGAGTCTGGGGTCTTAAATGCCTGAAGGTAAACAAGTGGCCATCTATTTCTGAAGCAACAAAGTCCACATTGAAGAAGTACACCAGCCTGTGTGGTCACGAGGTATCAATGGGATATGTTATCAGGCATCAAAGAACAAAACCCTTATCATTGTGAATGAGGGGTAGAGCAGAGTGGGGACCCAAAGCCCATCTGTAGGCAACTGTCCATCCATGTACAGAGGGGTCACAGGGAAGAGATGAGCCAGTCAGGGTGCAGTATAGCACTGATGAAACATACAACTTTCCTTTAGTTCTTTAATGCTCCTCCCAACCCCCACTTTCATGATCCCAATTCTACCTTACAGATTCAGCTAGGTCAGAGGATGTACACTGGTACAGATAGAAACTGGAAACACAGAGAATCCAGGACAGATAAACCGTTCAAGACCAATTGTGAAAGTAGTGATACCAGGAGGGGAAGGGGAAGGTGGGGTGAAAAGGTGGAACCGATTACAAGGATCTATATATAACCCCCTCCCTGGGGGATGGACAACAGAAAAGTGGGTGAAGAGAGATGTAGGACAGTGTAAGATATGACAAAATAATAATAATTTAT
>NW_022110255.1:0-1211 GCF_000313985.2 Echinops telfairi
GTCCTTGGGACATGTTATCAGAAGAGGCTGTTCCCCATAACGGGACATAATATTTGGTGACGTCGCCGGTCAGTGGAAAAGCTTAAGGGCCCTGACAAAATGAATTGACACAGTGGCTGCAATGATGGGCTCAAACATAAGTTTTATGATGACTCTGGATTGAGCAATGTTTCGTGCTGTTTATGAGATTCATCACAGAACCAAAGTCTGACAGACCAGTGGCAGAAGAGAATCAGGATTAAAAGTGCTCACCTATGCTTATAGGTTTACTATTAAGGTAGCAGTACTCCCTCAATGCAAGAATACTTTGTTCTATTAAATTGGCATTCTATAATGCTCACCTTCCTGACACAATTGCTGAAGACAAAGCAGGTGAATAAGCAAAATTGGTGAAGAAAGTGCATGGTGCCCAGCTACCAAAATGATATAGCGTCTGGGGCCTTAAAAGTTTGAAGGTAAACAAGCTACCACCTACCTCAGAAGCAACAAAGCCCACATGGAAGAACACATCAGCCTGTGTGATCACGAAGTGCCTAAAGGATTAGTTATCTGGTGTCAAAGAACAAAAAATCATATCATTGTGTGCTCACCTCCATGATATGATCGCTGAAGACAAATGGGTGCATAAGCAAATGCTGACTCATAATGACGCCCTCATTATCTGCATAACAAAACAACGAATTTCTTAAGATAGTGCAAAGCCTCACCAAAACCTATATCCAAAATTTTAAAAAAATTAATAAATCTTAATAAAATGTATTGAATATATAGCCTCAACTTAAAAATACTGACTGGTTTGTAATACTTGCTCAAAATTTATATGTATTTACAGGATGAATATTTGATATGTAAAGAACTTTCTTTTTAGAAAACTTGAACAGATTTTTTAAGTCAGAAATAACAACACACCCAACAATTGTTGAAGAAGGCAAATAAATTGTGGCACCACTGAGCAGGCACAGATAGATACAAGGCTTGGCATATTGTTTCAATAACTCAAATGTATATAAAGATATATGTATGTATATTTTAATTGTGGTGGTTGGAGAATGTACACAGAATATAAGCCAATTCAACAGTTTTGACATGTACAATTCAGAGACATTGATTACATTCTTCAAGATGTACCACTATTTTCACTTTCTTTTACCCTTAGATTCATCTCTAATTATCATAATAAGCTCAATACCACCAGTTTCCTGTCTAATCTG
>NW_022110256.1:0-1202 GCF_000313985.2 Echinops telfairi
GCAAAGGGATCATGCAATGATGCCTTGGGTACCGGGTGGCTAGCAATGATTGGTTAGAAAAGTCAGTGAATCCAGGGATTTGGAAAAGAGAGCATTAAATTAGCTTTACTGGTTTATGAATCTAGAAAGTAGGTCAGGGTCTGGCGTTCTAGTAGCAACTGATGTTGGTTCAGAGGCAGGCTCAGTGACAGAAACGGAGGGACATGACAACCACGCAGATGCCTTGGGTCAGAGGGAATGAGGCCCTATTTTTATATTCTTCAGTCTTCTATAGTGTGTGTGTGTGTCTCCTAGGAGAGATGCATTATAATGAGTGGGACGAGTACTTGGCTTATAATCAATTGGGAGTCCCAATTTAGCATTCCTAGACAGTTGCTCCTTAGACAGGTCTGACACTCACCCACAAAGTAAGGGCAATTCCTTTTCTGCTGCCTTTCCAAAGTTGCTGTCTGTGAAAGTAGATTTGTGTAAACTGTTAGCCAATATACCAAACGTGAAGTGACGGTTATTCCAAGTGTGGATTCAGGACTAGTCCCATGGCGGTACTCTGGTAGCTGATGGCGAGTCTTGTTGCGCACCAGGTGTTCCTCAGGTCTTGCCTAATAGATCATGTATGAAGGAAAACACCGCTATTTGCAGAAGTTAGCATCACAACACTGGTGGCTCCTGGCTTTCAAGAATGGCAGTCACATGAGCATCACTGTGACTTTTCAAAGTTTTTTTCATTTCAAAAAACATTAGTACATCTTATACATCTTCTTTTTCAAGAGAATTCCAGCTCTGCTCTGCTGAAGAATAGCTGGAAATGTATAGCCAACTCCAGAGGTAATGGCAGGCAGGGTCAACCGATATTATCATCTTACATACTGGCTGCGGATGCTTGGCAGCTTCACAAGAAAGATAGAGTCAGATGTGACAAGAAGGCGGTGGGCAGAGTCCGCTATCAACCCATCCTTTTGCTTTAAAGGCGAAATGCTCCCGTGGCTCAGGAAAGGAGTGGGTAAGCATTATCAGTCACAATGCATGCCCACGCCTGACTGCACAGCTTCCTCTCCTGACAGAGGGCAGAGAGAGGAAGGGATGTGGAGAGGGAGGAGCCCACAAGCTGGGGAAGGACAACAGAGACACAATTCCAGGGCACTCCAGGAGCTGAAGTCTTACACGGTGACATGATTTCTGTCCCAACAATTATGCCAAATACT
>NW_022110257.1:0-1172 GCF_000313985.2 Echinops telfairi
ACAAGCCTGACCCCACCCTGGAAGTGTCGGCTGCAGTGAATGACACTAGACCGTCTGGTAGGGGAAAGGAACTGGCCTACCATATGCAGACGGAAGCAAAACGAGAAGGGAAAAGAGAAAGGGGCAGTCACCTAGACTCCATATGGGCACCCCACGCCCAGAGGATGAGCTCCCTGCATGGGGCTGCTAAGGCACAGAGGACTGTGGGAACACCAACAACTCAAGGCCTGTTGTCCCCTCACTGGAGCATACAGAGCCGGAGGACAATAATGAGGACACACGGCGGGGAGACAGTGTGGGAATGCAGCATAACAGATCAGCAATTGGAGTAAAGCCGAGGCACAGAGCCCCTCAGGAGCCCCAAGAATGGACTTCGGGCTGGGAGGGGCAGCCCCTAAATCTCCCTCAGGAACAGGGGGGAGGGTCTCATGGGGACCAGCAAACAGACCTGGACCTATGTACGTTCCTTTTCTTTTCCTTTTTTTTCTCTCATCTTTTTCTCTTAACCTTTTCTTTCTTCAACCGTATGTTTTCTTATTGTTCGGACTAGGACATGGATGGGTTGCCTAATTATATGGGTTGGAGGGAAACCCGGGGAGAAGGCAATGGGGCCAATGGCCCCAGAATGCAGAGGGGGAAGAAGGAGTTAGGGAGAAGGGTGTGGTGAGCAGATGGCATGATGGACAGGGGAACAACTAGGGAACGGAACCAGCCTCTAGGAGAGGGTGGAGGTCCTGTGAGCATTAGAGCAACACCAAGCGAGTGCAGAGGAAGCACTGAGAGGGGGAAGAAAGGGGAAAGTGACGGCGGGCAGGAGGAGGCAGAAGGAGACAGAGGCCAGCGCTAGGAAGCAAAGGCATGGATGGGGAGATGAGCAGAGGTGTGCGCTTATGTAAGTACATTAATCCACAACAACAGTGGTACTGGCCTATGTACATATATTTATAAGGCAATACACTGAAGCTGCAGATGGCCTTGGGCCTCGGCTCATACCTTCCGTCAAATACAAGAACACCTTGTTCTAACAAATTGGCACTCTGTCATGCTCAACCCTGCCCCCCCCCCCAACACATGATTGCAGAAGACAAACGGGGCATAAGCAGACGTGGTGAAGGCAGAGGATGGGGCCCGCTATTGAAATATGCAGTGTCTGGGTCTTAAAGGCTTGAAGT
>NW_022110258.1:0-1150 GCF_000313985.2 Echinops telfairi
ACGTGTAGGCCCATTGACTAGGAGTCAATAAACTTCGCTTTGGGAAAGCCTTCTGCCGGGGTTGCTGTGTCAGGTGCTGGGGAGTTGGTCCCACCCCACAGTATCTGTGCACATGGAACAGAATGCCCTCTGGCCCTGCACCACCCTCACCTGATGTTGGAGCCCAGTGCTGCAGCCACCTGACCCCGGCCCGCTCCTTTCACTGCCCCTCTACTTCACCAAGCGCGATGCCCCTTTCCACGGTCTAGACTCTCCTGACTTCTCCAGACGGCGCCACACCCTCCTGTTTGAGGGTACAAGAGAGACCCCAATCCCCAATGAATCTCTTTTACATAAATCATTTTATTGGGGGCTCTTACAACAATCCATACATCAATCATATCAAGCACATTTTGTACATAGGTTGCCATCATTTTCAAAACATCTTCTTTCTACTTGAGCCCTTGGTATCAGCTCCTCCCACCCCTTCCCTCCCACCGTTGTGACCCTTTGATAAGTTACAAATTATTATTTACATATTTGACACCATCTGCTGTGTGCCTTCACCCATGTTTCTGTTGTTCGTCACCCGGGGGGTGGTGGGAATGGGGGTTATACATCAATCACTGTGATTGGTTCCCCCTTTCTTCCCCTACCCTCATGAGGACAACAGTCGGAAGGATTAGCCAAGACGAAGTGGACCCGGGACAGGCAGGGAGAAGGTGAGAGACGGGCTGGTGCGGTGAGGGGATGGCGGTGGAAGGGTTTCGAGAAAAGGAGCATCAGGGGGTCCAATTCTGCGCACCTGAGTCACAGGTGAAAGTAAACCAAACAAGTGTCTTGGCACAGTACAAGGACTGATCTGGAAGCATGTAGAGGAAGGAGCCCAGGTGACTCTGTGGGAAGAGTGAGTCAGAGCTGGAGGGGGGAGTGGGCCGGGCTTACCTCCAGGGCTGCCCAGGGGGAGCCATTCTTGCTAAATCATTTATTACCTTGATGAAGGACTTGGCTCCTCATGTTGGCATTCCTCTCATTCTTTAGAAGACAGGAAATGAGGGGCAAGAGCTTGCTTTCAGCCTGGGTGTGCCCAGGAGAGGGAGAGAGAGCCCCTGCGGAGTTCCTCCTGATCAGAAAGCACATGCAGCAGACGGGAACACCATAGCCTGTTGTT
>NW_022110259.1:0-1210 GCF_000313985.2 Echinops telfairi
CCACTTGTAGATATGAAAACCCTGGCCCAGCCCTCTGGTACTGGAGGAGGCTTCAGCCTCCTTACTGAGTCTGGGGAGATGTTGGTCCTGTGCCTTTGTCTTAGGAGTGGCAACCTGGCCCTTAGACCCAGGAAACCCTGAAAACTGCGGAGCCCAGTGGGGGACATCCAGCTGTGTAGCACTCTGGGATGCCTTGGCCCTGCCCTGCAGAACCCGGGAGGCAATGGCCGTAGCACTGGTAGCCCTGACGTCTGGACCTAGAGCTCACAGACCCAGACTCCGGACAGAGAGGGTGGCCACTCCACCTTGTGGTACCTCAGCAGGAGGGGCCCCAGCATCTGGAATCCAGGGTGCTGGGGTCCCTCCTGTGATGCCCAGGAGGGCCAGGAGCACTGTCCTAGCTCTTTGGAGTTGGTGGAGCAGGAAAGCGGAAGGCCTTGGGGCTGCAAATCTGGTTCTCAGATTAGCATTCCTCTGGGCTCTGGGTGGAATTTCATGAGCTGCACACTGACTGTAGGGGATCGGGGAGTAAGAGGAGCCTGTCAAATTACCCAAAAGGAGCCTGGAGCTGAGAGGGGGTTGGGAAGAGGTGGATCTTCAGGGGGATGAGATGAGACAGTTCTCAGGAGGCACAGGGGAGCCTCCCAGGCCTGCAAATGTGGCCCTCTGTTCCTCAGAGCAGGTGACTGTGTCCTCTGAAACCAGGAGGCAATGTCCCACATCCTGGAAATCAGAAAGGCTCTCCCTCTTCTTCAATGGAGGGGGAACCCCACCCATTGAAACTGAAGAGGCATTGGCCCTGACTCAAGTCGGAAGAAACCTGTCCCATTTTCCTCAATTTAGTGGGATTCCCTGCTAAGGAGGTTGCTGGGGCCCTGCCCTATGGACAGGTGGCCTTAGCTCCACTTCCTGTTCCTCTGGGAAATAATGGGCCTGCCCTCTTGAAACAAGGATGCTGAGACCTGATTTGGAGGGTCTTTGATGTTGTTCTTAGGTTCCATCCAGTCCCTCTGACCCATAGCGACCCTATTCACCACAGAAAGAATCCCACTGCCCAGTCCCTCGGCACTGTCCATCCATCTCTCCAGGGCCTTCCTTGTTTTCTCTGCCCTCCCACTCACCCAGCATGATGTCCTTCTTTAGGGATTGGTCTCTCCTGACAACATGACAGCATAACACAATAAGAAGTCTAGCCACCCTTGCCTCTGAG
>NW_022110260.1:0-1210 GCF_000313985.2 Echinops telfairi
TCACGTCAGCGCTTTTTCAGATGTACATCTCAGTGATACCAATTGTATTAATAGGTGCGTAAACTTTGCCTTTAGTCCATGCCAAGTTTCCCATCAACACAAATGGAAACTCCCCACATCTCAAAGAATGACTCCTTTTATGTCTGTCCCTGCTGCCCCTGATAAACACCAATACATGTGGTCTTTTCTTGTCATTGCATATAAGTGACACCATTCAGTGTGTGTTTAATGCTCAAAGCATTGTAATGCCTGGATTGCATTTGCTAGTACTGATTCTTTCATAATGCCTCCTAAACTTTCTGAAGTTCTTACCTGGGAAATAAGAACGACACTTCATTGGCCAGGAAAATGTGTCTCCTGGATCCCTGCTGTGGAAAGTATGAATGACCAAAGTCTCTGTTGCTGCTTTTTTGAAACTTGAAACTGCATTTTCATTGTGGCATTGCCTCTTGTCGTTTGCTCCCAAGCCAGTGACAGAGACACAAAGTCTTGTTCCTGGGAGACATGAGACTCCTTTGTCACACACTTTGACTAGAGCCCTCCTCACATGCTTTGCCAAATTCTCCTCCATGTGCTTGGCAGTCTAGCAGGCTTCTGCCCGCCCTCCTCTCCTCACTTCTACTCAGAGTCTGAGGTCGCGTAGTCACTTGGTGGAGTCCACAATTCGCCAGCTCCCTTCTTACTTCCTTTCACTCAAAGATTTCCTCTCATAACACTCTGGAGCATTTAATCCCTTCTTGGCCCCTGCTTCTCAGAGAACACAGACTAGCACATGCTTCTGGTTCAAATTAATATATGTCAGGATTACATGACAAATCACAGCTTAATCCCAATGTTTACCCTGGTCCCTGAAATGAAATAAGCTGTGTAAAAAGTCTCTGCTTTGAAAGAAGTTCACAATGTGTGGTGGTTCTTTCTTTTCTCAAAATAAATAGTTTATATGAAATAGTTCTCAAGTGATAAGTGAATTTTTCATTCACTGATATTTTATAAAGACATTCCTTACAAAAAATATTGAGTGCACATTTTTCTGATTCCTTCCTTTCAATAACCTTAGGCTTGGAAAGTATTATTGTCTCCATTTGATGGCCAAGGAAAGTAAGCCAGGTTTAGTTATTCACCTAACATTTCACAGAGAGTGGCAGGGTCAAGATTAAGATCTGAATTTTTCAATTTCTCATTTAAGACAAAGTAATCAACCCTAACACAT
>NW_022110261.1:0-1210 GCF_000313985.2 Echinops telfairi
GGACAGCATGTCCCAGGTCCCACCATCCGTGCTTCTAAGGTGTTTCCCAGCTGGGCTTCTTCCCAGAGGGACGGGCTGTCTTCTGGCCACGCTGTCAGTTGTCTTCGCCGACACCGTGATTCAGATGCGTCCATTCCTCTCATCTCTTCCTTGCTCGGTGCCCAACTTGGACGTGCATGTGACGTGCCGGAAAATATGGTGGCTTGGAGCCGGTGCACTTCAGTCCTCAACGGGACAGCTTCGCGCTTTAGCGTTCTGAAGTGGCTTGGAGTCAAGTAATTTCTGTTCGTCGCGTCCATTCTGACTCTGGGCCCTCCCAGGGGTGCAGAGGAGGCCTGCTCCCTACTCTGCCCGGCCTTTCTTCTGAGACGCCCTGAGTGGGTTCAAACAGACAACTCTGCTACTCATCAGTGAGCATTTCGTGACTGGTGCCATGGTAGGCCAATGGACGTCCCCTTACAGAAGGGTCGCAGGGAAGAGACGAGCCAGTCAGGGGGTGACGTAGCAATGATGAAACACACAACTTTCCTCCAGTTCCTAAATGCTTCCTCCTCCCACCCCACCCCCCTATCATGATCCCAATTCTACCTTACAAGTCTGCTAGACCAGAGGATGTACACTGGTGCAGGTAGGACTGGAAACACAGGGAACCCAGGGCGGATGATCTCTTCAGGACCAGTGGTGAGAGTGGCCATACCGGGAGGGCGGGGTAGAAAGAGGATGTACACTGGTGCAGGTAGGACTGGAAACACAGGGAACCCAGGGCGGATGATCCCTTCAGGACCAGTGGTGAGAGTGGCCATACCGGGAGGGCGGGGTAGAAAGGGGGAATGGATTACAGGGATCTACATATAACCTCCTCCCTGGGGGACGAACAACAGAAAAGTGGGTGAAGGGCGACGTCGGACAGTGTAAGATATGACAAAATAATAATTTATAAATTATCAAAGGTTCATGAGGGAGGGGTGGCAGGGAAGGAGGGGGAAAATGACCAGCTGATGCTCAAAGCAAATGTTTGGAGAATGATGATGAAAACAAATGTACAAATGTGCTTGACACAATGGATGGATGGATGGATTGTGGTGATAAGAGTTGTATGACAATGGAGTACTACGCATCACTAAAAAGCAGTGATGAACGTATGAAGCACATCGCTGCATGGGAAGAGCTGGAGGAAATCATGCTAAGTGAAGTAAGTCAGGCACAAAAG
>NW_022110262.1:0-1159 GCF_000313985.2 Echinops telfairi
CATCAGTTTGCTGATCCTCAGTGTCCGGAAAGACAAACAAGACAGAATGAACATGCACAGAGAGATACTGACCAGAAGTCGCTCTTTCAGACAGGATCCAGGGGTTCGAGAGGAGAGGAGGGGTGGGCTAAGTCCCAGCCAAAGCAGGGCCGGGACTGCATGGAGCCCTTGTTTCGGGCACCAAATGTAAAGGTAAAACTGAGGCACAGGGAGACAGACAGACATAACTGACAGGGAAAAGGAGAGCAGAAACAGAAATAGTTTTTATTAGGGGGAGGTCCCGGACGAGGTTCCGTAACCTAGGCCAACAGGTCAGGGAAGTCGTGCTCAGGAGCTGGGGACTTGGGTTTTTAAAGGGGTGCTGAGGAATGTATGGCAATTAGCGTATGGGGTCTGCACACTCAGAATTGCTTGTCATCTCCTTGCGGCTTTCTTTGAACCTGGAGCATCTGGTTTCACCAGTTATCTTATCTGGCGCCGTCTGCTGCTGACCTCTAGGGACATGCAGGCAAGCGGGCCCTGACCTGCTTCAGCTCAGACCAATCACCATTGAATCAGTTCTGACTCATAGTGGCCCTGTGTGCAACAGAACAGAACATCGCCCTGTGTCACTGTCACAATCTTAGTCATGTTTGAGCCCAGCGTTGCAGTCACTGTGTCAAACCATCTTGTGGAAAGCCTTCCTCCTTTTCTCCTGCCTCTCTACCAAGCATTATGTCCTCTCCAGGGGCGGGTCTCTCCTTATCACATGCCCCAAGTATGTGAGATGAAGTCTTGCTATCTTTGTCTCCAAGGAGCACTCTGGCAATACTTCTTCCAAGGCAGATCTGTTTGTTCTTTTGGCAGTCCATGATACTTTGAAAGTTCTTTTCCAGTACTATGAATCAAATGCAGAAATTCTTCTACAGTCTTCTTTATTCAATGCCCAACTTTCACATGCAAAAGAGGTGAATGAAAAGGGATCAGGAGGTGTCCATGAGATCAGGTATCAGGAATCAGAAGACCCAAAACAAGCAATCATATTGATGTGAACAAGGGAGTTCAGAGTGGAGCCCCAAAGTCCATCTGTAGATATTGGGCCATACAGGGTACAGTATAGCACCGATGAAACACACCACATTCCTCTGGTTCTTTAATGTCCCTCCCCCACCCCCACCCC
>NW_022110263.1:0-1210 GCF_000313985.2 Echinops telfairi
CTTCAGCGATCACAAAGTATTTCTTTCAGCCTTTGACATGAACTGAACATACTGTAAATGCCTTGGAGTGCAACTATGGTTCCCTCTGCCTTATATTTAAATCCACCATCAGAACTAGACAGATTATGCCTCCTGTATGCATATTTCCCTCATTCAGTCAAAAATCATTCTGCCAAGGAAGATACCATGCACAGACAACCTCACCATCAAACATTTAAAAAGGAAAAAAAATACCAATCATACACACCTCCCTTTGTAAAATAGAAATTTGGTATTTGTGGAAGAAGTAGCCAGATTTGGCGATCTTTACTGTATAAAGGTCAGCCTTCTGACTCTGGTTCCATGAACTTATTCCTCCACCATCCCTCTTTGGATTTATCTAAATGTGGTTTAACATGGAAGAGAAGAGGGAATAAAACCAGAAGTATGTATAGCCAGTGGCAGTAATCATGCCCACTAAATAGAATTTCCCATTTGAGGAATTGGGTCCGTATCCCATGGTGGCCATACCAGCAGTAGCAAATAGGACATGTGTTAGAAGTCTAAGATTCAAGGCCAAGCTCTGCACACACACCCCAAACCATTTTATGGGCACATATGCACTTTTTACTGCTGTGCGATTCTTTCCAGGGCCCATTTCCCTTAGTTTGCTCATCTGTGAAGTGGTAATAATTGAAAACCATAGCTACCAGTGATATTGGAAGGGAGTTGCTGGGTGCTGCCAAGGGTGAGGCATCAGGTGATTCAGACCCACCCGGTAGCACCTCAACAGAAAGGCCTGGTGGGAGGCAAAGGACATTGATAGAGGTCTAAACACAGGCATGCACATATATAAATATAGTTATATGTAATGACAGGGAAATCGCTCTATGAACATATATTTAGTTATAAAGTATTACAGCAGCAGATGGACATTGATAGAGGTCTAAACACAGGCATACATATATATAAATATAGTTATATGTAATGACAGGGCAATAGCTCTATGTACATATATTTATTTATAAAGTATTACGGCAGCAGATGGACATTGGGCCTCCACTCAAGTACTCCCTCAACACAAGAACAATTTGTTTTACTAACATGGAACTTTGTGATGTTCACTGTCCCTGACACGATTGCTGAAGACAAAGTGGGTGCATAAGCAAATGTGGTGAAGAAAGCTGATGGTGCCCGGCTATCAAAAGATATAGCGCTTAGGGTCTTAAAG
>NW_022110264.1:0-1209 GCF_000313985.2 Echinops telfairi
AGGGGGGAAACTTGCCACTTGCACACTTGGCCTTCACTGGGCATTGAAGACTCTTCCATTCTCATCAGGAGCCCTGGTGGCACTCTTGGTTAGGCATTGGGCAACTAACCTCAGGGTTAGCACTTCCAACCCACCAGCAGCTCTGAGGTAGAAAGATGAGGCTTTCTGTCCCCAGAAAGAAGGTCGGTCTCAGGAGTCCTCTACAGGCGCCCTGTGAGTGAGAGGCGACTCGGTGGCAGTGGACTTATCGTTCAAGCTTTTGGAATCAGTTTGAAATGACTCTGTGTGTCACTTAGGGCTCCAAGGAAAACTTGGTTTGACTTTTGTCTCTTTCATTTTTAGCCACTCAGACCGTTATTGAAGTCAGGGGTAAGGAATCCAGAGGGATTGCGTTTTTTTTTAAGTCTTTGAGCCTTTACTCTTGTTTCTTGTGTGTTTGTTTTTATTTTAATTTTAATTTTATTTTTATTGTCTATAGTGATAGAGCCCATCACAACAAATGAATTCAGCAGCAATATCCCCTCAAGCCCCGCCCCCCAGTGTGGTTCTCTTTCTCCCCCCACACCCCCAGTCCTCGCTCCCTTCCTCCCTCCTCAATAGCTTATCTCTCCCCTCTCCCTGTTCCTGCCCTCATTCCTGGCCTCCCCCCAAGTCATCCAAGTCTTATCTGTTGGTGTAAAAACCACGTTTCTTTTCTTTGCTTCTCCTTACAACAGTGGTGTTAAGTCTTTATCTTTGTAAGATTGGCTATGTTTGCTAAGCATGATGTTCTCTAGTTTAGTCCATGTCTTCCAGTGCTCAAAGAGTCAACATGGTTGCTTATTGATGCATGATGTTCCCTTGTATGGGTGTACCGTGGTTTGTCTGTCCAGTCCTCTGTCATTGGAGTTTGGGGTTGTTTCCATGTTCCTGCTATGCTGGAAATCGCTGCCATAAACATAGGTGGGCACGTATCTGTTCATAGTGTATTCTTGACTTCTTCAGGGTATATGCCCAGCAGAGAGATGGCTGGATCGTAAGGTTCTTGTATTTGTGTTTGTTCAAGGAAGTGGATGGCAATGAGTTTTTCCACTGGAGATTTACTGCACGGGGTTTGCCGGTCTCCTGCAGCAGCAGTCTCTTGCCATTTCCTACATTCCCTCCAAAATATCTGCTCCCATACTGGCATAACACCTTTGATGCAGCAGCAGGGGGAGAAAGCCCAGGAGC
>NW_022110265.1:0-1209 GCF_000313985.2 Echinops telfairi
ATGAACAAGGTTTTTAATTTTCACATGGTCTTATTTATTTATCTTGTCTTTTGTGGTTTGTGCTTTTGTTGTATCAAATAATCTATTGTTAAAAGCGACACCTGACAGTCTTGACCTGTTCTTCTAAGATTTGGGATTCAGTTTATACACCTAAATCCTTAATTTATTAAGAGGGAGGAATATATATATATATATAATGGATGGTGTGAAGGGAGGATCTGATTTCATTTTTTTGCATGTGGAAATCCAATTTTCCAAGCACCACTTATTTGAAGATTCTTTTTCCCCATTGAATGAACTTAGTACCCTTGTCAAAAATCAGTTAACCATAAATGTCTGGGTTTATTTCTGGATTGTCTATTCTGTTCTATTGGCCTATGTATCTGTTGTTATACCTGTACAGGCTATTTTGATTACTGTAGCTCTACAGTATGTTTTAAAGCCAGGGAGTATGTGTCTTCCTACTCTGTTCTTTTCCAGCACTTGGTTTTAGCATGTGGGACCACTCCCATAAAGAGTTACAGTTTCGGCATCTCACCGGGGCAGTTCTCCACTGTCCTATAGGGTCGCGATGAGTCAGCATTGATATGACCAGAGACGTGACCTTAACATTTTCATGATTTCTGTTCTAGTTTTTTACTCACATGAACTTAAACTCTGTGCCCTTCAGCTTCTTATCTGTGCTTCCAAATAGCGGTTGTCAGGCTGCAATACGCTAGGTGACGATCTTATTTTTTTCTTCTCTTTATTTTCTTGAGATACACAACAACCATACAGCAACTCAACAGCTTTGACATGAACAGTTCAGTGGATGGATTAGCTCTGTCTTTCAAGAGGTGCCACCATCCTGACCTTCCTCTTCTAAGCCATTCTCCCCTCATCCACCTGGACTCCCTGCCCCCTAAAGCTCCTCTCTAATCTTTTGAATTTTTGTTGAATTTTAATCACACAAATAAAGATCATAATGCTCAAGGCAGGCTTTTTTTTTTATAAAGATAAGCTAGATTATTGTTTGGTTGCGAGAAGACTTCAGAAGTTATTTTTGTTTGTTTAAAGTTTGAAAGCTGATTCCGAGACAAGACTTTCAGGTGTTCATCCACCTCCCTTGGCTCCGTACAATCTAGATTCCAAGAGAATTTGACATTGTTTTGTGCCTCTCTCCCTGTGGATCAGGATGTTTCTCTGGAATCTTTGATCAAAATGTCCTGG
>NW_022110266.1:0-1143 GCF_000313985.2 Echinops telfairi
TGGAAACCAACGATGCTCAGGTGTCCTCGGCGAACCAAGGGCCTCCTGTGTGTGGACGACGCTCCATCGTGTGGGCCAACAAATGCCCTGCTGAAACCACCATGCAATCCGCCAGGGTGGCCAGCACAGGCCTGCAGAGGCCCTGGCCCTGGCTGCGGCCTCAACACTGATTGTCCAGTGTTCCTCTGCACCACCACCACCAAAACCACCACCGTCACCCCCACCCCTGCCCAACATATCGCTCACATGGGATTTCACTTACGACGAGGATTTATTCCAGGTACTTGGAGAGATGGTGCCAGCAAATCCTGGCCAGTCTCAGAATACAGTTAGCCTAAAGCTCTAAAGACCAACAGAAAGGATCCAGGAACCCAAGTGAAACAGTCATTGCAGAACCAGCGCACGGGGCCCTGTGAGGCCTCGCCTCACAGCCCCAGCAGATGAGAAGACGCAGGTCCGTAATCTTCAAATGATTGTTGGAGATGCCGAGTCCCCTCCAAGGAGCAGGCTTGTCATTATAGTTCTCTTCTGAGTGAGGAACGGGGAAAGATTAATCACCTTGAGGCAAAATCAATACGATTTGGCTCCTACAGCCTCTATGTTAGTCCGGGTAGACTAGAGAAACAAATTCATAGATTTATATAGAAGAGCAACTGAATATTGAGAAAACATCCCAGCTCAGTCCAGATCAAGTCCATAAGTCCGATATTAGCCCATTTGTCTGATACCAATCTATAAAGTCCTCTTCAGACTCACATAACACATGCAAGGACACCGAATGCAGAAAGATCACAGCCCAGTGGATCCAGGGGTGTTGTAAACATCTCAGTGCTGGCAGGGGTCTCCACATGGCTCCTCCAGCTCCCAGAG
Organism: Echinops telfairi; assembly: GCF_000313985.2. Lineage (NCBI taxonomy): Eukaryota > Metazoa > Chordata > Mammalia > Afrosoricida > Tenrecidae > Echinops > Echinops telfairi. Next base: position 871 of record NW_022110266.1, read on the forward strand.
CTACATCAAATTAGGTCCATGTGGCTTCTCCTCAGGGATGCCTCACAGGGAGTGAGTCAAAGAGGGAGAAAAAGAGTCTCCTGCCTCCAAGGAGGAATACAGGAGTTCCCAGAATCCTCAGAAGAAGGCCATGCCCATTGAGATAGTTAGGGTTTATTGTGCCAACCTAGCTGATAAACACATGTGGGATTAATTGAAGGGCAGAGAGATAAATGGCTCGGTGAGCCTCGCCTTTCTAGTTCTCAGGTCTCTTGCTTTCTGATGGTCAGACCA
>NW_022110267.1:0-1209 GCF_000313985.2 Echinops telfairi
CATAAAGCTCCATTGTGTAAAGTAATGAGGACGCACAGGAAACTGCAGAAATCAAGGTTTCCCATATCCTAATGATTATGGGAAATGGTAATTCTTGTTGACCATAGTAAAAGTAAGTGCGAGGGACACTCTTGAAAGGACAAACGTAACTTTGGCCTCGCTGAGCCAGCATACCCGCAAGTGTCTTGTCTGACTTGCGGGGAGATACTAGGCCAAACCTCGCTTCCCAGCCTGACCCGGTGTCCTGTCCCAGGCCTGAATGGAGACCCCAAAGTATAATCTCTTCAAGAGCCTGTCAGGAATGCTGTGTCCTAGCCAGCGGGGAGAGGCCGTATGGAGCATCACTTCCAAAGCATGCCTGGAAAGCTGTTGCCTGGCTTGCGGGGAGATACTTGGAGAAGCCTCGCTTCTTCAGCCTACCTTTAAGTCCCTTGCATGGCTTAAGGGGAGATGCCGGGGAATGCTTTTCTTCTCCTGCCTGCCAAGTGTCCTTTGCCTGGCTTTGGGGGAGATTCCAGGTGAAAACTCACTTGCCCAGCCTACCCGGAAGTCAGTTGCTTAGCTTCCAAGGAGACGCCTAGCGAAGACTTATTCCCCTAGCTTGGACGGAAAGCTTTTGCCTGGCTCTTGTGGAGATGCCACGGGAAGCCTCGCTTCCCCATCCTGCTTGGAAGTACTTTGTCTGACTTGCAAGGAGGTGCTTGGCGAAGCCTGGATACCCCGGCCTGCACAGAAATTGCTGTTTGGATTGCGCAGGGACAGCGGGTGAAGCCGTGCTTCCTTAACCTGGTCTGAAGTCCATTGCATGGCTTAAGGAAAGACTCCAGAGAAAACCTCACTTTGCCAGGCTGGCAGGAAATCAATTGCTTTGCATTGGTGGAGATCCCAGGTGAAACCTTCTTCCAGAGTGTCCCGAGAAATCTGTTTCCTGGCCATCGGGGGAGGTACCAGGCAAATCCTCACTTCCCCAGCCTTCCAGGAAGCTCAATGCTTGCCTTGCTGGGAGCCGGTGGGCCAAGCCTCACTTCCCAGTCTAACCAGGTGACACTTCCGTGGTCTGAATGGAAACGCCAAAGTATTCTCACTTCCACAGCCTGCTGGGAAGTCCATTATCTGGCCTTTGTGAGAGGCTGGGCAAAACTTAGCTTTCCAGTCTGTCCGGAAGTCCTTTGCCTGGCTTACAGGGAGACGCCCAGTGAAGCGTAATTT
>NW_022110268.1:0-1209 GCF_000313985.2 Echinops telfairi
TGGAATGGTATAGTATATGTATTAACTCCCAATTAATAATAAATTAAAATAAATATACTTTTAATCATTTTATTAGGGGCTCATACAACTGTTATCACAATCCATACATACATCAATTGTGTAAAGCACATTTGTACATCCATTGCCCTCATCATTCTTAAAACTTCCGCTCTCCACCCAAGCCCCTGGCATCAGCTCCTCATTTTCCCCCCTCCCTCCCCGCTCCCACTCCCTCAGAATAGATATTTTTTAAGAAGAAGTCAGGGGGCCATTTTATCTGAGTCTGACTTTCACAGATGACCATGAGTTTTTATATATATATATAAAATCTCTAAGCAAAAAATATATATATATATATTCTTTAAACAAAACTCCACCATTCTCCATTGTATCACTCTACCTTATCTTGATTCCTAATAGTCTAGAAAACTCTCTCCATCCTGGAAGGAGGAGCTTTAGGACAGAGACCACGGTGAGCTCTTTAGGGTAAACTTTCGGCTCATACCCTATACCCTATACAGTCTGTCTCTTTCCCCTGCCAAGTGGGGGTTCCTGCGTCCCCGAGGCCAGGCCAGGCCCCCTGGGAATCATGCGGAATTCCCGGTCCCGAGGGAAAGGTAGCTCAGAACCTGGATGCCTTTAAAAGCTCGCGGTCTGCGCGGTCCGGACCCAGGTCCGCGCCGCTCCGCCCGCCCGCCCGCCGGTCGCTGAGCCGGGGCTGCCACCTGGAGGGCAAAGCCGGCAGCCCAGGGCAGGTGCGCTCCGGGGAGAGAAGCGTTTCCGGGGGCGGCCACGCTGTGGACGGTCCGCGTGGCCCAGGTGTGCGCATCGGAGAGCGGCCTGGAAGACGCCAGGCTGCCGCTGTGACCAGAGCGAGAGACCAGCCGCGGCGGACTCGTCCGGCAAGGGACACGTGGACGACTGAATTTGTGTTTCTGTTGTCTGTTCTTGTTCGTGTTTCGAAAGCATCCGACTTGCATAGAAGTCGACACAGGAATGTAAGCGGCCCCCAGGCTCGCTACTGACCACTCACTCACCCCCTCTCGACTTCGGTGGCAAATCGAAGACTTCGTGGCGTTGTATTGGTAAATACTTCCACATGCGTCTCTAAAATCACCTTTTATAAATATAAACATAATATCATGATCACACCTCTTTAAAGTCACATTTTCTTGATTTTCTCAAACATTCGGTCAGTGTCCAGTTTTC
>NW_022110269.1:0-1185 GCF_000313985.2 Echinops telfairi
TAAACTGTGAATGCATAGTTTGTATAGTACATTTATATGTGCACATGTACTGTAGTATTATTGTTTATTCTAAAGCCATTATCAATATCGAGAGTGTATTATATAGGCAAGATATAAGCAACAAAGAAGTTAGCAAAAACTGTTTTTAAAAACTTTATCCAAATCTAAGAAAGCATAGGTCAAAAGTAGAAATAGTCATTTATTTGAACGGCATTCTTTATTTAAAGGTTACCTCTCATTTGAAATAATTAGAAAAGTATTATGAATAATGATATCCCTAAGCTCCAATTATGTTCTGCAAATTAAAATTAGGTTAGATAGTATGCCAGCTACATACAGTATAACAAATGTGTCCAGAAATCTTGAGAATGAAGACAAATTTCATTAATTGTAACAACATCTGTTTTAAGTACATATATTCCACTGGAGCCTAAGGTGCTCCAAGAAAATTACATAAGAAACAAATGCTTAAATTTAACTTAAAACTAATCAATTATACTAAAATAATAACCATGTTTTAAATGAGTAGTGTTTTAGAGCATATTTAATTTGGAGTATGAGCTCTTTGAAATTATTTCTTAGTGAACCCTTTAATTGTGTTCAATTTTTGGTGTGCTTGGCACAGCAAATTGACCTTCTGTCATACAAAGTACATCTGCTTGAGCCTATTATTTTAATTGGTGACTTCACTGAACTGAATAGGAAAGCAAAAGATCATAATGAAGCTGAGCACTTTACAAAAAATTAAATTCAGTCACTTTTAGTTTGTTAGATATCCCCCCCCCCTCTTCAAGTAGATCATGGAGGGAATAGAAAGATGCATTCCTTCTAAAAATAGTCTAGCATAATCTAAAAAGTAATTGAAAATGCATAGCCTATTTCTGTTTATGTGAGTAGACTGAAATATTTAAAACTTGATACAACTAGTAAGCATGCCACAAAAGGGGCAAACAAGGGCCCTAGTGACACAATGCTTAAGAACAGGCTGCTACTGAAAAGTTGGTGGTTCAAATCTACCCAGTGCCTCCTGACAATCTTCTACTGTATGGATGATAGGCAAGATAGCTCTATGGGAACATTCTACTTTGTCATATGGGGTCACTATGAACCAAAATTGACTGAACATTGTCTAACAACAATAAGGAGACAAAGACCTTTCGATTCTAGAAGGTTTTTTTTTTTTTT
>NW_022110270.1:0-1166 GCF_000313985.2 Echinops telfairi
TGCTGGGACTTAGGTGGGGGGCTCGGCTGGCGGGGGAGGGGGTGTCCCCGGGCTCTGCCTCCCCCGGCCGGGGCTACCCTCGGAGCCGCGGCCGCCCGGAGAGCGCCCAGGGGCTCCAAAACTGTTTCCAAACTACCAGCGCTGGAGGTGGTCGCGTGTGGACTCGGGGGACAGGGCTGGGATTTGGGGGGGAACAGGGCGGGAGGGATTGTGTGCTTGGACGTTGGGAGCCGTGCGGGGAGCAGACGTCGACTCGGGCCGAGTTGCAATCGAGGGATCTGGTCTCCGGCGTCCTCCCCGGCCTGGCGACCCCCTCTCCGCTAGCGCCGAGCTGGGGAGGGGAAACCAGCATTCGGACCATATTAGCATTCGCATTCCTGGGCGGATATAACCCTAGCCTGGACCCGGGTGATAGAAGCTTCTCCGTGTTATTATTTTTGGAGGGGAGCGCCCTGTAATTGTCCTGAACACATGCTCTTCTCCGCTCTCCCTCCGCCAGCCACCGGCGGAGGAGAGAGTCCCCCTTTTTTGCATTTATCTTTTCCTTCCCCTTTCTTTATTAAAGGTCCCGGAGTGGCGGCGGCCAATCAGCGCGCGGCTTCCATTTTGTGAGTTCAACTCCGAGGCTTCCGGGCTTCGCGAGGACGCGTGTGCAGCCCCTCTGCCTCTGCTCGCGAGCTGCCCGAGCGAAGGAGCCGCCTCGCCGGGGCTTCGTGGTGGTGGATTTCATAGTGGGGCTCTTTTCGGGGTTTGTAATTTGGCCGAGGGTAGGTAATTGGCTGGAGCAGGGCGGCAGGGCGCGGCGGCCAATCAGCGCACGGCTTCTATAGGGCTTGAGTTATTAGACGCTGATCTCAAAACATCCTTCATCAGACACCAAGGAGAGGCCAACAGATGAGGGGAGCCATTTTTTCTGCAATGGAATTAAATGGCCAAGTGGGTTTTTCCTTTGTTGCAAATGGGGAATGTTTTTCCTTTGACTCCACCATCCCGTTCAGGACTCTGCAAGGGTGTTGTTTAACATTTGTCAACAGGCTAAAGGAATCACATTTGGAAGAATGAAGAAGACTTTTAAAAAAAAGACCTGGATTTTTCCTTATGACTTGGAATCCATCTTTGTCTTGTATAATTTAGGTCACAGCACAACATTAATGTCAGCAGTTAAC
>NW_022110271.1:0-1170 GCF_000313985.2 Echinops telfairi
TCAGCTTTCCTCCTGCAGTCGGCGTCATTGCATGTGTTTTGTGAGATGGAGGAGGACATTGTGGATTGGTGTCAGACATGGGTTCATGTTGGACTTGTGGGCTTGGGCAGCACTGGGTTGGGATGTTTTCGTGATGTGCACTCACCCTTTGTATAAAACCCTCCCTTATACACGTGGGGTTCTGTGGATCTGTCTCTCTAACGTGCCCAGACTGACACAGGCCGGGAGACAGGACGGGACTGAACTGCTGAGGGTCTCTTCACACAGAGCCTCCGAGGGGCATCTGCAAACTGTCGCCCCGACCCACCGCCGTGCAGTCCACTCTGTGACCCACAGCACGCTGGACACGCTGGTCACCACGGCTCTGAGATGGACACCCTGTGCGGCTACAGACAGCCTGTCCTTCTCCCCCACCGGTGGGCTGGTGGGTTGAGCAGGGGCTTGTGCCATGGGGCCCGACGCTCAGCCTGCTGGGCCACCTGGCTCTTCCTAGGTCGCCGCCCATCACAGACTGCCTGCGCCCAGTCCGAAAGGGCTGCTCCTGGCATCCCCCTGCATGTGCACACACACACACACACACACACACACACACACACACACACACACGAGCGCGCGCGCAACAGGCAGTGACAGAGTTTGTGAGAATGGATATAGGTGTGTTTGTGAGTGTGTGATTGTGATTGTGTGTATGTGTGAGTGAGTATGGGTGGGTATGGGTGTGTGTGTGTGTGTGTGGTTGTGAATATGGGTGGGTGTGAGTGTAGGTGAGTGTGACTGTGTATGTGTGAGTGTGTGTGGGGGTGTATGTGTATGGATGAGTGTGTGTGTGGGTATGAGTGTGGATGTGTGCGTGTGAGTGAGTGTGGGTGTAGGTGTGAGTCTGTGTGTATGTATGTGTGTGAGTGTGGGTGTGAGTATGGATGTGTGTGACTGTATGAGTGACTGGGTGTGAGTGTGTGCTTGAGTATGGATGTGTGTGAGGGGGTATGTGTGTGTGAGTGTGTGCTTGAGTATGGCTGTGTGTGAGTGTGTGCGGGGGTATGAGTGTGTGAGTGTGTATTTGAGTATGGCTGTGTGTGAGGGGGTATGTGTGTGTGAGTGTGTGCTTGAGTATGGCTGTGTGTGTGTGTGTGTGTGAGTGTGAGTGTGTGTGTGCGTGTGTGAGGATGG
>NW_022110272.1:0-1191 GCF_000313985.2 Echinops telfairi
GATGAAAGTGTATGAAGTTCTTTCAAAAATGTTTCCTTCTTGAACAATGTGGACAGACGTGCTGAAGATACAGGAGGCACCTGAATATGACCCTTCTAACCATAGCCCTCCACTGGGTGATTTGTGTCAATTCCAGCCTCTGCACAGTGGTTATAATCCCATTTTGTAGTTAAATGATCTATTATGCTAATGAAGCAGGATTAAGGTGGCATATATTTAGTTCCCACCTTACTAGCGTTACTTTTGTTAGCGTTTTGTTTGTCACATTTTGTTAGGTGTCGTTGAGTCATTTCCGATTCATAGTGACCTACTTACAACAGAGCTATGCGCACCGCCTGCCCCGGCCTCGCAAGCGTTCTTCTCTCTGAGCCCATTGTCATAGCCACCGTGTCAATCCATCTCTTTGAGGCTTCCTCTTTCTGCTCCCCCTGCACGTATGATGTCCTTCCCCAGGGACCCATCTCTTCTGAAAACATATCCAAACTCCATGAGACTCTCTCTACATCCTTGCCTCTTAAGTAGCCTTCTGGCTATACTTTTTCCAAGACAGATCTGTTTATTCTTTGATAGTCCATGGTGCTTTCAAACATTTTCACCAAAACCATAGTTCAAATACATCAAATTTTCTTCAGTCTCTCTTATTCAACGTCCAACTTTCACATGTGTTTGAGATAATTGAAAATACCATGGCTTGGATTGGGTACACCCTAGTTCTCAAAGTAACATCTTTGCTATTCAACGTTTAAAGCATTCATGTGCAGCAGATTTAACCAATGCAATGTGTAGGTTGATCTCTTGACTGTTACTTCTATGAACATTGATGGTGGAACCAAGTAAGATGAAATCCTTGACAACTTCAATCTTTTTTCTGTTTATTATGATATTTATTGGTCCAGTTGTGAGGATTTGGGTCTTTTTTTATATTGAGTTGTAAACCCTACTAACGACTGCAATCCTTGATTTTCATCAGGAAGTACTTCAAGTCCTTTCACTTTCAACAAGTAAGGTTGTGTTATCTGCACATGACAAGTTGTTAATAAACCTTTCTCCGATCTTGAGGCTGTATTCTTCTTCATATAACCCAGCTTCTCTGATAATTGCTTAGCACACAGATTGAATAAGAATGGTGAGAGGATACAACTTTGGCACACACCATTCCTGATTTCCAACTACTGTTCTGTTTGCACCAGT
>NW_022110273.1:0-1209 GCF_000313985.2 Echinops telfairi
GCTCTTGGTGAGGTCAATGACCCCCTAATGATGCCACTGTGACTGGCCATTGCTGGTAAGGCTTGCTTTGAAGATACAATGAGTCTACAAGTCAAGGAATGCAGGCAACCTGGAAAGGCATAGAATCTTACCCCCAGGAGAATGCACCCCTGACAACTCTTCAGTGTTAGCATACTGAGACCTGCTTTGGACTTCTGACCACGAGAATTGCAAGATAATAAATGTGTGTGGCTTTAAGACATTAAATCTGCGGTCATGTGTCATACCAGCAATAGGAAGTGAACACACCCTCTTTCTTGGAAGGCAATGATGCTCACCAGTAGTCCCTCTTCCTTAAGACTTTTCCTTCTCTTTCTCACTTCCTTCCTCTAGCGAGGGATCTCGGACTTCAATAGGCTCACTGTAACCCTTGGTAAAAATATTATCAAAAGAGCCCTTCGACTCCACCCTACTTGTTGGTGTTTACTAAATAGTCCATTTAAATAGATCTCTCTCTCTCTCTCATTAATGTTGGATTTGGTGGGTGGGTGGGAATCAGGTTTGTTTTTGTTCATGTCAGCATTCTGTTTTATTTTAATAGCTTTGGTTAATATTTTCATTGAAAACATATAAACGGAAAGTAAAACCTCTTATAATCTCATTGTTGAAAAAATGTTATCTAAAAGTATTTCCCAAGCTTTCACCCCAAAGCCACCCCATACAAGACTGGAATCCCAACAGATTCCCTCTTAATGTAAAATAAACTAGAAATGAATCAGCTCCCTCACTCCACCCCATCACCAGGGAATAACCACTCCCCCACTGCCATCAAGGGGATTCTAATTCATAGTGAACCCACGGAGGGCTTCCCAAGGCTTAAATCTTTATGGGAACAGATTGACTGCTCTTTCCCCCGAGGAGTGGAGCAGGTGGTTGGATCCACTCACCTTGTGGTTCAATGCTGACCCAAAAGTGCAATCCAAGAAACTATCGCTAACCTTGGAACTGAGAGGTGGAAGGAAGAAATATAAGAATTTGGAACCAGAAGCTGGTCTTCCCAAGGCTTAACAAAGCAAACATGCAAGGGTAAGTTAAAAAATATATATATATATATATCCATGGGTTCCAGTTGAGGTGTGCCATGGCTAATTGCAAACAAAATGTATTTAAACAGGCTTTGTAATCAATGGATGCCTGCAGACAAGTTCTTTTAGTTATACACTTGTCTTA
>NW_022110274.1:0-1156 GCF_000313985.2 Echinops telfairi
AAAATTCAATCCTTTCATTAAAGTAAGTGTTTATTAGTACTCCCCACTGGGGGATAATGTTTTTGTATACATATCATGAGGCTAAAATATTCTGATATCCCCTTTGGCCTAGTTATTCTACTTCTAAAATTGTAGTTAAGAATGAATAATTTTAAAAAAGAATGAATAATTTAAAATCATACAAATATTTTTGGACAAAGTATGTATTGAAGTTTTTTTTTATTTCTAATAGTAAAAAACAATGGGTGTCTACCATTAAGGAAATTATTGAGTAAAAGTATGCTATATTCATAAAGTGCTGCTATGCAACCATTTTCAAAATAAAGAACTTTTCAAATTTGAGCAAGGTCAAAAAGTACGAAGCAAATTATAATCCACGGCTATATCAGAGTATTGCTATTAGAGTTCCAGTTCATACTGCACAGATTTATTCCAACAAAACGTGTGTAAGCATGTCTCTATTATCAGTGAATGATTTCTTTTAAAAAGTCTTATTAGGGTACCTTCCAAAGAAAAGGATAGTTTTCGTGCCATGGGAAAACATGATTTTGAGGTCAGGGCTATTATCAAATTTTTAAATTCAAGTGATTATCTTCCAAAATGATTGAAGCTTTGCAACAAGTTTACACAATGCTGCCCAACAGAAAACAGGAGTTTTTAGATGAAACAAAAAGAGGCTTTTTAAGTAGGCCTTCTAAAATGAAGTCAAGACAGAGGTCAACTCAGCATGGCAATTCGGTGAGGGAGCACAGGGCTTCAACACAGGTCATCTTAGCAGAATTTCTCAAAGGACACGGGCAATCATAGGGGCTCGTTATGAAGAAGTTTTAAGAAAAGCAATCTCAGAGACACGGTTGATCGAGCATGTATGTACTAGAACTCAGTAGCAACACTTTTGTACTTACCCTCCTACAACAATATGATGGAGGGACACTTTTCGATCTGAGCAAACAGAAAAAGGCAATCACATCAACTGAGTACAAGACAGTCATGAAGAAGCATGATGCAGATGTGTGTGTACATTCGAATAATCTTCATAAGCAAGGTGCTGAACAGTATGTAAGAGCCCGCTCTCATTTGTGCAAAAAAGGAAAGATTATACACACACTTGCATGTATGTTTGTACATGCATGGAATAGTTTTAAGATCTACAAAT
>NW_022110275.1:0-1131 GCF_000313985.2 Echinops telfairi
TGTGAAGCACAGGAAGTTACAGAAAGCTCCATTCTTTATTGGTATTTGAATCCCACAGGTCGTCCGGGATTAAAGGCTGCCCATATCCTAATGAATATGGGACATTGTAATGCTTGTTGACCACAGTAATATTCAGTCCTCCTGTGCGGACTCTTCAAATGACAAACGTAACCACAGGTGAGGAAAATAAGAAGGGCAGCCCAGGAAATCCAGCCTTCCCGGAAGTTCAATGTATGTCTTGCTTGGAGACGTTGGGCCAAGCCTCGCTTCCCAGCCTTAACTGGAATCTTTTCCATGGCCTGAATGGAAGCGCCAAAGTTTTCTCGCTTCCACTACCTCCTGGAAGTCCATTGGCTGGACTTTGGGAGACACAAGGCAAAAGCTAGCTTTTCGTTCTGACCTGAAGTCTTTTACCTAGTTTGAGTGAGACTCAGAGTGAAGCATAATTGCCTCATCCTGACCGGAAATTCCTTGGCTGTCCTGCACGGAAACGCCTGGCCCAGCCTAGCTTTCCCTTCAGTCTGGAAGATTATTTCCTGGCTTATGTGGTGATTCAAGGCAAGACCCATTTCCCCAGCCTGCCATTATGTCATTTGCCTGGCCTACCGGTAGACACTGGGCAGATCCTCACGTCCCCAGCCATCCAGGTATTCGCTTGCCATGCTGACGGGGAGGCGCCAAGGAGATACGCTATTGGCCACATTGCCCAAAATCACATTCAGGGCTAAAAGTGAGACACCGAGCGAAGCCTCTCTCCACAGCGTCTCTGACATCTGTTTCCTGGCTTGCAGGCAGACCAAGCCTTGTATCCCTCCGCCCTTCAATTAACCCCACCTTTGTTTACCGGCCAATTAGCGATGATAAGCTAACAACCTCAGTGAGGAAACCTTGTTGTGATGCACAGGAAGTTACATAAAGCTCCGTTCTTTATTGTGCATCGGACCAAAAGGTTGTCTGGGATTAAAGGCAGCAAATATCCTAATGAACATGGAACATTGTAATGCTTGTTGACCAAAGTAATATTCCGTCCTGTGAGGGCTCTTGAAATGACAAACATAACCGCAGGTGAGGCAAATCAGAAGGGCAGCCCAGGAAATCCAGCCTTCCTGGAAGTTCAATGCCTATCTTGCT
>NW_022110276.1:0-1208 GCF_000313985.2 Echinops telfairi
TTCATCACCCAATGGGGTCACGACCCACAGGTTGAGAACCGCTGTTAAAATTGAACCTAAAAGCTATCCATGCATTTTCAGCAGAGCCATTTTACTTAATTTAAAATCATGTTGAAGACACAACTCAGCTGAGTGTAGAAGACTACAGAAGGAAATTAGTATAGTAAACCAGGAGTGGGCCATAGAAGGCAGCAAAAAAAAGAATGCTAAATCAGCCTTCCACACCAAAAACCAAACTCACTGCCAGCAAGTCAATGCCAACTCATAGCAACCCTAGGGGACAGGGTGGAACTGCCCCATTGTGTTTTCCGAGATTGTAACTCTGTCCGTGAGTAGAAAGCCCCATCTTCCTCCCTTGGAGTGGCTGGTGGTTTTGAATTGCTTACATTGCTGTTAGCTGCCCAACTTGTAACCACTCAGCCACCACCAGGGCTCCTAAACAAGGTATAGAGGATTCCAATGATACATTGAATGGCTTAAAATAAATAGGTTATTGAAGATTGTTGATAGAGATTTATTGTTTATTTTTAATTCAAAACTCAAAGAATACTTCATCTAGTCATTGAGAAACTGGTACTTCATTTATGGTCATTATCTCCATTCAAATTTCTGACATCATCCTAAAATATCACCCCTAAAAGTCTGCTAATAATCTATTCTCTTTATTCCTTGACCTCCCTAAAACAATGAGTTTAAGTCTTCAATATGTATACTATAAACTCCTGTTTTGCAAGCTTAAAAATAATCTTAGAAAAGCTCGCATGAGTAAACATGTAACTAAAATATGTAATGCACAATATGTGTGAAATTTAATATAAAGACTAAAGAGGGAACAAGTGTTTTGTTTGCAGGCTTATTGTGACAAAGCTAGCCTACATGGTTCAGAAACCCAAAACCATAGTGTTACAGTGACTCTGACTGCTACTGTCTTAATTTCAGTGTAAATAATATTCAAAGCTTTGAGTCGTCAGGAAACTACAGAAATCAATTCATAGAAGTCAAAGACCCTAAGTGATTTAATTTTGTGAGTTGGTGGGAACAAAATTAATCAAAGTGACTGTGGTAGTCACCTAATCTGGTGTCAATATAAGGATTAAGAATGAAAGGGTGGAGTCTAGGCTGTCAATCTGGAGATAGCCAATGAGACTTCTGTGTGGGCAGACCTTCTCCTGAGAATTCTGGGAAATCTGGTACTTCCTCCTTGGAGG
>NW_022110277.1:0-1208 GCF_000313985.2 Echinops telfairi
GTCTCTCTGTGGCTTCTCCAGCTTCTGAGGTCTGGATGTATCCATGTGACTTCTCTTTTGCAATGTCCTCCAGGAAATAGCAGAGAGAGAGAGGGGTGTCTTCCATCTCCAAGGAGGAAGTACCAGATTGGCCAGAATTCTCAGAAGGCCATGCCCACACAGAAGTCTCATTGGCTATCTCCAGTTTGGCAGCCCAGACTGCACCCCTACACTCTTAATCTCTAAATTGACACCAGATTAGGTGACTACCACAGGACTCTACCACAAATTTACAAGGAGGTTTTGAAGGGGAGCCAAAGGGAGATAAAACAAACAAACAAAAAAATAGAGATCTAGGAATGGATTTGGGGCTTGCACTAAATCCTAGCTTCAATTTAAGAACAATTAATTATTAAATCATGCCCGTGCTTGATACTTGCCTTAAGGAAGGGAGCAAAGAAGATATGGATGCCACAGCAAAATATGGTGAAGAAATTAGATGATGCCTGGATATCAAATAAAATTGTGTCTGGGATCTTAAAGGCTAGTCTCCAAATAAGCAGCCATCTAAGTGAGATGTCAACCAAGTCCACATGGAAGAAGCACACCACCATCTGTCAATAAAGGACAGTAAATCAGATAATCTGAAGTCAAAGGAAGGATTAGTTCAGAGCTTAAATTGTGAGAATCTGGTGTGTAAAAGGCATGGATGACAGTGGGGGCCCAAGATACATTTGTGGGAACTACATTGGAAATAAGCCTCCAGTGATCTCCCTCTATCCATAACTGAGGGATTGGAGGAAAGTGGTTACTAAACAGAGTGCATTGGAGAAGTAAGTATAAAAGCTCAAAGGGATAAATCTGACTTGAACAGTTAAAACGTTGTCATTTGATTTCCCCCATCGATGCAAGCTGGACCTGATCTGGTTTTGAACATTTTCCGTATTTTTGGGTTTTTTTGTATGTTTTTCGGTCTGTTCATATTAGGGTTTATCTCAGTGGTGTTATGTCACTAGGAGGGTCATCCTTTTGAAGTTGTGTTATGTATTTTTCCCATTTTTCAGTATATAAAACCCAGGATTGATAAACATATAGGAACAGCAACTGGAATAAGGTTGGGGAGTGGGAATTGGGGGTACACTGGTGGTGGTGCTGGGGTGGTAAAAGGGAGACAGAATATTTGGAAACTGGTTGTGGTAGCAATTGTACAATATTAATTGACATGAATG
>NW_022110278.1:0-1087 GCF_000313985.2 Echinops telfairi
CTCTGCATTATATTCCCCCATCTCCCCTCTGCATCCCCCTTTCTGCCCTGTGACTACCCCACACATCTCCCCTCTGCAATATACCCGCCCATCTCTCCTCTGTATTACATCCCCCATCTTCACTCTGCATTACACCCCACATATCCCCTCTATATTACAGATCTCATCTCCCCTCTTTATTACACCTGCCATCTCCCCTCTGGATTACATCCCCAATCTCACCTCTACTTTACACCCCCAATCTCCCACCATCTTACCTCTGTATTACACCCCTTATCACCTTCTGCATTACACCCCCAATGTCCCCTGTGCATTAAAACCCCCATCTCCCCTCTGAATTACAACCTCCATCACCCCTGTACAATACACCCCACAATCTCCCCTCTAAATTACACCTGCCCATTTACCCTCTATATTATACTCCCCATCTGTCCTCTGCATTACACACCCAATCTCCTTTGTGAATTACACGCCACATCTCCCCTCTGCATTATACCCCACCTCTTCCCTCTGCATACACCCACAATCTCCCATATGCACGACACCCCATTACCCCTGTGCATAACACCGCCCATCTCCCCTCTGCGTTATACCCCCCATATCCCCTGTGCATAACACCCCCAATCTCCCCTCTGCATTACACCTCCCATCTCCCCTGTGCATTATACCCCCATCTCCCCCGTGCATTATACCTCCCATTTCCCCTCTGCATTGAATTGTGCATCTCCCCTCTGCATCCCCCTTTCTGCCCTGTGAACTACCCCACACATCTTCACTCTGCTTTACACCCCACATCTCCCCTCTACACTATACCTCCTGCTCACCTCTGTATTACAACCCCCATCTCCCCTCTGCATTACACCCCATTTCACCTCTGTATTACAGATCCCATCTCCCTTTATTACACCCCTATCTCCTCTTTGCATTACACCCATCTCCCCTCTGCATTACACCCCTCATCTCCCCTTTGCATTACAGATCCCATCTCCTCTTTGCATTACACGCAGCCATCTCCCCTCTGTATTACACCCCCCATCACCCATGTGCATTATTCCCCTTATCTCCTCTCTGTATTACATCCACTCAT
>NW_022110279.1:0-1208 GCF_000313985.2 Echinops telfairi
TGTCTAACAGTCCTCCGGGCAGCCAAGGAGGGAGGGAAGGAGCCTAGTTTGGGGAGTGGATGGCACTGGGGGAAGGGGAGGCTCTGGAGGCAGGAAGAGCCCAGAGGCAGGGCCTCCTACACTTTAGACCATGAGATCTAAAGGCCAGGCTCATGGGGGCCACTCCCAGCCAGGGACCTGACTGGCCCCTGCAGGAGCCTCCCAGATCTCTGGGAGAGGGGATGCCAGTGGTGTTGGCCTGTCATTACCAAATGAGTATAGGCAGTTGGCTTTTGCCGACCCTGACCCCTTTCCTCCCTGTCCCCGCCACTGACACCCCTGTTGGCCACCCTGGCCTCCGTGGCTGGGGGTGGGGGTGGCAACGGGCACATCTGCAGGGATAGCACTCGCCAAGCTTCAGCTCGTCTGTGCCGCCTGAGGTGCGCAGCAGCTTGTTCCCAGGGATGTCCTTACATGCTTGGACCCCCACAGCCAGCCAGTGACAGCTGAGAACCCACACGCTGGGTGTCTCTTGGGGACAAGGCCAGCAGCCAGGGTGCAGTGCAGCCCAGGAGGGCCCCTGGCTTCGTCCTCGGATCAGGAGGCACAGAATGGCTACAGAGGCAGTTAGCTCCGGGTCCTCCTGCTCCAGGAACTCGAGGCCTGACTGCTGGGGGAGGAAGGACATTTGAATGACTTCACCACCCCAGGTTGAGTCCAGGCCTTGACGGGCTGGCCGGTCCAGCAAGACCAGCCCCCACAGGCCCAGGGTGAGACAGAGGCAGCCTCTGGGAGTGCACAGGGAGGGTGACGGTGGGGCAGTGAGGTGGGGGCACAAGGGGTGCTGGAAGGACCAGTGTGTGCATGGAAGTGGATGTGGGGCTGGCAAGGCCTTTTGGGCCAATTTCCCAAAGAGCAGCGCCCATCTGTTTCCTGTCAACTAAACCAGTGGGGAAAGGACTTGACCACGGGAGACAGCTTAATCAGGGGAGGGAGGTCTTAACCATGGCAAAGAGTGCTTAACCGGTGGGGAAGAGGACTTAACTAGGAAGACAGGACTTAACCAAGGGAGACAGCTTAACAAGGAAGGAGAGGACTTACCTAGGGGGGAGAGGATTTAACTAGGAAGAGAGGACTTAACCAGGGGAGGGAGGACTTAACCAGAGGGGAGAGAGCTAAACTAGGGGGAGGCCTTAAATGGGAGGGGACTTAACCAGCGGGGAGAGGAC
>NW_022110280.1:0-1208 GCF_000313985.2 Echinops telfairi
ACGGTGCTTTATTTTTAATAGATCCTATTCATCTATTTTGTCTTCCACTCTGCATAGCATTCCTTGTTATGCCTGGTAGCCTGTATAATTCCTGCACTAGAGCCCTTAGATTAGTCATATACTTGGGTTTTACATTAGGCTTCCAGTTTTTCTATTGGCTAGACTATTCTTTTTATCAAATATCCTTGGTACCTTTGTTTGAATGAATTGACCAGATACATATGGGTTCAAAGGAGCCCCAGAGATGCAATACTTAAAGGATTGGCAGTTCAAACTTACCCAGTGGCTCTTAGAAGAAAGATCTAGCAATATGCATTTGTAGAGATTACAGCCTAGGAGAGCTGGTGGGCCATTCTACTCTGCCACACTGGGTAACTTTAAAACAGATATGGCTTGACAATATGTAGCAATAACAACATATAGATTTACTTCTTGACTCTCAGTTCTAATCCTTTGATCAGTTTGACTATCTTGGTGAAATTATCATACAGTCTTTGATTACTGTCATTTTATAGTAAAATTTTTAATGGGAAGTGAAAGTATTTGAATTTTGTTGTTCTTTTTTTTTTTAATTTTGTTGTTCTTTTAAAGACTGTTTTGTATATTTTCTGCCCCTTGCATGTACTTGTGAATTTTAGGATCAAATTGTCAATTTCTTGAAAAATGGTGACTAGAATTTGATAAGGATTACATTGAATCTATTATTCAATTTGGAAAACGTTTCCATCTTAACAATGCAGTCTTCCAATCCAGGGATACAGAATGTCTTTTCATTTTTTAGATGAAAAATTTATGAGTGATGTTTTATACTTTTTAGTATACACATCTTACACTTTGTAATATTTATTGCAAAGTAAAAGGGTAAGTAAAAAAATATTTCCAAAAATCACAGAAATCTTCATTAAATAAAAATATCAAAATCATTTCTTCTGTTGTGTTGGGTTCTCTAGAGAAGCAAACCAGTGATATATGTGTGTGTAAAGAGATTTATTTTAAAAATTGGTTTACATAGTGGTAGAAATGGGTAAGTTAAGTCCAATTCAAGTGTATTGGTCAGATGTAAACTGAAGGCTTCGCTAACTGGTGTAGCTGTGGAAGCTGATTAACTGGAAGCAGGATGATGGAGCAGAAGGGTCCAGGCTGGTGTATGCAGAGGTAAATGAATCTGAGGTTAGCCAGTGAATCCTAGGTTAACAGTGCACTGAAAG
>NW_022110281.1:0-1208 GCF_000313985.2 Echinops telfairi
GTCATTTGATCTACCTTTTGACCCATTTTTACGTTGTTTCCATTGTTAATGTTTTCTGCTTTCTTTTTAATTGAGGTTAATCTTTATCTTGTTTTTTCATTGTTTGGGGCAGGGGTTAGTTTCTTTGTTGTTTTTGTGTTGTGTGATTTTCCATACATGAAATCCTGGATAGGTAACTCTGTAGCGACAGTAACTGGATTCACCATTATCTAGGGCAGGGAGTCCTGGTGGCAGTGGTTATGCATTGGGTTACACGATCTGCAAGGCCAGTATTTCAAAACCACCAGCCACTCCTCAGGAGAAAGATGGGTTTTCTAATCCAGTAAAGAGTCACAGTCTCAGAAACTCACAGAGGTAGTTCTAACCTGTCCTATAGGGTTGCTATGAGTCAGCATTGAGCTTGGTTTAGCATGACATAGCAAGGGAAGTTGGGGGAAAATGGGGAGCTAGGAAGAAGAAAATGTCCTGAAATTGATTGTGGTGATGATTGAACAACTCTTCTAAATATGATTGAACTACTGAATTGTCTAATATGTGGATCATATGCCAGTAAAACGATTTTATCTTGCTTGGATCCACAATCAATGTTCATGGAAGCAGCATTTAAGTGATCAAAGGGCATGTTGTATTAGGTAAATACGCACAAGACCTCTTTAGAGTATTGAGAAGCAAAGATGTTATTTTGAGGACTAAGGTTTGCCTGACCCAAGCAATGATATTTTCAATTGCTTTATATAGATGTGAAAGTTGGACCTTGAATAAAGACAATAGAAGAGGAATGGACGCATTTGCATTGTAGCACTGGAGTAGAATACTGAAAGTGCCGTGAACTGCTCAAAGGACAAACCAATTTGCCTTAGAAAAAGTATGCCCAGAGTGACCCTTAAAGGCAAGGATGGAGAGATTTGGTTTTACATACTTTGGACCTATAGTCAAGAGAGACCAGTCCCTGGAGAAGGACGTTATGCTTGGTAAAGTAGAGGGCCCTGAAGGAGGGGAGGGCCCTTAAGAAGATGAACTGATCCTGTGGCTGCAACAATGGGCCAAGAATAGGAACAATTGTGAGGAGCGTGCAGGACCGTGCAGTGTTTCGTTCTGTTGTGTGTAGAGTCACTATGGGTTGGAACTGATTGATGGCCCCTATCAACAACAACAACTATTAAAAACATTATAGCCAAGAAAACCCTAGTGGACAGTTCTACTCTATC
>NW_022110282.1:0-1208 GCF_000313985.2 Echinops telfairi
GATGTTTTTGAGAAGTCTAAATCCCCTTAGAGAATCTAATAATTATTTTCTTTATTTAAACACTCATTCTATTAACTTGGCTTAAATCTAGATTCAGTTTCTTAGCAACTACATGAAACTGCTGGTTTGTAGCTTGTGCAGTAAACAACAACAAAACACCTCTATATCTTTTTTAATGTAAAGAAAGGAGTCTTATGTCTAGCTTCTTATTTGTAGTAAAGCTGATCCTACCCCTTTGCTCCTGACATCTTGCATATGATGTACCTGGTTTTGAGGGAAGAAAGAACTGGGAGCTACGAGTTGAGCACACAAAACCAGGCTGAAGGACTGTGTTTGGGGCTCTACTTGCTATATGGCAGTATTTGTAAGAATAAATAACATGATTTGTACACTCTGAAGCAAAGAATGGGGAAAATATTAAGCACAATAAATGTACGTTGTTTCCAAATCCCCTTGTTATCATTGATTTTGTATTTACCTTAAATTGTCCTGGAACTTGTTAAAGAAACAATATCTGAATGAAACTGAGCTTTCTTTTGTAAGCAGGGGTAGAGGGAGGAGGGGCGGTCTGACCAGACTTCTTCCTAGAGCCACACGACAAGTGCTCCTCACTTACCTGATTAGTCATTTGCCACTGACCTTTGCCTTTGTGGGGGACAGACACTCGCTCAATATTCAAGTGTAAGAGCCTGCATTTTCTTTCCCTTTGAAAATTGGTCATTTGCGAATCTCTAATCTTTGACACCTCTTCCAATTGTCAAAGTGCACTGACAGTGGATGACAATTGCATTTGCTTATTTCCAGGATAATGAGATATAATTTATATAATCCAGAAGTTTGAACTCATTTAAAGAGTCTAGCTACTCTATAATTATCTACTCACCTATCTTATATTTCAATTCCTTCTTAATAATGCTTTTCTTACCCTTTAGTTTGAAAACAATTTTCCTTGGTGCAGGAAATGGATGCAGGAAATGAGGACTCTGTTTTTTAAATCTATTTTGATATGATACCATCTTCTACGCAAAGTTCGTTTATTCCTCTTTTTTTACCATTGCCTAAATACACAATATCTATTCACTCTAGGTAAAATTTACAAGCAAAAGAAAGAAGAATATCTCGGGAATGTCTACATTTCAAGATTCCTAAGTTACTTTAAGGAGCCTTGGTGGTGCTGTTGGGGAAGCACTGGACTGCTGACTGCAAGG
>NW_022110283.1:0-1208 GCF_000313985.2 Echinops telfairi
TCATGCTCAGCTGAGCATCAGCAGGTTCACCAGTCAAGGAAATAGCTCACTGGGGCAAAAGGAGACCCTGGCGCCTCCTGAGCCTTCTGCTTTCTTTAAGGCATCCTCCCAGTTCCTTAGGGCTACAGGATAATTGGTGGATCTGACCCGTCCACAGGAAGGGCCAAGTTCACGCAGTTTTTAATTTTATTTTATTGAAACCCATTATTTGTATTGCTCTCGATGGCACATTTGCCTGTGCACTGGTTGTTTTCACGCTGAAACCTCGGAGACCCTAAGGTGTGCTGTCCTACACGCCGGACATAAGGGGACAGATTTATCAGAGTGGCCTTTCACGCAACTACTGTCCTCTGGCGTCATAAAGGGGCGGTCCTACATACCGGACATCCGGGGACATATGTATCACAGTCGCCTTTCATGCAGGTACAGTCCTCTGACGTCATAAAGGGGCGGTCCTATACACCGGACATCAGGGGCATATTTTTCAGAGCTCTTCCGGGCAAGGGGTGTCCTCCCCACTGTATCCCCCAGGGGCACTTCCGGATACCATCCTACCCTCTGGTCGAGTCCTGCCGGCTCTGTTTTCAGTTATCCGATTGGAATATACCATTGTTGCCCGGGCTGCCTGACGTTTGCGCTCACGTGCTGGTGGTTCTAGGGCCTTAAAGGCAACGGTTGGCCCCGCAGTCCGGCTCAAAGACCCGCATGAAGCGGTTCCTGGCTGGCAGTGTAACGGGGAAAAACCTTCCCATCAGCAACCTGAATGAGAACTATGGTTCCGGGAGCATTCGTGGCGCTGGCCGGCGGGAACCCCTTGGCACAGATCAAGGGTTCTTCACACAGCCTGCTGCCGTTCCCCAGTAAAAAGCTGACGGGCTGGGGTGAAAGTGCAGGCCGAGCCCAAAAGCCAATTCCCGGGCTGCTTTGGTCCCCAGAACCTTTGAGCCACCGTCCTCTCCCCGTGGTAGCCCCGCCCCCAGCGGTCCTGACAGGTTCCTGCACCCGCTTTCAAAGGTTCCTGCGTAGCCCTGGGGACCTCAGGAGATCTAAGTGAAGGGGGCCATTGTTTCTTAGGCCCTGGCTAGTCAGAGTGCACATGGATCGGGGGGGCTCTTTTGAGCTTTGGGAGCCTGTGCCTACTATGCACCTCAGGGTCCTTTCCATCAGAGGACCTCCAGCGAGGAGGGGGCCTGCATAGAATAAACGCA
>NW_022110284.1:0-1197 GCF_000313985.2 Echinops telfairi
TGGAGGGTATGCCAAGAAACAACAGCTTCATACTTTTGATTGATTTTTTGTTTAATGAAGGTTTCTGTGATTTTGTAGCAGTGCTTTTTGAGATACCCTTGTATATGTGTTTCCAAATAAATAGCACAATAACGGGATGGAAAAGAAAACCATCAGTTCAAGGAACTAATGAGCATTGGACAAAGTGAACAATGATTCATTTGATTTTGTATGTGTGGAGAGCCGCAGTATAGCTCTATTGGGTACATGGGTTTGGTTTTATTCTTATTAAAATAACCTAGTGAATTAGCCTAAGGGGTTACATTTAAGACCATCAACTTGAAGTTAAATAGTTCAAACCTCTCATCAACCCAGCAGGACCCTACACCCCCTCCCCCCATACATACAGGTTTGGGTTTTTAATTAATAGAGGAAGAACACCACTTTTATAGTCTTGATACTTCGTTTTTATTAAGTGGATTGAATAAAATATTTTGATAACTTTTTCAAGTTAGGTGTAGATTAATTTTTATAGTACTGGTTAAAACATGCTTCCCTCTCTTGAAATTCAGAAGACATAATAGGGTGTATTGGGATGAGTCTCCTGTTTTGCCATTTCATACCTCTTCAAGGAAGCAACTAGTGTTAGCAGTTTTCTCTGCATGCCTCAGCTTCATTTTTCTTTCTTGTTGTGTAAGTGGAGTCACCTATTCTTCTGCAAATACTCTGATTTCTTTAACTGTTGATGTTGTCAACATTGTATGTGTCAGTTACTGGGATAAAGTTCATTAACCTCATTGGCATTTAGTATCCCCTCAGGCCAAAGCAGTTGCAGCAGGTGTCCCTGTTCATCCTAAATGGAGAAGGGTAAAGTGACTTAGGAATCTCAGTTGGAGGAAATGAACAAGAAAAATTAATTACAAGGAGAAAAGGAGGCAATTTTTAAAGACTATAAATGAAAGAAGACATTTATTGAGGCTAGTTTGGTACGTTAGAAACCTTTTTCCTTAAATCTTTCACTATCCTCTGCCTTTAAAGTTTATCATATTTTTTAAAAGGTAAAATTCGTGTGGTTGGAAATTTGGAAGACATAAACAGGGTACACAGGGGTCTCACATTGTTCTGCTGTTCTGTACTTCTTCAAGGAAACAACTAGTGTTAGCAGTTTCCTATGTATGTATGTCTCCAAAGACAGTGGTTCTCAACCTTCCTAATGCC
>NW_022110285.1:0-1137 GCF_000313985.2 Echinops telfairi
TTGTCTTTGGGTCTTTAACACCTTTCTTACTGTTGGTAGCCATGTGCCCACACATCAGTTCAGCTAAGTGTATCTATAGACTGCCTGCTGTACAGTGTGGTTGGTAAAGGTTGAGACTTGTTACTTAAGATTATAGGACTCTTTTAGAAGTCTCTCTCCACAATGATTTGCCTATGTTCATAAATATACCTAGAAGATGTTTATGGATTAAACCTAGAAGTATGTACTTGTTTATTTTATAGCTTTGTGGTTTGTTTTGTCTGGTAAGCCTCTATTTCTTTTTTTATTTAATTTTTTATATTTTATTCATTTTATTAGGGGCTTATACAGCTCATCACAATTCTTACATACATCAATTGTGTAAAGCACATTTGTACATTCATTGCCCTCATCATTCTCAAAACATTTGCTCTCCACTTAAGCCCCTGGCATCAGGTCCACTTTTTCCCCCCTCCCTCCCCGCTTCCCCCTCCCTCATGAACCCGTGATAATTCATAAATTATTATTTTGTCATATCTTGCCGTGTCCGACATCTCTCTCACCCACCTTTCTGTTGTCCGTCCCCCAGGGAGGAGGTCACATGTAGATCCTTGTAATCAGTTCCCCCTTTCCAGCCCACTCTCCCTCTATGTTCCCAGTATAGCCACTCACACCACTGGTCCTGAAGGGATCATCGACCCTGGTTTCCCTGTGTTCCCAGTTCCTGTCTGTACCAGTGTACCCCCTCTGGTCTAGCCAGACTTGCAAAGTAGAATTCAGATCATGATAGTGGAGGGCGGAGGAGGCATTTAGGAACTAGAAGAAAGTTGTATTTTTCATCGTTGCTACATCGCACCCTGTCTGTTGTATTTTTCATCGTTGCTACATCGCACCCTGTCTGGCTCGTCTCCTCCCTGAGACCCCTATGCAAGGGGATCTCCAGTGGCGCCTACAAATGGGCTGTGGGTCTCCACTTGGCACTCCTCCCCTCATTCGCTATGATAAGATTTTTTGTTTTGATCATGCCTGATACCTGATCCCTTTGACACCTTGTGATCGCATAGGCTGTTGTGCTTCTTCCATGTGGGTTTTGTTGCTTTGAGCTAGATGGTAACTTGTTTACCTTCAAGCCTTTAAGACCCCAGACGCTATATCTTT
>NW_022110286.1:0-1158 GCF_000313985.2 Echinops telfairi
GTTTTGAGAATGATGTGGGCAACAAATGTACAAATGTGCTTGACAAAATGGATGTCTATATGGATTGTGATAAGAGTTGTACAAGCCCCCAATAAAATGATTTAAATGAAAATAAAAATAATTTATAATTTATCAAGGGTTCACGAGGATAGGTGGTGGACAGACGGAGAAAAAGAGGAGCTGATACCAAGGGCTCAAGTAGAAAGAAAATGTTTTGGAAATGATGATGGCAACAAATATACAAATGTGCTTGATACAACTGATGTATGGACTGTTGTAAGAGCCCCCAATAAAAAGATTTATGAAAATTAAAAGAAGAAAAGGTAGCCTCAGAGGTGGCAGATTGATGGCGACACCGGATGCCACGGAGCCGATCCCAATCCCCGGTGAGCCCTGTGCACAGAACAGAGCTGTGTTCTTGGGCTTGCAAAGCGTGACCTTCAGAGCAGATCACCAGGCCTTTCTTCCGAGGTACCTCTGGGTCGGTCTGGTTATCCGTCGGGCGCCTGTCGGTCTGCACCAGCCAGAGACACCTTGGAGAGCATTCCTTTTGAACCTCACCTGCCGCACGGTGTCCACTTCTGTGACTCCTCCAGTGTGAACCATTGTGGAGAGGGAGCTGCAGGTCCACCAGCCTCAGCCGGAGCAGGAAGCAGGGCCGTGCTCATTCGGTGGAGGGCTCCCTTGGTTTTTCCGTCGGCTGATAATTTGTGATCAGTGCATGGCAGGGCAGAGTGCCCGGGCTTGTTTTGGTTAAGAGAAGCCATCAGCTACCCGGGAGGTAGAAAGGTGTGGCCGTCTGCTCCCCTTAAGACTTACAGACTTGGAAACCCACAGGGGCGGTTCTCCTGGGTCCTTAGCGCCACTACGAGTTGGAATCGACTGGGAGGTACTGGGCTGGGTTTTGGGTCCTGCCACTGTATGGCAGTGATCACCCTCCTGGGTTACTTTCCCAGTTGCCTCTTTAGCCAACAACACCTGACTTATGGGGCAAACAGATCTGTAGTGTCGTAGAAACTGAGAGGGACAGTCCCCTTCTAGAGAACATATTGGTCTGAGCTGCAATTCAGCTGCCTCTTCCATGTTTTCTGTTGCTGTGGATGCTCCCAAACATGGACTATGCAGGCTAGAAGTGCATCGTGAAGATGGTGTGTGTGT
>NW_022110287.1:0-1168 GCF_000313985.2 Echinops telfairi
ATGAGCCCTTGATAGTTTATAAATGGGTATTTTGTCATATCTTGCCCTGAAACCTATTTTAAAAGAGTGGAAATATTAAGGCACCCTTAAAACATTCTCCCCCAACCTGCAAAAGAGAAAAAAGAAAAAGAAGAAAGAAAGAAAATGTGGAGAAAATCTAGTTTGCAAAGAATGATGTGGGAGGTTAGCAAATCACCATGTTTCTGTGTAAATTAAAATAGAAATTGTAACCTTAGATTTGGAGGACAGGCAGGGACTTTAATTTTGAAGCCCATGAAAAAATACTTTCATGTAAAACTCCAAACACTGCCAAACTCACTGAGTCAATGCCGACTCATTGTGACCCTATAGAACAGGGTAGAACTGCCCCTGTGGGTTTCTGAGACGCACTGTTTACGAGAGTAGAAAGCCTCATCTTTCTCCTGAGGCGAGACTGGTTGTTGCGAGCTGCTGACCTGGCAAATCACAGCCCAACGTGTAACCACGAAAAACCATGGGCTGACCTGTGAAGTGTGGTAAAATGTGTCTCTTTGAGGGGAAACAAGCCATCATTCTATCAGGCTGTCTTTCCTCCAAGCCCCCCCTCCTGCCCCCCTTTTCTTCCAGCCAGTGTTATTACTGGCCCTGAGCAGTGATGACCTGGGTATTGACCCCCTAAAACTGAACTGAGCTGTGTGTCGTGTATATGTTCCCAAAAGTGTGTTATATTCCACAATAAAAATAAAATAATTCATAAATAAAGCTTCTAGTAGCCACCACCCTTTGGCGCCCGGGCTCTAAAACCATCTTTCTCTTTCATCTTCAGATGGCATCCCTCTTCCCCCGTAACTGCTTATGTTTAACCCTCCCCCCCAAAAAAAATCCTCCATGTCAGTCCCCACCCCCTCCCCAACTTTTCAAACTTGTACAATGAGAAATATCATACCAAAGCAAATAAACGGAAGTAAAGTCCTCACAGCCAGCGGGAACACCTGCCACTCTGGCCCTCCCGCAGGGCCCAGTGGACCTTGGCCTTCAGGCCAGTGCTGGCTGGAGTCTGTTTTTATATGGTCAGCAAGCTCAGAATGGTTTGGGTTTTTTTCCCTCCTTTTTAAAGAAAACCTTTCTAAAGGCTGTCAAAGGAGCAGACATACAGGACGTATAAGTGACTTAGATGCCCGCCCTCTGG
>NW_022110288.1:0-1200 GCF_000313985.2 Echinops telfairi
ACATAGTAAACCAGATAATGGCCAATGTCAATCTATAACAGTGCATAATGCTTAGAATATTGATCTCTATGCACTCCATTTCCTTTTTTACAGCTTCTAATGAAAGTGGTGCAATTTCTCTTGATTCTGTGCTTCCCAACATAGTAAACCAGATAATGGCCAATGTCAATCTATAACAGTGCATAATGCTTAGAATATTGATCTCTATGCATTCCATTTCATTTTTGACAGCTACTAATTTTCCAAGATTCATACTTCTCACATTCCAAGTCCTGATTATTAATTGATTTTTGAAGCTGTTTCTTCCCACTTTGTCATGCCTCAGTAAATGAAGGCCCAAGGGCTTTCTCGCACAGGCTTTACTCCACCCATGTCATTGCGGTCAACTCTCTACATTGAAAAGGCAGATCTTCCTCAGTCATAGTTTAAGTGCCTTCCTACCTGCAGGGCTCATCTTCTGGAACTAGCTCTACAATGGTCTGCTTCCACACATGAATTTTTCAGGATTTGACAATGTTTTCCTGTTATTCCTAAGGTTTGCAGTGACCAATTCCTCCAAAGAGGACAGTCTCTTCCCTCTTAGTAGTCTGTTTTTAGACTGGAAACTCTACTGAAACCTGATCACTTTTGGAGACTCTGCTGGTATTTGAAATTCTAGTGATATAGTTTCTAGTATCTCGGCAACACACAAGCCATCACACTATGACAAACTGACAGTCAAACGGTGGCAGACTAGATCTTAGCTGCCCCAATTTTTCTGGCCCGGCTGCGTTGACACAAACCTTTAATTACCACATTGCCCACCATATTGCAGATCCATCACTTCTTTAGTCTTCCATCCTCATGGTCCAGCTTTGTTCTCGCATGCAGGTAAGGTGATTGTGCAAGGCCAAGGTGACTAGAGAAACAAATCCAGTGACACTCATCTACGTGTAAGAGAGTGCTTTATATCAAGAAGTAATTACATATCAAGCAGCCATCCCAGCTATATCCAAATCAAGTCCATAAGTCTGACACAAGGCCATAAATCTGTCTTCAAACTCACCCAGCCACATGAAAAAATGCAGAGTGCAGGGAGATCACAAGTCAGTGGGTGCAGAATTGTGGGGATCCAATGGCAGTGGCCGCATCACAGGGCTCAGGTGAAGGGAGGGCAGGGGGAAGGTGGGGGAGAGCAGCCTCCAGAGAGCCACTTGTTTC
>NW_022110289.1:0-1125 GCF_000313985.2 Echinops telfairi
ATTAGGACCCACAGGTCCCCTAGGATTAAAGGCAGCAAATATTCTAAAGAATATGGGACATTGTAATGCTTGTGGACCACTGTAATATTCAGATCTGGGAGGACTCTTGAAATGACAAACTTAACCACAGGGAAGGGAAATAAGAAGGGCAGCCGAGGAAAACCAGCGTTCCCTGAAGTTCAATGTCTATTTGCTGGGAGTCGCTGGGCAAAACCTCGATTCTCAGCTTGACAGGGAACATCTTCCATGGCCTGAATGAAGATTCCAAAGTTTTCTCGCTTGCACAACCTGCTGGGAAGTCCATTGGCTGGACTTTGGGAGACACAAGGCAAAGGCTAGCTTTCCATTGTGACCTGATGTCCTTTCCCTAGCTTTGAATGGGACACAGAGTGAAGCGTAATTGGCTAAGCCTGACCGGAAATCCCTTGACCGGCCTGCAGAGAAACGCCTGGCAGAGCCTAGCTTACCCAGCAGTTCCTGAAGTACATTTCCTGGCTTGTTTGGTGACTGAAGGTGAAGGCCCACTTCCCCAGCATAACAGTCAGTCTTTCGCCTGGCCTACATGTAGACCACGGGTAGAGCCTCACTTTTTCAGCAAATCAGGTAGTTGCCTGCCGCACTGGCAGGGAGACGCCAAGGAAAGCTGCTATTTCCCACAAGTCCCAAAATCAAATTCAGGGCTGAATGTGAGACACCGAGGGATGCCTGCCTCCCCAGGGTCCAGGGAGACTCTTTCCTTGCTTGCAGGCTGACCAAGCCTTGTATCCCTCTGCCCTTCAATTAACCCTACCTGTGTTTGCCGGTGAATTAGGGATGATAAGCTAACAAGCTCAATGAGGTAACCTTGCTGTGAAGCCCAGGAAGTTACAGAAAGCTCCAGTCTTTCTTGTAATTAGGACCCACACGTCCCCTGGGATAAAAGGTAGCAAATATACTAATGAATATAGGATTTTGTAATGCTGGTGGACCACAGTAATTTTAAGTCCTGTGAGGACTCTTGATATGACAAACAAAACTACAGGTGAGGCAAATAATAAGAGCAGCCCAGGAAATCCAGCGTTCCCGGAAATTCAATGTCTGTCTTGCTGGGAGACGCTGGGCCAAGCCTCGCTTCCCAGCTTGACC
>NW_022110290.1:0-1207 GCF_000313985.2 Echinops telfairi
GGGAGATAGGGGGGAAACTGGTCATAATGATCTACCTATAACCTCCTCCCAGGGGGATGGACAACAGAAAAGTGGGTGAAGGGAGACATCGGTCAGTGTAAGACATGACAAAATAATAATAATTTATAAATTATCAAGGGTTCATGAGGGAGGGAGGGAAAATGAGTTGATACCAAGGGCTCAAGTAAAAAGAAAATGTTTTGAGAATGATGATGGCAACAAATGTACAAATATGCTTAACACAATGGATGGATATATGGATTGTGATGAGTTGTACAAGCACCCAATAAAATGATTTTTTAAAAATATATAGTGTCTGGGGTAGTAAAGGCTTGAAGTTAAAAAAGCAGCCATCTAGCAAGAAAGCAACAAAGCACACCAGCCTGTGTGATCATGAGGTGTCAACCGGATCAGGTATCAGAAGACCCAAAACAAACAAATATACCGATGCAAAAGATGAGGGTTGGAGTAGAGACACAAAGCCCAGTTGTAGACAATGGACATCCCCTCACAGAAGGGTCACAAGGAAAGAATGAGACAGACAGGGTACAGCACATATTACTCTAGTTCTTTAATGAACACATAATATTCCTCTAATTCTTTAATGCTTCCTCCCACCCACCCCCACTATCACGACCCCAGTTCTAACTTACAAATCTGGCTAGACTGGAGCATGTACACTGGTGCACATAAAAGCTCCTGACACACGGAATCCAGGACAGATAAACCCCTCAGGTATGGTAATGGGAGTAGAGATACCATGAGGGTAGGGGAAAGGTGGGGGGAGAAGGGGAAGAAATGGGGACTCAACTACAATGATTGATGTATAACACCCTCCCAGGGGACAAACAATGGAAACATGGGTGCAGGGAGACAGCGGATGGTGTCAGATATGAAAATAATAATAATTTATAATTTATCCGGGGGTCCATGACGTTGGGAGGGTGGGGGAGCGAGGGGAAAAAGAGGAGCTGATACCAAGCAGAAAGAAAATGTTTGGAAAATGATGATGACAGCATATGTACAAATGTGTTTGATACAATTGATGGATTGTTATAAGCGCTGTAAGAACCCCCAATAAAATGATTTATTAATAATAAAAATTTTAAAACACATAGAAACAAATAAAGAAACCCAGTGTCTAAAATGAGGAGCTGATACCAAGGGCTCAAGTGGAAAGCAAATGTTTTGAGAACGATGAGGGCAA
>NW_022110291.1:0-1172 GCF_000313985.2 Echinops telfairi
TAGCAGAAAAACTATAATTTTATCTGGAGATATTTATCTCTTTCTTTTTCTCAAATCCCATCTCTCAATTTCACACAGAGATTGAGCAGAAGTCAGGAGCCAGGGATTAGAAACATATGTCACTAACTCTATTTGCTCTTCTGGGACTGACAGAAGACCCACAGCTGTAGATTCTGACTTTTATATTTCTTCTTATTACCAACATGTTGAATGTGACTGGAAATTGGATCATCACATTAATATAGTCCCACATAAATTTCCATAAAATTTTTTCTCCAGAATTGCTTCTCAGAAATTTTGTTTACCTTTGTCAGCATTCTGCAATTTCTATACAGTATGTCAACAGGTGATAGGACAATTACCTATGTTGCTCATGCACGCCAACTCCATACTTGGAATGACAGGTTTTTTCCTCCTGTCCACCATATCCTATGATCAATATGTGGCCACCTGAAAAACTCTATATTAGATGACCATCATGAACCATAGGGCCTTCAAAAGGTATGTATTCGGATATTGAATGGCTGCTTTGTTTATTATATCCCAAACTCTGATCCTAGTACTGTATCTAGCATTCTGGGAATCTTAGTCATTGACCACTTTGTCTATGAAGCCAATTCTAGTCTGAAGATCTCATGCACATATATGGGTTTCATAAGAGCAACTGATTCTTGTCTGCTCTGCGTTGTTTTTTAATTATGACTCTCTTGTGTATGGTTCTCTCCTACATATATATCATCAGAACAGTTCTAAGACTCACTTCTGCCTAAAAAAGACAAAGGCATTTTCTACCATATTATTATGGTTTACATCATTATTGACGGCTGTATCTTTTACTATGTCAACCCTTCAGCAAAAGATGAAATAGCCATAAATAAGAAGGTGATGAAATTAAATACTTCCATTTTTCTCATGTTAAATCCATTTATTTATAGTCTAAGTAATAACAGATCACACAAACCTTTTATGACTTGTTAGGTGCTGTAGAGTGACCCATGGTGACCCCATGCACAACAGAAGGAAACTGTCTAGTCCTGTGACATCCTTACAATTGTTCATGTGAATGACCCCATTGTTGGAACCATTGTGTCAATCCATCATATTGAGGGCTGTGATAGGTAGGTTTATTGTGGCAACCTGGCCATTGAACACATGTGGGATTAATTGAAGGG
>NW_022110292.1:0-1207 GCF_000313985.2 Echinops telfairi
CATCATTTGTTAATTTGCAAAGTCTGTCCTTTATGTTCATCATTCCTGCATAGAATGGATAGCAATTTATTTCTGGGAATTTTTCATCAAACTTGTATTTTAACTCATTTTTTATTAGTTTAACATTTTAGTAGATTCTATTTTGCTTTTCTTGACCATCATATCTTCGTATTTTTGCTCCCAAGATAATACTGAGTCGAGTGATATAACTTTTACCAAAAATGCCTAACTCATTTCTTGTCCTTGAGAGCAAGTAAATAGGTGAAAATTTGCAAAACTTGATAGGTCATTTGAATTCTACTGTGTTTTCTCTTTGAGATGTACTTTTCCTCGTGTGGCAGGTGGTTTCCTACTGTAGCCTGGACATTGTGAGGGTCATTTTTGAAACTCTGAGTCCTACGTGATTGCTATTTTGGTAAGTAAGCTTCCTGGGAGGGTTGAGCAGTCAGGACGTGGCTTAATTTTGTGTATTGTGGTTCTAAGGACAATTTCATTTTCAGAGTTTTAGCTGTGAGAGTTTTGGCCTGTGTGTTAGTCCAGGTTAACTAGAGAAAAAAATCCAGGGAGGCTCATAAATGTATGTATGAAAGAGCTATATATAAAAAGTAATTGTAAATTAAGAAAACATCCCAACCCAGTCCGGATCAAGTCCATATATCTGATATTAGCCCATATGTCTGATACCAATCTATAAATTCCTCTTCAGACTCATGTAACACATGCAATGATGCCAAATTCAGGAAGATCACAGATAAATGGGTGGAAAGTCTTGGGATCCAGTGGTGGTGGAAGCATCTCAACACTGGCGTGGGTCTCCATGTGGCTCCTCCAGCTCCAGGGCTCTGGCTCCATCAGCATAGCTCCATGTGGCTTGACAGCAGGAAGAAGCAGAGAGTGTGGGTCTGGCCTCCAGTAATCTGTTTATCTCCTTCACACCTCCAGATGAGGTCATCAAGCTGCTGCTACCTGACTGACAGGTAAATGGCACCCCTTCATTCTTAATAGTCTCAAGTTGACACCAGATTCTGTAATTAACACAGCCTGCCACCCTCGTCTGGTGTAGCTAGGCTTCCACAAGTCCTGCCTTAAAGGAGTGGAAGGAGTTTCCTCAAACTTTGCTGCTTGGTGCTTCTAGGTAGATGAAGTCTCACTTTGCAGATTGGACATTTGTTGTGGTTGCCTCCTTTTGCCTTTTTAAAACTAAAGA
>NW_022110293.1:0-1206 GCF_000313985.2 Echinops telfairi
GGTATTTGGATTGAGAGCTTTGTAAATATCTTTGAGAGCAAATTGTCTAATTGTTGTGTTTAGATCTCTAGCCTCCTTGTTGAGTTTCTTTCCCTGTGATCTATCTTTCTTAGAGAGCAGTGTATTGAAGGCACCTACTATAATTGTTGAAGCTGTGATCTCTTTTTTCATTTTTGGAGTGTTGGTTGACATATTAAGCAGGTCCCTCCTTATCTCTCTTTATGGTTTGAACTTTGAGGTCAATTTTATCCTAGATTAGGATTGCAAACCCCTGCCTTTTTTGAATTGCTGATTGCGTGGTATGCTTTGTTCCAGCCTTCAATTGTCAGTCTATTTTTGTTTTTGCTCTTGAGATGTGTCTCCTTTAGACAGCAGATTGATGGGTTGTGTGTTCTAAGCCAGTCTGTTAGCCTCAGTCTTTTAATGTCTGAGTTCATTCCACTTATATTCAGGGTTGTTATCTCCATCTGTGGACTCTGTGATGTCATCTTATAACTTTTGTATTGGGTGTTTTCCTACCTCCCTTTCTTATGAGTGTGTTGTGTGTGTGTGTGTGTGTGTGTGTTTCATTCTTGACTTCTTTTCCCTCTTAAGCCAATGCTATCTTGGGGGCTGTTTTCTCTTTGTTGACCTCTGGATGGGGTTGTTATATGTGATGGTCTCTTATTTATGCTTGGTGAGTGCTGTTTCTCTGTCCATACTGGGTGGCCAAGGACTTTTGTAGGGCTGGGTTTTTTCTAACATATTCTTTGAGATTTTCCTTGTCTGGAAAGACTCTTACTTCTCCATCTATCTTGATAGATAATTTGGCTGGTGAGGTAGTTTGTTTATTGTGAGAACCTGGCAAATAAACACATGTGGGCTTAATTGAAGGATGGAGGAATAAATTGCTCAGTGAGCCTCGCCTTTTCAGTTCTCGGGTCTCTTGCTTTTTGATGGTCAGACCAGGGTGCAGCTGCCTTACCAGTTCCACTATAGCTGGTAAGGCTCACTTCCTGCAAGACATCCCTGAGGAGAAGCCACATGGACCTACTGCGATGCAGCCCTGGGTGCTGCAGCACCCATGTAGAGACCCCTGCCAGCGCTGAGATGCTTACACATTCACTGACTAAGCTTTTCTCCTGCAGTCCGCATCATTGGATCTGTTTTGTAAGATGGAGGAGGACTTTGTGGATTAGTATTGGACATGTTAATGGGTTAATGTTG
>NW_022110294.1:0-1206 GCF_000313985.2 Echinops telfairi
GGGAAAAAATGAACGAATAAAATGATTGTTGTATTCTAAAACACGCAAACTTACACATCGTATTTAAGGTTTGTACATCATTATAATTGCCAGTAATTATCAACAAGAATATGCCATTACTGCTAATACATAATAAGACATTTTAGGGCATAAAACCCTATCGAATCTTGCAAGACCAACAGCTTCTTCATCACAAATAGTCTTTTCAACAACACAAAAGGTGATGATACATGTGGATTTATAAAGAGGAAATATAAAAAATTAAATGAAGACATCTGTTCAATATCAGCAGTAAAATGAAATAAATGACAACATCTGTTCAATATCAGCAGTAAAATGAAATAAATGACTATGTCTGTTCAATATCAGCAGTAACATGAGGAAAGGGGCTGACTGTGGGACAGATGGGTAAGTGCTCATATGTAAGTTCAGGGTAGGAGCCCCGGTGACATAATGGTTACTCATCAGGCTGTGATCCCCAAAGCCAGCAGTCGGCACCACCAATCACTCGGCAAGAAAGACGGGGGTCTCTGCTCCTACGGACAGTGACAGGCTCCGTGGAGCAGTTCTGCCTGTACTGTAGGGTAGCTCTCGGTCACCATAGACTGAATAGCGGTAAGCTCCTTTGTTTCTTGCTTTAAAATTCAGATCGATGCTGAAGAAAATCAAGACAAGTCTAATAGAGCTAGAATACGACCGTTAGTCTACACTATCTGAGTTTAGAACACATCTCCTGAACAGATGTGCTGTGTTGAACACTAATGACAGAAGACCTGAAGAGTTCTGTGACAGCATCAGGACCACCATGCATGAAGGAATAAAAATGTCGCTGGAAAGAAAAGATCAAAATGGATGTCAGAAGAGACTCTGAGACTTGTTCTTAATCGTCAAGTAGTTAAGGCACATACAAGGAATGATAAAGTCAGAGCTGAACAGAAATTTCTCAGGGAAGCTTGCGAAGACAGAGTAAAGTTTAACGAAATGTGTAAATGCCAAACAGAGCAACCCTAAAAGGAAGAACATGCTCACAATATCTTAAAAAAAATCAAAGCCTGATTTTCAATATTGAAATATTCTATGGGAAAAATATTGATTCAAGAAACATCAAAAACCCTCCCCATTCCCTCCTTGCCAGCCCCTTTGCCATGGCCTGGATCTCGGGGAGTGGTGGGGACAGTCTGAAGGAGGGGGAGCAAAAGTGTGTGT
>NW_022110295.1:0-1146 GCF_000313985.2 Echinops telfairi
TATTCTTAGTGGAAAATATGAGGAGAGATCTAAGGATGAGGCAGGTGGGCAGTGGGAGTCTCTTGGGGTAAGTATTCTTCCTAGATGGATGTGAGTTGAGGCTATTAGGGAGCAGTGTCCAGCCCTCTGCTCATATTGCTGACTCTTGCTGAATTGGCCTCGCCTGTCCACTACCATTCACACTGGTGCACTCTGCACAGCTCAACTGAGTTCTTTAAGGAAATATAGTGTTTGATGAAGTAGTTCAGGCTTTTTTTTTTTTTGCCGTTGGATTAATCTGGGATCCAGATTACTTCTGCACACCTTAAAATTATAATGACCTTGAAATATACTTAGCTGTTTGAGCTTCAGAATTTCATTAGTATAATGGAGACAGTGACAGTTTATTTGCAAGAGGCTCAAAATCAAAACCAGATCCACTGCCATTGAGTTGAAGCCAACTCACAGTGACCCTATAAAACAGGATAGAACTATCCCTGTGAGTTTCTGAGACTGCAACTATTTACGGGAGTAGAAAGCCCCATTTTTCTCCCACAGAGTTTCTGGTAGTTTCAAATTGTGGACCTGTGGTAAGCAGCCCAGCACATAACCACTATGCTACCAGAGCTCCTCTGGTAAAGGGCTCAACAGGTCCCTAAAATGTGAGCTGTATTTCATGGCAGGGAGGGTTGGCCGGCCTGATTATATAGCCATTACTCTTGCCCTGGTTTCCCTTACTGCTCTCTTACTAACCACTGTCACCTCCTCTATACTGACCCCAGGGGATGCTTTTCTTCATTTAATACAAGCACTGATACACAATCTTTCCCACATTTCCAACAACATGATGAAACATTTTCCGTTATTCTGATAATCTAATGCTAGTGACAAGTTACCTCAAAATCTGTGGCTTAACACAGCAATGCTTATTATATATCCTGGGTTTTGTAGTTGGGAATTTTCTTGGCTCGATATCTCCTATGTGATAGTATAAGGTTGAGGATAGAGGTAACTGAAAAATGACTTCAGATAGTTAGTTCACATGAAATAGCTTTTGCCTCCTCACTGTATGGTGGATCAGAATTCATCTTTTGCAGCTCTGGGATCCAAAAAGAAGAGTGAGAGTGAGAGTTCCACAGTTACTTTGCAGCTCAGGCTGGGCAGTCA
>NW_022110296.1:0-1206 GCF_000313985.2 Echinops telfairi
CATTATAATTCTTTACAGTTGATGGACTGATTGACTTAAACTGTTGACTTACTGAGCAGCACCCCAATATATAACCCTCTAAACCACCAGGACTCTTGAGTTAGACTAGCTTTCTCAATCTTTTCAAATGTGACACTCGCGGTAACATATTTTTTTAAACATATCTTTTAAAATATATTTTGTGAAGAGCTGATAACCCAAGGGCTCAGGTAGAAAACATATGTTTTGAGAACGATGATGGCAACAAATGTACAAATGTGCTCGACACAATGGATGGATTGTGATAAGAGTTATATGAGCCCCCAAGAAAATGATTTAAAATTTTTTTGGTAATTCTTAAATCTGTTAAGAAAATACTATAAAGGGAACTTCAAAATGTTCGTGGAAAATCGAATTAAGATAATGGGAATTCCTCACAAGCTTTTTGAGGCCCCTCATATGAAAGAAATATTATTTTGAATTCATGGATGTTTTTAAATATTTCATTTTGCTTATCACAATAGCACTTTTTAATATTTGGAGGGGGAAGTTAATATGTGGTATGTTAATGTGGGATCAGCCCACAACAGAATGGGTTCTAAGAAGCAGCAGTGGTTGTGCCATTGAATGGGAAAATAGAGTAAACAGACCAGGCATGCAAAGGTTTTACCTCTTCCGTTGAGTCAGAAATGAGAGAGAGCGCATGTGAGCAAGCATAAATGTATATGCTTATATAATTTTGGTGCTAACAAGCCTAGTCAATCACATGTAACAAGATGAGCAGTGTCTTAACCCTCAAGTCCGTTCCTGAGCTCATTTGGGAAGAAACCTAATACCAGGATTTCAAGCAGGCAGAGGAGAGCTGACTGCCCCCTAAGCAAGGAGAAAAAAAGGAACTTACCTGCTCGGCTAGATGAAGCCTCCAGTCATGCAGTAATCATAAGATAGCACTATTATGGGAGGACATTGTGGGGATGATTTTGATTGGAACCCATCTTCAACTTACGAGTGTAAAAACCTCCCTCCATCAGAATCCTGGCCTCCCAGCTTTTCTTAATTATGAGCATGAAGAATTTGTCTGCATACACTCTCTTCCTGGCCCTCAGTTCCCCACATGTTAATATTTAATTCTACAGGGTTTTGTGTCCTCCGAGTTTTCGGGTACTGAGCTGACATTAAACAAACAACCAAACATGATTTCCACAGGTAAAGTAGGAGGTGAGGGGC
>NW_022110297.1:0-1145 GCF_000313985.2 Echinops telfairi
GTTCCTTTAAGAGGCTGCCTGCATCCCTTGGCTTGTGGCCCCTTTCTCCGTCTTCAGAGCCTGCAGAGTAGCACTGTCTCATCTCCCCCTGACTCTGGCCCTCCTCCGGCCTTTCTCTGGGAAAAACCCTGGTGATGGTAACAGGCCCACCCAGGTCATCCAGGGAGTGTTAGTCTGGGTAGACTAGAGAAACAAATCCATATACATATACACACACACACACATCTATATATACATACATCTATATATATACACATATATATATATGAAAGAGGTTTATATACAAGAGAAATTAAATATTGAGGAAATGTCCCAGCCTGGTCCAGATCAAGTCCATAATTCCAATATTAGCCCATATGTCTAATACCAATCTATATAGGCCTCTTCAGACTCATAAAACACATGCAATGATGCCAAAATCAGGAGGATCACAGGCCATTGGGTTGGAAGTCTTGTGGATCCAGTGGCGTTGTAAGCATCTCAGTGCTGGCAGGGGTATCTATGTGCTTCTCTGGCTCCAGAGGTCTGGTTGCATCAGGGTAGGTCCATGTGGCTTCTCAGCTCCCAGGGCCTAGTGCCACGTATCTTGTCAGTAGAGTGTCTCTCAGGGAGCGAGCAGAGAGAGATAAGTGTCTCCTGCTTCCAAGGAGGAAATACTGGAGTTCCCAGAATTCTCAGGGGAAGTCCATGCCCACACAGAGGCTTCATTGGCTATGACCCAATTGACAGACTAGACTCCACCCCTTCACTCTTAATCCTCTCAAGTCCCAAACTGACACCAGATGATGTAACTACCACCCAGGGTAATCCTCCCATCTCCAGACGGTCCATTTAGTCATGTCTGACATCCTTCCCACCATGTGCGCAGGCTCGAGGGAACAAATATGGGCATCTTGGAGGCCGCTCATTGGCCAGTCATGTGGAGCTTCCATGGCCAAGCTGAATGCCCCCCCACGCCCCACCCCCTGACCACGTGGCTCACCCTCACCTCCGCATCCATCACTGGTTGCTGCTCTGGGGATGGTCCTGGAAGTGCACGCTCTCTAGCTCATCATCTGATAACACCCTCCCACCCCCCGAGGCACAGTGTCCTCACAAGCCCCCCCAGCCTCACCTCAGCCTGGCACATGCACCTTCCTGAAGCT
>NW_022110298.1:0-1206 GCF_000313985.2 Echinops telfairi
TGTGGAAGCAGCCATGGCAGTATGCAGCAGAACAGATGACATCTAATGAATCTATATCTGTTTCTATTATCTATCTATCCATACATATCCACACATGGAGGAGCTTCAAAAATTTCAAGGAAAAAAAAAGTTGTTCTCTTTTCATTTCATTTTTTTGGGTGAACTTCTGAAGCTCCTTCATGTATGTGTATGTGTGTATCTCTGTGTGTGTGTATATATGCACATAGATATGTATACATATACATAAGTCTGGATGACACAATGGTTAAGCATGCTGTGATTATTTATTGAAAACTTGATGACTCAAACTTACCTAGAAGTACCTCAGAGGACAGGCCTGGCAATTCTGCTTCTTAACCCCCTGGAACACTGCTTCAGTAGTCATGAATTGAAACAGGCTCAATGTCAATTGGCAACCACATACACACATATACACACATATGTATTCTCCATTGTAATATAGGTACATGAGGAGGTACAAGAGGAACCCCCAAAATTGTGCTGGGCAAACTGGAGCTTTCATAGTATGCATTTTTCCCCTCAGCGAGCATCAAGCAACTCTCCCTGGGCTAGTGCACCCAGTGGCTTTGCCTGGGAAGGTTCTCTTTGGTCACAGGGAATTTTTTCATGAAAGCAGTTTTGCTTGAACCTCTTTTTGTGAGGGTCAATTTAAG
The DNA here is from genome assembly GCF_000313985.2 of Echinops telfairi. Classification (NCBI taxonomy): domain Eukaryota; kingdom Metazoa; phylum Chordata; class Mammalia; order Afrosoricida; family Tenrecidae; genus Echinops; species Echinops telfairi. Next base: position 675 of record NW_022110298.1, read on the forward strand.
AGAACAGCTTGCGGCTCTGAAACTTTGTGTCCTGCTTGGGAAAAATGCCACAAAAACTGTTGTGATATTGAACATGGCTTACAAGGATAGCACTACGGGAAAAACTTGAGTATACAAGTGGGTTTCTCATTTCAAAAAAGTGAAATGTTGGTTGATGACAAACTTGGTTCTGGACATCTGTCAATATCCCCAAAGAATGAAAATATCCACTCATAGTACATTTAGAGTTCGTACCACCAGGTCAGACTGTAAATCAAGTATTCCATTTAGAGGTTCTGAAAAAGATTGTGTAACACTATGTGACCAAAAAGGCCTGATTTGTGGCAGACAGGAAACTGATTTTTCCACCACAACAGTCTACCTGTTCATACAGGCATTTCAGTATGCCCATTTTGGGCAAAAAACAGCATGCCTCTCTTGCCCCATGCGCCTTGCTCACCTGACCTCACTGCGTGTGACTTGTTTTTGTTTCCTCGAATGAAAAGGGACATGAAAGAGCAGTGATTTGATAACGCAGAAGAGGTGAAGAAAA
>NW_022110299.1:0-1182 GCF_000313985.2 Echinops telfairi
TGTGTGTGTGTGTGTGTGTGTGTGTGTGTGTGTGTATTTGTAGACAGGAACCCTGGTGGCCAAGGGGGTTGCACTTTGGGCTGCTCACCAAAAGGTCAGCAGTTCGAAACATGTAGCTGCTCCGGGGACAACGATGAGGTTTTCTATTTCTGTAGAGTGCCATCTCAGAAACACATGGGGGGGTGGGGGTGGGGGTGCAGCTATGGACCAACTCGGCACAACATTGAACATTTCCAAGGATCACTGCTTGCTTGAAGTTCTTACGTGCAGGATAAATTTACATCAAGGCTGCTAGAAAATGTAAGTGTGCCTCAGGGCACAGGATCCATTTTTGAGGATCTACCTCAGGTTAACAAATAACCTGTTAATGGGGCTCTACATTTGAGCTCTTTCTCATCCATTCATCTTAATCTCATTTCCATAAATCTATGAATATAAGATGATTTTTAACTCACTGTTCCAATGACCTCTAAAATCGATCTATTCTTTAATTGCAATTGTTAGCTATTTTATAGTCCTCTTGGGAAGGTACTTTGTAGAGACCTGAATCCAGCCCACTGGCCTGTTTCCTTTGGCAGGAGCTCACCTCTGAGAAGGATGTGAATCACCTGAGAACTGTGATATGCTGGTAAACAGGGGGTATGCAGATACCAGCTGTCTTAGTCTGCTAAGATTCTTTAGAGAAACAAAGGCAGAATAGATAGGTAAGTAGGTAAGCAGACAAACAGAGTGGGTGGATGGATGCATGGATGCATGGATAGATAGGTTGACTTCAGGAATTGGCTCCCACAAATGTGAGGGGTTGACAAATCCAGATTTTGTAGGCCAGGCAGAAGGCTGGAGCCTTGAGTCCCCAAATCCATAGATCAGACCACAAAAAGTGAAGGAGTTCTGGCAAGATTCTATTTATAGTCTTAAGGCAGAATATGCCCTGGGGAAAATAACCCCTTTTGCTCTGAAAGATTTCAACCGATTGTTTGAAGCCCATCCACAGTATGGAGGTGTGATTAACTTTATTTAAGGCCAACTGAAATGATCACATGTAATTTCTTTTTTCTTTAAAATATTTTATTGTGTTGTAGGTGAAAGTTTACACAACAAATTCAGTTCCCGTTTAATATACATTTTTTTTTAAGATCATTTTGTTGGGGGCTCTTAGAGTTCTTATAACATTCCATACAT
>NW_022110300.1:0-1146 GCF_000313985.2 Echinops telfairi
TCATTTTAAAAGAAATTATACACGGGGAAAATGGCTTAGTAGGTCAATGTGTTCCTTAATTGCTTTGTTTCTTTCTTCGATTGTATTTTGTTGTTTTTCTGTCTCTATTTTGAGAATGTAGACTCAATATAGGCAGGAACAAGTACAACCAGAATCAGCCTTAAAAATGAGAGTCCGCAAGAGTTGTCCTCACTTAACTTTGTGCAGGCTGTCAGGCGGGAACAGTTCCTGAGGACGGCATCCGTGCTCGACTGAGAGTCAGTGAACAAGAGGAAGGCCATCAACAATCCATAAATCACAAACAGCAAGACTCGTGAGGACGGCGGAAGCCTGGGCACTGTTTTGTCCTGTTGGACACACAGGGTCACTCTGAGTTAGAACTGACTCAATGGCACCTAGCGAAAGAAACTTGGACAGAAAACATTAGAGCGTGTACTGTAGCATATCTTGATTACCTCACACAATGTGTGACACTTAGTAGGTGTTCAGTGTTTTTTAAATATATAGATCAGTAAACTCAAAGCACTTTCTTTTTCCTTTCAAACTGTCTCCCTTGGAGCATGGGCTGGTCACTTGAATCTGGACATTCAGAGCTAATCCCCACCCTTCCCTATGTTGCCCTTCAACACCAGGGCAGTGCCTGGGGTCTCCCAGGCTCCCTGATTTCGAATGAAGTCTGGCCAGTGTTGGACATACTGGAAGATTTGAAGGCAGGAGATGGACAACCTTGTTCTCTTCCTGTGTACAAAGTGTGTGTTTGCCTTTGCTTCAAACATATCATCTGAGTGTGGTGCAGCATACTGGGGGCAAAGTGATGAAGAGTTCTGGAACATAACCAGACATCGTGAGGTAATGAGTCCGTAGGCCTGGGGGCTCAGCACCACATTCTTGGGGACACCAAGATCAGTTGGCGTAACATCGTTTACATCGATGATCTTTTACGTCCCGGTTTATTGGCTAACAGCTGAGTCCTAAAAATTCATAAGCGATCATCTAAGAGGCTGGCTGGAGAGAAATGAAGGATGATGAAAATCGAAGACCTATGGAAACAATGGGTCCAATGGACTAATGGACCCTGATCAGTGTCCTCAACCTTGAGACTAGCAGAACCTAACACAGTAGCCACCAGAAATGGACTCAGGCATG
>NW_022110301.1:0-1189 GCF_000313985.2 Echinops telfairi
GAGCAGGAAAACATTTTTGTGAACTAGAAACTATCGAGTAGATGACATTAACTGTCTTATTGAAAAGATCACATTTTGTAGTACGATTTATATTTTCAAATCAAATCATATCAAAAGACTAAACTCAGCTGCCATCGAGTCAGTGCTTACAGCAATCCTCTGTGGGTTTCCATTGTCATGTGTGGTTGGCCTTTACTCAACTCCACTTTCTGACTCTTAAGACATTTGGTTGCTGTGCAACATGCCTGCATACTGTCCTTGTTTTTTAAGAGGTAGTCTCCCCCCCCATTTTATTGAGTTTTTAAAAAAAATTTTATTGGGGGCTCTTACAGCTCTTACACAATCTATGCATGTATACATTGTGTCAAACATATCTGTACATACGTTGTCATCATCTTTTTAAAAACATTTCTTTCTATTTGAACCCTTGGTATCAGCTCCTCGTTTTTTTCCCTCTGTTCCCCACCCTCCCCCACCCATGTCCCCTTGATAAATTATAAATTATTCTTTTTTTTCCCCATACCTTACACCGACCACTGTCTTCCTTCACCCACTTTTCTCCTGTCCCCTCCCCTGGGAGGGGAGCCATACGTTGATTATTGTGATCGGTTCCTCCTTACTCACCACCCCACCCCGCCCTTTCCTAGTATCACTGCTCCCCTTATCGTTCCAAGGGGTTGATCTGTTCTGGATTCTTCGCTCGTCTCCTCCTTGTGGCCCTTCTGACGGGGTGTCCAATTGACTACTGGGTCTGTGGACTGTGGGTCTTCACTCTGCCCTCCCCTTCATTACCATTGATAGGGCTTTGTTTTGCTTTGTGTCTTTGGTGCCTGATAAGGAAGACAGTTCCTAGCAGCAGACCAACACCAGTAATTTTCTTCATTCAGGCCCCTCCACATTTTACAAATCCAGGTCTAGTTCCGTTTCGCCCACAAGACTATCCTTTAATCACATGGTCTAAATTTTGTTGTTGCAGAATTCTTTCTTTAAAAGGAAGCTTATATGGGGGGGCGGGGAGTAAATGTTCTGGTTAAAACAGAGTGTAGAGAACAGGTGCTTACCTGCTCAGCTGTATAGAACAATTTGAATGTTAGTGTCTTAATTAGTCACAAACATGAGGCTATATGAGAGGGCTTCAAAAGCTGGTGGAAAAATAGAGGTAAAATAAAATGAGAATTTCTCACAAATA
>NW_022110302.1:0-1206 GCF_000313985.2 Echinops telfairi
ACCACAGATTAAAGAGGAATGCTGTCACATTCCTAATTAAAATGAACATCTCAAGATCTAGCTTGAAACACAACGATGCCTCGCATAGGGGAATAACTAGAGGTCTACGAAGAAGGTTGGTTAGGTGCTACGGAGTGTGCTCAGACTCATGGAAACCCAGGTATAACAAAAGGAAACACTGCCCAGGTCTGCCTCGTCATTACCTGTGTTCTTATGTTTCTGCCCGTTGTTGAAGCCATTGTGTCATTCTTATATCAATCTTATGTTTCAGCCCATTGTTGAAGCCATTGTGTCATTCTTATATCAATCTTATGTCTCCGCCCATTGTTGAAGCCATTGTGTCAATCTTATATCAATCTTATGTTTCAGCCCATCGTTGAAGCCATTGTGTCAATCTATCTTATTGAAGGCCTTTCTATTTCCACTGGCCCCAACTGTACTGAACAGGATGTCCTTTTGCGGGGATTGTACCTTCTGCTAACATGTACAAAGCGCATCCTTGCCTGGAAGGAGCATTCTGGCTGTACTTCTTCCAAGACAGATGCTTGTTCTTTGGGCAGTGCAGGGTACTTTCAATATTCCTTACCAACACCACAGTTCCAATGCAGAGCTTTTTCTTCAGCCTGCCTTTTTCAGTGTCCAGCATTCACATACACTTCAGACCATGAAAAATAATACCCTGACCCGCGTCAGGCACATCATAGTCCTCAAAATAGCATCCCCGCTTTTCAACACTTTAGAGAGGTACCGTGCAGCAAATTTGCCCAGTACAATGCATAATTTGAACGCTTTACTGCTGGTTTCATGGGCATCGGTTGTTGTTCCAAGCATGATAAGATCCTTGATAACGTCAATGTCTTCTCCATGTATCATGGCCTACCTGTGAGGATTTTTGTTTTCTTTCCATTGAATTGCAATCCAAACTGGAGACTGTAAATCGTGATCTTCATCAGCTGAACTGAATTTGCAAAGACCTAAATTTAGAAAATCAGAATATCTTCAACTGGAAGAACTTGAGAAAACTATCAAGCTTCGAGTTGCAGTGCTAAAATGCTCTTTGAACAAAATATTGAATGGGGCAGGAAGCGTTTAAACAAGCGGGAAGGACTACACAGAATCACCGTACCAAAAAGAACTCATTGACACACCATTGTAAGAAGTAGCATCTGAGTGAAAACCAGTGGTGCCGGAGGAGGAAGTTCAAGT
>NW_022110303.1:0-1095 GCF_000313985.2 Echinops telfairi
CCTCATTCCTTCTGTTTTGTGAGGTGGTGGAAGACTTTGTGGCTTGTTGGCGCACATATGGAATAATGTTGGACTTGTGATCATGGGCAGCTATAGATAGGTAGGATGCTTTCTTGATGTGCACTTTACATTTCTATAAAACACTCTTTTATACACGAGTTTCTGTGCATTTGTTTCGTCAAATTTCCAAGACTATCACAGTCACTTAGATGCACGAAACTCCTTTCAGTCATATCTTTAGCCATTTTTACTTCCCTGAGCACCACATTTTTCTATACCCAAAACATTGCCACGTATGGATGCTTGACTTCCCTTGAAACTATGTCAGGAAAAGTCAGGTGTTTCACCACAACTTTCCCCAGGAATTGCTTTTATATCCATTCAATTGTGCATCAAGTGCTTTCTCAAATCTTAGCTCCAATCTTATGTCAAGGAGATTCTTGAATATACAGAAGAAATTATACTTCTGGTCTACTAAATGGGGCCTCACACAGTTTCTCTTATCTCAGATCAACGCTTACCTCCTGGACTTGCTTGCATGTGAAGGAAAACCGTGAATCCTGCATTACCAGGTCTGCCCTTCTGTTTTGCCTCACTTAAGGTTTTGTTTGTCATTTCAAGAGAACTCCCAGGACTTAATATGACTGTGGTCAACAAGCATTACAGTTTCCCATAATCATTAGGATATGGGTTGCCTTTAATCCTGCAGTTCCTATTAACCCTAATTACAATAAAGAATGGAGCTTTTTGTAACTTCCGGTGTTTCACAACAAGGTTTGCTGACAGAGGTTGTTAGCTTATACCAAATTGGCCGGTAATCACAGGTGTGGTTAATTGAAGAGCGGAGGGATGCAAGCTTGGTCAGCTTGCAAGTTAGAAAACAGTTCTGGTAAGCTGGGAAAGGGAGGATTTGCCAGTTGACTCCCCTTCAACCAGGCATGGGTCTTCCAGGCATTGTGGGAAGTGAGGCTTTGCATGGCATCTCCCTGGCAGCATGCAAGCAACTTTCTGGCAGGCTGGGAAAGTGAGACTCTGCCTGGTATCTACTGGTAGTCCAGGCAACAGACTTCCTGGCAGGCTGAGGAAATGGGGCTT
>NW_022110304.1:0-1195 GCF_000313985.2 Echinops telfairi
GATCTGCCAGAGCCCTGGGATGCTATTGGATTCACAGGACTTTGCCCCCGCTGGCTTGTAATATTCCTGCATTCTACATCATTGCATGTGGCTGCATGAGTTTGAAGAGGGACTTATGGACTATTATCGGACTTAAGGACTTCAGTTGGGCTGGGCTGTGATGTTTTCTCGATATCTAAATGCTTCTGTATATAAAGCTCTTTCTTATACATATAGAAGATTCTCCAGATCTGATTCTCTAGCCTAATATATTGATTACGCCAGGGCATTCAGTTGTCAGGATCATAACAAACTACAGATCACATTAAGAAGAATGAGAACACAGTCAATAGGTGAAGTGCTGGCGCAAAGTGAGGCTTTAGGTTCTCAACCTTCCTAATGCCACAACCCTTTCATACAGTTCCTCATGTTGTGGTGACCCCCCCAACCATAAAATTATTTTCATTGCTACTTCATAAGTGTAATTTTGCTACTGTTATGAATCAGGCGACCCCTGTGATCAGGTCGTTTGACCCCAAGAGGGGTCACGACCCACATTTTGAGAACCGCTGCTCTAGGTGATTTTGTGTGTGTGATATTTTTCTAAAATTTTGTCAGGATGAGAGGTACAGGGAAGGTGGCTGTTTGGTACTTCTTACAATAGACAGACTAGTAAAAGAAAGGAACTGAAAAGCTACTTGAGCCAGGAAAGAAAGACTTATTTCTTCTAGTATTAGAACTCGACTAAAAAGGAAACCTAGTATTATCACATCAGTAGCTGAATGACAATGCCACTTTAATACCCAAACAAGAAAGATACCCAGGGCCCCTGGCTTAGTGGTTATGAGTTGGGTTTAAATCCTCACAACCCACAGATAGAAACCACCAGAGGTTCCACAGGAGGAACCACTGGTTTCCACTCCCATGAAGAGTGGCAGTCTCAGAAACCCTTGGGGGCAGTTCTGCCCTGTCCTTTAGGGCTGCTATGAGTAAGCATTGACTCCATGGTAGTGATTGAGTGAATGAGAAAGGTATTTGATATTAAAATGAGCACACTGATAGGAAAGCAATGGGACCCTGAAACTTGTGATGGGGACATATGGGTCAGTAATACGAAAAGCTCACTTCACTGGAGTGAATGATGACTCAGAAGACCCTGTGGATTTCCAAGACTGTGTCTGTTTACGAGGAGAAAGCCCAGCCTTTCTCCAGCAGA
>NW_022110305.1:0-1152 GCF_000313985.2 Echinops telfairi
GTCAAAGCCGATCAAGCTGGTTAGTGGCAGGTATGTGACCCCCAGTTCCTTCACTGTACCCTCCCACCTCTTCTTTAATTTCTGACTGACCTCATTTCACCCTCAGGGCAAATGTTTAACCCCAGTGCTTTAGTTTTCAGGTCCAACGATGCTGATCCCCTTCATTGTAACTTCCAAAAGTGCCCTTTGCTGGATGTGCAGCTCATAGGCCTTGACGGTCTACAAAAATAAACTCTCGTGACAAACAAGCACAGAGAGAAGCCTGAAATTTTATGATAAAAAAGAAGTCACGGAATTGAAATCCTACCAAATATTAACTTGTTTCTTTGTGAAGAAGCAGGTGCGGAAGGAGCTTGGAGGGGTCTCTATCTGGGGGGTCCCTCGCTGCAAGCAAGCTGAGAACCCTCATCTCAAGAGCCAGCATCGACAGAACCAGCAGGTGAGCAGCCAGTGGCCAAGATGCTCCAGGTAGCAAGATGAGCAAGTTTGCTCAGTACAGCTCTGTCGTTATGTCCCATCAAGTCGGTTCTGACCCTTAGAGACCCAATGGGCATCAGATCGATACACAGCCAGCCCGGTCCTATGCCATCCTCACAATTGTTCCCATGCTTGAACCCATTGTTGTAGCCATTGTGCCAATCACTCTCCTTGACGATTTTCCTCTTTTTGGATGGCCCTCTACTTTACCAAGCATGATGTCCTTCCCCAAGGACTGGTCTCCCAATAACATGTCCAAAGTATGTAAGATGCAGTCTTGCCATCGTTGCCTGTAAGGACCACTCTGGCAGGACTTCTTCCAAGACAGATCAAGTTGTCCTTTTAGCAGTCTATGGTACTTTCAATGTTCTTCATCAGCACCACAATTCAATCACAGCAGTTCTTCTTCAGTCTTCCTTATTCAATGGCCAACTTTCACAGGCATATGAAGCAACTGAAAATAACATGGCTCAGGGCCCACACACCTTAGTCCTCAAAGTAACAGCATTGCCTTTCAATACTCTAAAGAGGTTTTGTGCAGCAGATTTGCCCAATGTACTGAGTCCTTTGGTCTCTTGACTGCTGCTCTCAGGAGCTTTGGTGTGGACCCAAGCAAGATGAAAATTTGACATCTTTAATCTTTTCTCCACTCATAATGATGTTATCAGTTGGTCT
>NW_022110306.1:0-1188 GCF_000313985.2 Echinops telfairi
GTTACTGTTTTCGAGTTAGTCAACGTAGTCACGTCAGGCTTAGTTCAGTCGTTTCTAGTCTATTGTGGTAGGGAAGTGCCTTAGCGTCAGTGCTGACACACAGCGACCTGCGTACAACAACGAAGCCCGGCCAGGTCCTGGGCCCTCCAACAGTCAGAGTTACGTTTGAGCCCCGGGTTGCCGTCAGTGTGCCGGTCCATCTCGTTCAGGGGCGTCCTCCTTTTCACAGACCCGCTACCAAGCAGGCTGTGCTTTCCGGGGGCTGGGCCGGGTGACATACTCTCCTCTGTAAAGTTAATGGGGACGAGGTGGATTTAGATCAGATTAGATCCAAGGTGCTTTTATGCTCTGCCTTGTGTCCCTGGAACATTCCTTCATAAAATAATTAAAGACTCACGGTCCAAGGACTTTAAAAAAAAATATTTCCCCCAGTTTTTGGTGAAAGCTGACACAGCAAGTTAAGTTCCTGTTTGTCAGTTTCTGCACAAATTGTTCAGTGACATCAGTTACGTGTGTCCCAATGTGTCCACAGTCTCCCCTAGCTCATCCCCATGGGTTTTCCATCTAGGAACCCTGGTGGTGTAGTGGTTACAGGCTAGGGTTGCTAATGCCAAGGTCAGAAGTTTCAAACCAACAGCCATTCCAGGGGAGAAGGACAAAGCTTTCTACTCCTGTAAAGAGCTTTACAGTCTTGTAAATCCACTGAGGACAGTTCTACTCTGTCCTGTTGGGTCGCTCTGAGTTGGAATATCTTGATGGCAGTGAGTGATCTTCCATCTACCCATCCAAGTATCATCCATCCACCCACCCGTCCTATCCATCCACCTTCTCATCTGTTTATCCATGCATTCACCCATCTACTAACCATCCGTGTATCTTCCATATATCCGTTTTTCCATCCAATTCGTCTATCCAATCATCCATCAAGCTTCCATCTAATCCATGCATCATCCATCCGTTCACCTATCCAATTATCTATCCATGTAGCCACCATCCATCCATTTATCTTCCATCTCCTAATCCAGGGGTCCTCAAACTTTTTAAACAGGGAGCCAGTTCACTGTCCCTCAGACCCGTTGGAGGGCCAGACTATAGTCTAAAAAAAAACTATGAATAAATTCCTATGCACACTGCACATATCTTATTTTGAACTAAAAAAAAAAACGGGGCAAAAACACCCAGCGGGCC
>NW_022110307.1:0-1154 GCF_000313985.2 Echinops telfairi
GAGGAAAACATATTAAAATTTTCTAAGTATTTCTAGTAGTACACAAGCATTAATGTTCCTGTTGAAACACTGTGTAAATATAGGATTCCTGTAAGATACTCTAAAGTGGAAACAAAATCATGAATTTTTAATAATTTTTAATATGATGTACCCAGTCTGGAAGATTTCAATAATAAAACAAAAATAAACGGAATTTTTTTAATGTTTATTTTATATAAGAAGTAACACTCTCTGTTTTTTTCCCCTTAAAAAACACAAAACAACTATTGGATGAAAAGCCAATGATCTCTATGAAGCTTTCACTCTGACGTAGCTTTCAGAATGAAGAATATGTGATTCACAGAAACCATTTAACCCTGCAGACTGAGTACACAAAGCTCACTACTACGTTTTGGAGTGAGGCCAATGCCATCTTCTTCTAAGGAAACTAGATAGTCATTGTAGCAATTTAGTTGTCTAATATCTTCCTATCCCCAACTGACTATCACCAGCACTCAAATCAGAAGCTCTGACAGCCATCATAATTTTCTTTGTAGAGTGATGACTAGAATTTACATGAAAATATTTCATCACTTTTCGAAAGAATCCTGTCATATATAAAATTACAGAAATTTAAGCATGGTGACATTTTTTAAATGATACAATATTTGGGGTTAGGCTTGTTTGCAAAATGTACAATGACAACATTTGCAAAAGAATTTTAAATTCCAACTCAAATGATTTATAGATTTTTGTTTCAATTATTTAACAAATGCTTTTTAAGTATCTACTCTGTAGCAGGCACTGGAATAGGTGCTACCCCACAGACAGAGCAACAAACAAAGACACAGGTTCCTTCCTCAGAACACGCATCGGCATACTGGGATCTTATGGCAATGTATGGGTTAAAGTAGAATGCCCATTTTATAGATTCAGAAACTGAGCTTCAGAGAAAGAATGTGATCCCTCAGAAGTCACACATTTAAGAAAAGGAGGAACACAGATCTGAAAGGTAAACTATACAATCTTTCATTTTTACTCCGCAAATCATTTGGCAGCAGCTGAACAAAAAATCAGTCACTTAGAGGAGAACGATTAATGCTCCTAACCATCTAGACGACTTTGAGGACATCCTCTGTCAACCATCTAGATGACCTTGGGGACATCCTCTGTCA
>NW_022110308.1:0-1135 GCF_000313985.2 Echinops telfairi
TAAGAATAAAAAAATGCTCTAAAATTGATTGTGGTGATGATTGTACAACTCTTCTTGATGTGACTTAATGATTGATTGTATGATATGTGAATCATATGCCAATAACACGTAAACACAAAATAAAAGTGGTTATTTAGCAAAATAATTTAATGACCAATTTATGATGGGGTAATTATTGTATTAATAGCAATGTTTTTTATTAAAACAGTATTTTATTAATTTTCTTTTCTTTGTGAACATTGATTTTTAGAGAATAAAACTCACCCACAAATTATAACTATGTGTATGTTCGAGTTATGTAAGCCAGTAATATATATTTTATAACATGAAACATATTGCTTTTTATTAGTCTGAAAAAGTCTTTGTCAAATTTCCGGTCTAAATATATATGATTGTTTTTTAAAACTGATCATTTCTCTCTGAAGCTAAAAATCTTTCTTACCTATAGAAGGCTTCCAAGTTAAAGATCACTCTGAATGAATCCAAATGAATGAATTCAAATGCTGCCCTGGGGTACTGACCAACATCTATTTGACTTCACGTCCTCATTTAGTAACATGCCACAAAAACAAATTAATCAGAACACATAAATAAGTATCCAGTAGTTTTTATGCTGAGAATATTCAGTGGGTTACAAATTGGGCTACTAACCACAGGGACAGCAGTTTGAAACCACCAGCCGCTCTGTGGGAGAAACAAGAGGCTTTCTATTCCCATAAAGACTTAAAGTCTTGGAAACTCACAGGTGGCAATTCTACTCTGTCCTATAGGGTCGCCAACAGTCAGAATCAACTTGATGGCAATGAGTTTGGGGGACTTTGGGCCTGCTAACCGTAGCGTCAGCAGTTCACACTCCCCAGCTGCTCTTCTGGAGAAAGACGAGGTTATCGGCTTCCATGAAGACTATCAGCTCTGGAAAGCCTGTATTAAGTTGCTGTGAACCAGAATCGACTCGATGGCACTGCGTCTGTGTTATCGAAGGTAAAGGATTTTGTTCAGAAATCATGATTGTGAAACTGTTGTTTTTTTCCACCCAGAAGGAGACATCTAAGAAAACAAACAAAACGCAGGTTGATGAATAGAAACATACTATGGTTGGCTCTAGGGAAACAAAATCCTAAGATGTACGTTCCAA
>NW_022110309.1:0-1101 GCF_000313985.2 Echinops telfairi
ATGGTATTAGAAATTGAAGAGAAAAAAATTGTTAAAAAGCTCTGGATATGGAGTCATTGCCTTAGTGCATTCAGGTGGGCTTAAGACCCGCCCATTAACTTGACCTAAATCCAGCTTGGAGGGAATGAGTCCAGTTAACCAAGAGAGACGATTGCAAGATCGTAAAATCATACAGTGTGAGAAGCCTGGAAGGCAAAACGGCTTAATTGAGCCTAAATCCTTATTGATAAATTTGGAGAAAAAAATGTCTGTTTGGTAAATTGCTTCAAGAACAACTGAACAAGTTTATTAAGAATTGTTTCAGTCTTTCAAAGTATGGTAAGAAGTTCTTCCAATTAATCAGCTTTCTTAATTCTCTGACAGCCAAGAGCCAAAATTTACATTTTAGCTCTCCCAGAGCTGGGAGCCAGTATCTGCATAACAATGAAGAGTATCTGACAAGTAGTTGTGCTGGTTCCAGACCAAGCATGGTAACTGAGTTTGCTAGCAGTGCTTTGAAATCTAAATTGTTAGAGCAGAAGGAGGAGAAGGGTAACCCTATGTATGATGAATTTCATTTGGTCAATTTAACCAAAAAATTTCTTTCCTTACTAAAAGCTTGTAAAAAAATTAGGGAAGATAAACACATTTCCACTTCTACAGAGAAAGCTAATTCTAAGAAGTCCCAAGAAGATGGAAACCGCATTTGGAATCCGGGTCCATTCACCTGGAGAAAGGGCGATACATTTATATTTTTGCAGAATAAAGCTGATGGACTCCCTTTAGAAGGATGCAACCACGTTTGGAGAAAGATGACAAGGAATAGATGGAGAAGCCACCCAATCTTAACCATAATTCCTTTTTCAGGTTAATGACACCCCGAAGAGAGGGACAGGAGGCTTTGGGTCCTAAAACGTGTATTGGGTGCAACCAATTACTAATCGGAAGCCTTCCTTGAACTTATGGCTGGGTGGCAGGCCATTTCAAGAATTGAGGAGATACAGGAAGCCTTGTATCCTCAAATCCAGTATCATCCTTTAGCTTTGCCTAAGGCTAGAGGTGATATGGAGCTTGATGCTCAAACTTTTAGTATTCTTGAAGCTACATATAATTTGCTTAATG
>NW_022110310.1:0-1137 GCF_000313985.2 Echinops telfairi
TTCTCTCTGTATCATGCTGTTACCTACTGGTCCAGTTGGTGAGCCTTTTGGGCTTACATTATGTTGTAGTCCATGTTGAAGGCTACAGTGCTTGGTCTTCATCGGTAAGTGCTTCAAGTCCTCTTCACTTTCAGCAAGCAAGGTTATGTCATCTGCATATAGCAAGTTATTTATAAGCTGTTTTCTAATCCTAATGCCACATTCTTCTTTATATAACCCAGCTTCTCTGATTATATGCTCAGTATACAGATTGAATAAGTATGGGGAGAGGATACCCACTCTGTTTCACACTTTTCCTGATTTTAAGTTGTGTAGTTAGTTTTCACAATTGCCTCTTGATCCATGTTTTTGGAATTCCCATTTTTCTCCTCGCTATTCCTATTTTGTTATGATCCACACAGTCAAATGCCTTGGCACAGTTTATTGCCTAAAACACAAGCAAACATCTTTCTGATCGTCTCTGCTTTGAGTGAAGATCCATCTAACATTAGTAGTGCTAGCCCTTGATCCACATCCGTTTCTGAATCTTGACTCAAACTCCAACACTGCCCTGTCAGTGTACTGCTGCAACCGTTGTTGGTTGATTTTCATCAACATTTTACCTGCACGTGATATTAATGATATTGTTCTATAATTTGAGCGTTGTTTGGGGTCACCTTGTTTGGAATGGGTACAGATCTGGATCTTTTCCAGTCGGTTGACCAAGTAGCTATCTTATTTCCTAGCAAAGACAAGTGAGGACTCGAGTGCTTCCACAGCTGTTGAAGCATTTCCATTGGTGTCCCATCAAGGGCAGGAGCCCTGTTTTTGGCTAATCCTTTCCGTACACTGTGGACTTCTTCTTTCAGCACCATTGATTCTTGATCGTATGCTTGAAATGGCTGGTTGTTGATTAATTATTTTTTTGGTAAAGTGACTGTGTAATCTTTCTATATTTTTTATGGTTCCTGCATCATTCACAGTTTTGCGCATCGCATCTTTCACTATCGTAACTTGAGGCTTGAATTTTTTTCGTGGCTTTTTTTTTTTTTTCAGTTTAAGACATGCTGAAAGTGTTCTTCCTTTTGGTTTTTGAACTCTAGGCTTTTGCACATTTTCTTATAATATTTGTCTTCTCTAGCTGCCCTTTGAAATATT
>NW_022110311.1:0-1167 GCF_000313985.2 Echinops telfairi
TAGGCCAGGCAAAAGACTGACTGGCAGGCTGGGTAAGTGGACCTTCGCCTTCAGTCACCAAAGAAGCCAGGGAATGAACTTCACAAACTGCTGGGAAAGCTAGGCTCTGCCAGGCGTTTCTCTACAGGTCGGCGAAGGGACTTCCGGTCAGGCTTAGGCAATTACACTTCACGCTGTGTCCCATTCAAAGTTAGGGAAAAGACTTCAGGTCATACTGGAAAGCTAGCTTTGGCCTTGTGTCTCCTAAAGTCCAGCCAATGGACTTCCCAGCAGATTGTGGAAGCGAGAAAACTTTGGCCTATCCATTCAGGCCATGGAAGATATTTCCAGTCAAGCTGGGAAGCGAGGCTTTGCCCAGCGTCTCCCAACAAGATAGACATTGAACATCAGGGAAGCTGGATTTCCTGGGCTGCCCTTCTTATTTGCCTCACCTGTGGTTAAGTTTGTCATTTCAAGAGTCCTTCCGGGTCTGAATATTACTATGGTCAAGAAGCATTACAATGTCCCATATTTAATAGGATATTTGCTGCCTTTAATCCCAGGGGACCTGTGGGTCCTAATTACAATAAAGACTAGATCTTTCTGTATCTTCCTGTGCTTCACAGCAAGGGTATCTCATTGAGCTTCTTAGCATATCATCCCTAATTGGCTAGCAAACACAGGTGGGGTTAATTGAAGGGCAGAGGGATACAAGGCTTGGTCAGCCTGCAAGAAAGGAAAGAGACTCCCTGGAAGCTGGAGAGGGAGGCTTCCCTCGGTGTCTCACATTCAACCCTGCATTTTATTTTGGTACTTGTGGGCAATAGCAGCTTTCCTTGGCGTCTCCCCACCAGCTTGGCAAGCAACTATCTGGTTTGTTGGAAAATTGAGGCTCTACCCTGTTTCTACCCGTAGGCCAGGCAAAAGACTGACTGGCAGGCTGGGGAAATGGGCCTTCAACTTCAGTCACTAAACCAGCCAGGAAATGAACTTAACGAACTGCTGGGAAAGCTAGGCTCTGCCAGGCATTTCTCTGCTGGCCGCCCAAGGGACTTCCGATCAGTCTGAGGCAATTACGCTTCACTCTTAGTCTCATTCACAGCTAGGGAAAAGACTTCAGGTCATAATGGAAAGCTAGCTTTTGCCTTGTGTCTCCCAAAGTCCAGCCAATGGACTTCCCAGCAGGTT
>NW_022110312.1:0-1205 GCF_000313985.2 Echinops telfairi
TGTATATTTGTAGCACATGACTGTCCCCAGACTGTTGCAGAATAGGACATACGACATTTAAGATAGAATGTCAAACCAGCTGCTCAAATCAGCATGTAGAATCTGTTAGCAAGAAGAGTAGTCAAAAGTAGTATTTTTCAAGAGCATTTATTAGGGGTAAAAATGTGCATGTGGGAGAAAGTAGAACTTTAATTATTCACTAGAAGTTCATTTTTCCATTTGTCAATGTTAAATTAATTCGTTCATTAAATAAAGCAACAGTGCTGGTATGGATAATCGTAAGGACAGTTTTTGTCCAAAGAACAATAAAGGATTACAAGTTTGAGTGGGAGCAAATGAAGATCAAGTTATTAATGGAGTCTTAGCTCAGGTCTATCCAACAGTGGGTACAGTGGGTTCCTGTACTAATCCTATAGAAATTTCCCCAGTTCTAGAATACAGTATTGGAATAGACATACCCAGCAACTGGTAGAATGCTCATACTGAATCCCTGAAATGTGGAATAAGGGCTATTATGGTAGCAAAAGCCAAGTAGACACCATTAGAACAGCTTCTGCTGAGGAAAATAGCAGAACAAAAGCAGTATTGCATTCCTCAAGGGATTGCAGAGATTAGTGCCAGCAACAAAGACTTGAACAATGCCACTGGGATGGTGATACCCACCATCTCCCCATTTACCTTTCCTTTTGACCAGTGCAAAAAGCAGATGGATCTTGGCAAATGAGTCAATCATCATAAGTGTAACCAGGTAGTGACTAGAACTTCAGTTTCTTTTCCAGACGTGGTTTTGTTGCCTAACCTAATTAATGCTATCTGTTATGCTTCTATTGATTTGGGAAAAAATGCTTTTCTTTTTTTCAGTTCCGATTAAAAAGGACCACCTGAAGTACTTTGCCTTTAATTGGTAAGTGCAACACTATACTTTTTCAACTCTCTCCTAAGGTTATATCAACTCTCTGGAACTATGCCATAATTTTATCTATGGGGAAGTTGATCACCTTTACCTTCCACAAATTGTGCCACAGTTCCATTTTATTGATGACATTATGCAAACTGGACCTTATAAGGAAGACACATCAATAAATTTAGACATATTGGTAAAACATCTGCATGCTAGAGTGTGAGAAGTTAAGCTGACAAAAATGCAGGCTCCTTCCACCTCAGTCAAATTTTGAGGGGTCCAATGGGTTGGGGTATGTCAAGAT
>NW_022110313.1:0-1205 GCF_000313985.2 Echinops telfairi
GGGAGTGGCTGGAGATGGGAAACAAGAGCAACTGTCCCAGAGGCAAAGTGTGTCCAGCAAGAGAGGAGTGGCCAGGCTCCCTCCTGCTGCCACTGGGCCATGGTCATCAGCTGGGCTCTTCTTCAGCCTTGGGCTCCTCATGGCACCGAGAAGGCATGGGAACCCAAGCACTCTGCCAGCGACTGCCTCTTCGCGTCTTCTGCTTTGCTTTGCTTTGCTTTGTGTTTGTGTCTGTTTCTGTTGTGTGCGGGAGTATAGCTGTGGGAGTGTGTGAATGCATGTGCCTGTGTGTGTGCGTGTGTGCGCATGTGTGTGGATGTCCGTGCATGTGCGCGTCCATAGGGCTTTCTTGCTTGTTTGGCTTTTGTCTGTCTCTTTGTTTGGCTTGGTCTTTGCCTACTTCTCACCTTCACAATAAAGCCAGCTACAGCCAGCCACTGCCATGAGCTCCCCCACGCCTGGCAGCCCTGACGTCCCTGGGCAGGTCCACCTCACCTGCTGTCCACAGCACAATCACGTGCAGTGCACGTGATGCCAATGGGTAAGTGCTCAGCGGCTAACTGAAAAGTCCGTGATTTGAACCCCCGAGGTCAGAAGGTCAAAACCACTAGCTGTTCTGTGGGAGAAGGACGAGGCTTTCTACTCCTGTCTAGAGCCACAGTCTAGGAAATGCACAGTGCCAGTTCCACCCTGTCCTGTAGGGTCACTGCGAGTTGGCATTAATGCCATGGCAGTGAGCTTGGTTTTTTGGTTTGAGCGACTCTTAAGGGAGAAAAAAACGATGCCTGCTTCTGTAAAGATCACAGCCAGAGCCCGTGCAAACACACACACACACACACACACACACACACACCAGGGGCCGTTCTACTCAGTTCCCCAGGCTCAGAATGAACAGACTTTGGGGAAGGGGATTCATCTGCGTTTGGTCACTAAGGTGTCCTCAGCACTCAACAGCACTCAAAACAGGGCTACTACTCAGTGGGCGACAAGAAATGCTTGCTCAAAATTGTTCTCAGTAGGGCTGCTGGGAGCTGGCCAGGAAGGGAGCCCGGGCCCCAACTCTTTTCCCATTTGGGAAAAACATTCTTTGGGAAAGCGTCCGTGAGCGTCCACTGTTCTCTTAGCAGACGCTATCAAAAGCAGGCATCAGTGTACCTTTCCCGTATGATGCTAGACTTGGATTTTCGTTAGGGAGCTCCAGAAAG
>NW_022110314.1:0-1205 GCF_000313985.2 Echinops telfairi
GTCTGGGTGCTTGGTCTGTTGTTTGTTGTTGTTGCTGTGGTCAGGTGCCTTGGAGTCAAATTCAACCCATTGCTACCCTATTTCCTATGTACCCTGTGTGCTATATACCCTATGTAGCCTATGTGCTGTATACCTTGTGTACCCTGTATAATATATGCCCCATGTACCCCATGTGATATATACCCTACGTACCCTGTGTGCTATATGCAATACATACCCTGTGTATTGTATGCCTTATGTACCCAGTGTGCTATATACCCTATATACCCACTGTGCTATATACCCTCTGTGCCGTATACACTATGTACCCTGTGTGCCATATACCCTACCTACCCTGTGTACTATGTACTCTACATATCTGGTGTGCTATATATCTTAGGTACCCTATGTGCTATATACCCTATGTATGCAGTGTGCTAAGTGTGCTATATACCCTACATACTCTGTGTGTTATATACCTTATGTACCTGTGTGCTATATACCCTATGTAACCTTTGTGCTACATAACTTATGTACCCTGTGTGCTATATGCCTATGTACCCTCTTTGCTATTTACCCTACATGTGTACCCAGTATACTATATACCTATATACCCTGTGTACTAAATACCCTGTGTTCTATAATACTATATGTACTCTATGTTCACTAAGGGTGTGGTGGAACCACCAACCTTTCAGCTGGAAGCCAAGCCTTCATCCTTTGTGCCTCTCAAGGATACCTGGTTGTCCATAGGAAGATGGTCCAATAAAAACTTGAAATCTGTGTTCTGGAGGCTCATCATTGATTAATTTGTCGTGCTGGTTCATTCTGCACCAAATGAATTACTGTCTTGTGTGTTTTACAAATTTTCATCTGCAAAATAATTTTAATAACTCGAAAACATCTTTGTTTACTACCATCTTTTGATTTTGCCCACACATTGAACCTCATGTTCTAACTTATACCAGGTTTCATAGGATGGAGTATATGCGTAGATTTTAGATTATTTTTCCCACTGCTGGACATCTCTAATTCCAACTCTCCATAAATTCATATACCTACTTGTCATGTCTCAGTACTCTCCACATCATTTTCCCTATTTAATTCTGAGACATTGACATTGTTCTCCGTGGTCTTGATACCTAATTGCTTCAGCTTACTTTGATTGACTGGTCCTGATGCTTTTCTCATTGCCTGTGCTTCTATTATGGTTTCTAGGGGAGCCT
>NW_022110315.1:0-1204 GCF_000313985.2 Echinops telfairi
GGGGTATTTCATTCTGTCATACTGAGGATTGCTGCCGGTAGGGATCAACTCAACGGCGTTTAACACCAATAGAAGAGATCGTCACCCTATGAGTCATCAGAGAGAGGTACATTTAAACTATCATAATATACCACTGCTCATCCTTCTGCTGCAGAGCGGCGGGAGGCTGCGAATGTTGGCCTTGTGCTTAGCAGCCCAACGCATAACCCGTCATACGACCAGGGCTCCCATAAAGAGCCTCGGACACTCAAGGAGGCAATTCTACCTGCCCTGCGGGGTTGTTATGAGTCAGAATTTATTCCACAGCAGTGAGACGCTCTTCTCGGGCTGCTCTGGGGAAGGATCCACTCTCAAGCTCATTCGAGCTGTTGGTAGAATTCAGCTTCTTGAGGTTGTAGGATTGAGTCCCCATTTCCTCTTTGGCTGTCACCCAAATGCAGTCTGTATACATGGTCCAGCTTGATGCTCAACCTCATGAAGAGAGCGCTGAAGATATGGGTGCCATTAGCAAATGACGGCAAAGAAATGAGATGGTGCCCAGCTATCGGAAAGAAGAGCATCTTGGGTCTTAAAGGCTTGTCTTCAACAAGCAGCCATCTAAGGTCTCAACCTAGCCCACATGGAAGAAGCCCACCAGCCTGTGTGACCCAAGGGTTATAAATAATAAACTCCAAACCTGGGGAAGGGTCTCAACCTAGCCCACATGGAAGAAGCCCACCAGCCTGTGTGACCCAAGGGTTATAAATAATAAACTCCAAACCTGGGGAAGGGTATCAGAGCTTCCATTGTGAACTCCTGTTTTGCAGAAGGCTATGGATGACAGTGGACACCCAAAATCCATTTGCAGGGTCCACACATGGATTCAGCCTCCAGTGAAGCCCCTCTGACCATGGACTAGGGATGTGCATGCCTTGCTCTCCTGCAGATTACGATGAGACATTTGTCTTTGTGCGTGTGGCTTCCTGTAGATGAGACCCACGGTGAGGAAAGCCCTAGGACAGCGCTGCGCTGATGGTTTCTTGGGGGGTGGGGGGGGCGGCCAGAACAGGAAGCGGATAACAATGAGTACAAGAAGTAAATGCTCTAAAATCTAATGTGGAGATGGATGTACAATATTATTTAACCATCCAATTGTGTGCTATGTGAATTATATGCCAATAAAATTGTTCAAGAGAAAATAGCAATGTATCTTGCTGTACGACAC
>NW_022110316.1:0-1204 GCF_000313985.2 Echinops telfairi
GTTACCATGAACACTGAATTACTAAATAATAAAATATTGCTCCTACTAAAATAAAGGTCTAGGTTTCTGTGAGCTTCTCTGGCCATATAATTTTCAACATAAAGCATCACTTTGTTCTCTTCATCTTTCTATTTAAAGAGATGTTACTTGATGTACTTTATCTATTAATATTGAACTCACTGCCAATAGCACGATATCTCATGCCTAAATGAAGCTCATTTAAGTAGCGCATGCATTTTCTCCATAAGGTTTAACACAGGCTTTTTGCACTTTAGCTTAATGACTGGAGACCATATTGAGTAGAAAAATCACCAATGATATTGCTAAGTGCAGTCGAGTTGGTGCTAAGTCATAGTAACCCCGGTGAACAACAGCATGAAAGCCCTGCCCGGTCCTGCCCCCATCCTCAAAATCATTGCAATATGTGCGCCCCTTACAGCCACCGTGCCCATCGTCTCTTCCTCATTTTTATCGACCTTGTTCGTTACATGTCCTCTAGTGACTGGTCTTCCTGGTAACATGTTCAAAGTGCATAAGACCGATTCTCGCTGTCATCTCTTTTCCAGAGCTTTCTGCCTATTTTTCTTTGAAGACATCCACCAAAAAGTTAAAAAACAAAAAAATGTGGCACTAGAACTCAAACAAGAAGGCCGAGTGTTGCATTATTTGATCTCAGCTGGGAACATGCATGTTTATGCTGTCTGCACGGCTGTATAACTTCAAAAACACGCTGAGTCTGGTTTAGAGGTTACAAATTTCTGTGAGTAGGCATATTTTCAGCAGCTCCAGTGGCACAGTGGGTTATGTGCTGGGCTGTTAACTGCAGGGTCAGCAATTTGAACCCAGCAGCCACTCCACAGGGAAAAGACGGGATTTTTCTGCTCCTATAGAGATTACAGCCTTGAAAACCCACAGGGGCAGGTCTGCTCTGCCCCAGCGGGTCACTGTGAGTGGGAGCATACTCCGTGGCAGTGGAATTTTGAGGGAAGCTCCAAATACAGAATCCAAGAACACTGTGCATCAGCTGTGTGTGTTTAGTTAGTGAGAAGGTGAATTCAGAAATACCGAATTCTTGGTTAATGAGTATCAATGGTATATACCATGTATAGGTTGTTGTTAGTTGCCATTAACTTGATAACAATTCCTGGTGACCCAGGTGTGTGTGTGGAGTAGAACTACTTAACTGGGTGTTTAAGGTTGTGAC
>NW_022110317.1:0-1204 GCF_000313985.2 Echinops telfairi
GGATAAATAATTCAGAGATGAAAAGAATGGGACCAATATTTCAGGGAAGATAAAGGAAAAGGGGAGGTGGGAGAAAGAAGGGGAGTGGGGGAGTCCAATCCAGGGACAAGGGAATAACAAGTGAACTAAAATCAATGGAGAGAAGGGTGTAGGATACCTAGTGTGGCTTAATCAAGGGCAATGCAGCAGGGAGGATTTACTCAACCCAAATGAAAACCGAACATGATAGTGGGACAAGAGGAAAGTAAAAGGAAATAGAGGAAAGAACTGAGAGGCAAAGTATATTTATAGAGGTCTAAATACAGGCATGTATATATGTAAATACATATCTAACGAAAGGGGAATAGAACTATGTACTCATATCTATGCGTTAAGTATTAAGGTTGCAGAAGGACATTGGGCTTTGACTCTAGTACTCCCTCAACACTAGAACACTTTGTTCTAACAATCTGGTATTCTGTGAAGCTCATCTACCTGACACAACTTTTGAAGACAAAATGGGTGTATGAGTAAATGTGGTTAAGAAAGTTGATGGTGCCCTGCTATCAAAAGATATAGTGTTTGGGGTCTTAAAGGCTTGAAGATTAACAAGTGGACATGTAGCTGAGAAGTAACAAATTCCACATGGAAGAAGCACACCAAACTGTGATAATGAGATACCGATGGGATCAGGTACCAGGCATCTAAGACCCAGAGCAAAATCATACCTGAAGTGAATGGGGGTGGGGAGTGGGGGGGCATGGTGGGAGGGGGACATGGAGTAGAGAAATAAAGCCCATCTGTAGACAATTTGACATTTCCATGCAGAGGGGTCATAGGGAAGAAATGAGCCAGTCAGGGTTTGGTATAGCACCGATGAAACATACAACTTTCCTCTAGTTCTTTGGTGCTCTATACCCCCCTACTATCGAGCCCTCAATTCTATCTTACAAATAGTATTAGACCAGAACATGCACACTGCTATGGACTAGAGTCCCCAACACAGGGAATCCAGGATAGCTAAACCCCTCAGGGCCAACAATGAGAGTTGAGATACCAGGCGGATGAAGGAAGGCTGAGGGGAGAATGAGGGAATCAATCACAAGGATCAATCTATAACCCCCTCCCAGGAGGACAAACAACAGAAAAGTAAGTGAGGAGCGACAGAGGACAAGGTAAGATATGAAAATAATAATCTATAACTGATCAAGGGTTAGTGAGGGAG
>NW_022110318.1:0-1097 GCF_000313985.2 Echinops telfairi
GTTTGTCATTTCAAGAGTCCTCCCAGGACTAAATATTACTGTGGTCAACAAGCATTACAATGTCCCATATTCATTAGTATATTTGCTCCTTTTAATCCCAGTGAACCTGTGGGTCCCAATTACAGCACAGAATGGCGCTTTCTGTAACTTCCTGTGCTTTACAGCAAGGTAACCTCCTTGAGCTTTTTAGCTTATTATTCTTAAATGGCCGACAAACAAAGGTGGCATTAATTGAAGGGCGGAGGAATACAAGGCTTGGTCAGCCTGCAAGCCAGGAAATAGTCTCCCTTGAAGATGGGGTTATAGGCTTCCCTGGGTGTCTCACATTGAGCCCTGCATGTGATTTTGGGACTTTTGGGCAATAGAGGCTTTACTTGGGGTCCCACCGCCAGCGTGGCAAGCAACTACCTGGCTTGCTGGAAAAGTGAGTCTCTGCCCGTTGTCTACCTTAGGCCAGGCAAAAGACTGACTGTCAGGCTGGGGAATTGGGCCGTCGCCTTCAGTCACCACAGAAGCCAGGACGTGTATTTCCAGGACTGCTGGGAAAGCTAGGCTCTTCCAGGCTTTTCTCTGCAGGCGGGCTAAGGGACTTCTGGACTGCCTGAGGGAATTACGCTTCACTCTGAATCTCATTGAAAGCTAGGTAAAAGACTTGAGGTCAAAATGGGAAGCTGGCTTTTGCCTTGTGTCTCCCAAATCCAGCCAATGGATTTCCCAGCAGGTTGGGGAAGCGAGAAAACATTCGTGTCTCCATTCAGGCCATGGAATATATTTCCGGTCAAGCTGGGAAGCGAAGCTTGGCCCAGCGTCTAATAGCCAGATAAGCATTGAAATTCCGGAAGGCTGGATTTCCTGGGCTGCCCTTCTTATTTTCCTCACCTGTGTTTACGTTTTTCATTTCAAGAGTCCTCCCAGGACTGAATATTACTGTGGTCAACAAGCATTACAATGTCCCTTATTCTTATGATATTTGCTGCCTTTAATCTCAGGAGACCTGTTGGTCCTAATTAGAACAACGCATGGAGCTTTCTGTAACTTCCTGTGCTTCACAGCAAGGTTACCTCATTGAGCTTGTTAGGTTATCATCCTTAATTGGC
>NW_022110319.1:0-1204 GCF_000313985.2 Echinops telfairi
TTTGTTCTGGGATTTCATGCATGGTGCTTTCAACAATCTTCACAGGCACCTTAATTCAAATGTGTCAGTTATCCTCTGAGCTTCCTTCACCGTTGTCCAGCTTTCACATATATATGAGGCAATTGAAAATACCATGGTTTACGTCAGATTCATCTAAGTCCTCAAAATGTAAATTTTCCTCTTCATTACAGTCTTGGAAACGCTCAGGGGCAGTTTTACTCTGCCCCGTAAGGTCATGAGGAGTTGACATCCGCTGGATGACAGTAAGTTTGGCATTTGGTTTTATATATATATTTACAGGGTACTTACTGAGGTGGGTGGGATGGGAAAAATCTTGCCCTCAAAGACTATTCAGGCTTGCGTCTCCTCATACACATGAAACCACTTAAATAACAGATTAAACTGTAGATGCCTTAATTTAGGTGTGTCAAGATTTCAGTAAGACAGGGCACAAATTTCTTTAGGATGACTTCTGAGAGTAAGGCTAGCTTCAGAGAAGCCATGGGGCATTTCAGGCTTGGTAAACAGCAGGCGTGAAGGTGACTCTCAGGCTTAACATATGTACTATATGCCTGGTGAGCTGTTTTAACATACAGATTATTGGCCCTCCAGAAATTCTTATTCATAAAGTTTGGGATAAGGTCCAAGAATTTGTATTTCTAACAAGTCCCCACGTGATGTGGCTGCTGCTTCATGAGCCATGTTTGGGGAACCATTTATATCAAGAAAGGGCTGTGCATGGTTGTTAAGTGTTCCAGTTTAGGGGTCGAGGTTACTGAAAGGGAGGGTTTCTACTGGGGGATAGGGAATATTTTCTTTAAATGATGCCTGTTTGGATGGTACATAATCGTCCACTTTTATCCTAAAAAGCAGAAAAATCAGTCATTATCACTTTAGCCCTCTCTTTCTTTGGGGGCTAACATGCACCTGAACCAAGCCATAATGTCATAGTTTTCCATCACCCCATATGCATGTGGAAGCTGGGCAATGAATAAGGAAGACAGAGACGGCTTGATGCATTGGAATGGTGGTGTTGGTGAGGGATGCTGCACATACTGTGGACTGACAGAGAAGGAACAAATCTGCCTGGCAGAAGTTCACCCGGCGTGCTTCTTAGAAGTGATGGTAGTCAGACTTTATCTCTTGTATTTGGATGTGTTATCAGGAGAGAGAAATCTTTGGAGAAGGACATCATCCTTGGGAA
>NW_022110320.1:0-1177 GCF_000313985.2 Echinops telfairi
ATGTACACTGGTACAGATAGGAACTGGAAACACAGGGAATCCAGGACGGAAAATGCCTTCAGGGCCAGTGGTGAGAGTGGTGATACCGGGAAGGTGAGGTAGGGAGGGGGAACCGATTATAAGAATCTACATATAACCCCCTCCCTGGGGGGCGCACAACAGAAAAGTGGGTGAAAGGAGATGTCGGACAGTGTAAGATATGACAACATAATAATTTATAAATTATCTAGGGTACATGAGGGAGGGGGCAGGGAGGGAGAGGGAAAATGAGGAGCTGATGCCAGGGGTTTACGTGGAGAGCAAATATTTTGAGAATGATGAGGGCAATGAATGTACAAATATGTTGTATACAATTGATGTATGGATGGATTGTGATAAGAGCTGTATGAGCCCCCAATAAAATGATTTAAAAAAAAACAAAAAACAACTGCAACCCAATCTTCTTCAACAGCTGGCTTTTCTTAGCCACACCATGGCACATTCTCCTTATTTTCCTAGTGCCATTTAATAATCATATAGTAATACTAAAAACAATTTTAAAACACCTACTAAGTTTAGACCGTGTGGGGCCTGGTGGCATAGTGGGTTAAGCATGGGCTGCTAACCACAAAGCCAGCAGTTTGAGCCCACCAGCTGCTCTGTGGGACAAAGATGAGGCTTTCTGCTCCTGTGAAGATGTATTGCCTTGGAAACCAACAGGGACCGTGCTACTCTGTCTTAGAGAGTCATTCTGAGTTGAATCCGCTAGGTGGTAAGTGAGCTATTGAAGTTCAGACCACTGCAAACTATTCTTGACTATTTTCAGAACCCCGTTTGCTTTCTGCTCATAAAAGCCCAAGTTAAAGAACACTAGTAGATATTATGGGTATCTCTAAATTAGGTAGTCCTAAACAAACTAGCATAACCAAGATCTTGTTTTTCTAGAGAATACACATAAAAGTTAACAGTTGTACAACAGTGTTGTTTTTTTATAGATTGAATCGTGTTTTAATAGAGAATTCTTCCATCTGAATGTTTGATTCATTGCATTTCGCATCTTAGATATATTCCTTAAAAAGTTGTGGAGAGGAGGGAGGGGAAAAAATGAGGAGCTGATGCCAGGGGCTTAAGCGGAGAGCAAATGTTTTGAGAATGATGAGGGCAATGAATGTACAAATGTGCTTTACACAATTGATGT
>NW_022110321.1:0-1116 GCF_000313985.2 Echinops telfairi
CGTACCCAGAGCTACCCAAAATCAAAAGTCCAACAATATTCCCCTGGACTGACCTTCTGGAAGCAAAAGACCCAGTGCTGGGCCAAGCCGCCCTTCCTCAACTTGGTCAGAAGTCCCTTGCATGGATTAAGGAAAGACTTCAGGAAAGCCTCACTTGTCCAGGCTGGCAGGAAGTCCCTTTGCTTGCTTTCGTGGAGACACCAGGTGAATCCTCGCTTCCCCAGACTAACCAGAACTCTGTTGCCTGGCCTTCAGTGAGATGACAGGCAAATCCACACTTCCCCAACCTTCCGGGGCATTCAATGCCTGACTTGCTGGGAGACGCTGGACCAAGCCGCTCTTCCCAGTCTGACTTGGAGACCCTTCTGTGGCCTGAATGGAGACGCAAAAGTATTCTCACTTCCACAGCGTGCTGCGAAGTCCATTGACGGACCATTACAAGACGCAGGGCAAAACCTAGCATCCAGCTTGACGGGCAGTCTTTGGCTGGCTTTGAGGGAGACACCGAGGGAAGCATAATTGCCAGAACCTGACCAGAAGTCCCTTGGCCGGCCTGCAGGAAACGCTGGCAGAGCCTAGCTTTCCCAGCAGCGCGGGAAGTTCATTTCCTGGCTTGTATGGTGACTCGTGGCGAAGACCCATTTCCCAAACCTGCCACAGAGTCTATTGCCTGGCCTACCGGTAGACACCGGGCAGAGCCTCACACTCCCAGCCAGCCAAGTAGCTGCTTGCCACGCTGGCGGGGAGGTGGCATGCAAATACTCCCTTCCCCACAATGCCCGAAAGTCCCATGCATGGTTAAAAGGGAGACACTGGGCAAAGCCTCCCTCCCCCAGGTTCTTGGAAGTCAGTTTCCTGGCTTCTAGGCTGACCAAGCCATATATCCCTCGGACGCCCTTCAATTAACACCACCTGTATTTACTGGCCAATTAGGGACGATAAGCTAACAACCTCAGTGAGCAAACCATTTTGTGAAGCACAGGAAGTTACATAAAGTTCCATTCTTTATTACAATTAGGACCCACAGTAACTGCAAGATTAAGGGCTGCCCATATGCTAATGATTATGGGAGATTGTAATGCTTGTTGACCACAGTAATATTCAGTCCTGTGAGGA
>NW_022110322.1:0-1145 GCF_000313985.2 Echinops telfairi
CCCCCCCATATTTTGTTCTCTTTATGGAATTAAATATTTTAGTGCAAGAAAATCTAGGGTAAATAAAATTTGAAAAATATGTAAGACATTTGTATTGTTTATTTAAATTTGTCACGCTCCCAGGATTTTAGGCAGATGTTCCAAAAGTATCCAAAATTTTGCCTCAAGTTTGTAATCTGGTCCACCCTTCCGATGCCACCCACACTAGGACAAATTGGCATTCTCGTCAGTCTCTTGCTATTGTCCCACTGCTGCTTGGGACAGTCTTCAACAACACTTAAGAAAACCCCATTCATCAAGAGTTTACTCCGGAAGAGCTGACACTTACTGTGAATTCTGCTCCTCAACTTAAATACCAGTGTCTGTGGCAGGCCAATTCTAGCATTGCAGATACAGCATCCCTCAGGCGAGGTCCAACCTTTCTCTCGAAGTGCACCCAGGGATTACTCTGACTTCCCCTAAATTCTCTCCTCTGCACAGTCAGAGCTAATCTTTCCTGGATGAAGCAGGAGATGGCGTTGCTATGACAACTGAGCACATTCTAGCAGTGGGACTACTGAGATGAGCCTTCAAAGACTCAAGGAAACGTGCACTCAGTTTTCCTCCAGGGCGATGGGGTTCTTCTTGTACGATTTAATCCCCCAACAAGTTTACTGACAGACTGGTTGTTGATTATCTATGCATTTAGCTACAGGGAGATTGCTGGTTTAGAACGGGGCTGGAAGATCACAGAATTATTTAGTAAAAGTGCCATTCTCAGTTAGACGAAATTTCCAGTAGTAAATGCTCTGCATAAGGGTTGCAAGCCATTATTCCCACCCAAATGTAAAGTGTCCAGCTTATTTTTAAGTTTTTTATAAAGGACAATAATGTATTAAAAATGGCTTTATCCAGGGAAGCTTTGTCTCTTTTTTGTTTTCTTTGCATATTATCACCAGTGTATCTACCTGAAGGTTAGATACAGTTGTGTGTGCGCGCGCGCGCGCACACACACACACGTACACACACACACACACGTACACACACGTACACACACACACACACATCCATTTTCTTTCTCTAGCATTAACGTCTGGAGCCTTGAGGTTTCAGCGTGGGGGAGGGGATCTGAGACCAGTTGTTCTAGCTAAGACACTTGGAGCCAT
>NW_022110323.1:0-1180 GCF_000313985.2 Echinops telfairi
AGGTCAAGAATGTGGAATATCACAAAATCCACCAAGTTCACATAATGTGTGGGTGGAGGGCTGTGGTTTTTCTGAAACTCCTGCTACACCTCTAAAACTAATGAGTACACATTGGAATATTTTCTCTTGGTCACCAGAAAGCCATGGGTTGATCAAAACAAAGCATTCCCTCGGCAGGGGCTTTGGGAGCGGGTTTTAAATATCGGCATTAGAGGAAGGACAGAGCGTCATTGCCGTAAGTGAAGGAATGACAGCTCCTCTCAGGGCTTCGGTTCTCATGCCTGTTGCCACCACCAAAGCAAAACAAAGCTGAAAAAAGATTTTTTTCAGTAGGGTTGAAAAATCGTCCCCCTCACTCCTTCCTCTCTTGCTACAGGGCCAAAGCCAAAGCAAGAAAACGTGGTTACTGGAAATCAAGACTTCGCAATAGGAAAAGGGCAGCAAGACATTAGATGAAGCAGAAAACTTAACAAGAGAGGCAGCCTCCTCGAGGAGCTCACGGTCTCCTGGGCGTGTACAGCTGGCTTTCAGAGGTAAGACAAGACTGATTTGTAGAAGGCCAAGTTGACATGACTTTGACAAGCGAAAGGGAAAAACAGAAACCCAGCAAAATGCAAATGCAAAGAAAACCCACCAAGGCCCAACCAGACAGACTGCCATCGAGTTGATGCTGCTCCTAGTGATCCTACAGGACAGGGGGGAACTGCCCCTGTGAGTTTGGGAGACTAACTCGTTTATGGAAATAGAAGGTCCCATAGTCCTCCCAAGCGCAGTTGGTGGTTTTGAACCCTCACCTTGCAGTTATGAGAAAATCATACATCTCACTAAGAACCAGAAACAATAATATATATATATATATATATGAAAACTACATACAATTTAATTAGAGAAATGACTTGGTTTAAAGACAGGCAAATTGGATAACCATTTTACCAAAGGGATGCACAATGGCTGATGATCACCTGCTCGCCACCCAGAGTCACTTGAGAATTGCAAAGCATACGACAATAAGGTATCACTTCCCACCTACTAGAATGGCCCTCCTCAGACTGTATATCTATATAATAAATTAAGAGAGCAAGGACGGCAGAAAGGAATAAATGCCAACTGTTGGTGAAGACGTGATGAAACTAGAGTCCCATGCATTGCTGATGGGGATGTAAAATGTACAGCCATTCCT
>NW_022110324.1:0-1142 GCF_000313985.2 Echinops telfairi
AGTGGGGAGCAGCCACCTCCCAGCCTCTGATGCTCTAGAAAGAACCATGGACCCATGGGTCATTAGACATCAACCCCACTGAGATCTCCATCTTGGCCCCTCCCGAGAGGCCCCGCCCCACGTCCTCCAGGCCAGAGCAGGGCTCTGCTGTTCCGGGGCCCCCTCGCGGAGGCCAGCACCCAGTGGGCACTCGGCACCCCCCCCAGGAACACCCGCAGGGCAGACAGACAAACAGTGGGCCATCCCTGAGTGGGGAGCAGCCACCTCCCAGCCTCTGATGCTGTCTCACCAGGCTGACCCACAGCTCCCACCACGTGAACCGCGCCCCCCTCCCCGGGGGCCTGAAACTACAAGCAAACTGTGATCAGTACAGGCCCCGGGCCCAGGGTCGTCCCTCCTGTCCTCGTGCTCACGGGGTTGGGCACCCAGGCCAGGGAGGGACGCTACTCACACGCCCCAGGGTACAGATGTGGGTAGTGCAGTCATGGATGGGAACTACTGTGGGTGGGCATTGATCATCGTGGACAGGAGCCACTGTCTGGGCACCACTGGACAGTGTTGCTGGCAGGGCCTGTGTCAGAAACCAGAGCCAGAGGCTGAGGAGAAGATCCCAAGCCATTTTGAGGGCAGGTCCCCAGAATGGGGCACAGAAGGTAGGGGCCACCGTCCCTGCCTCAGGTGCAGCCCTGGCCACCCCTGGGCTTAAGTACAACAGCAGCCTCGCCGGGGCCTCTCCTGGGCTCACCTTCTCCTCAGGACACAAGGCCTGAGTTCGAATCCCGCCTGTCTGATATCGTCTGGTGCCTAGGTACACGCTGCCTATGCTGACCACGCTGGGGCAGACATCCACAGAGGGCCAGCCTCGGACCTGCCCACACAACAGTGGGGACCAGAGAGGTTTGGCTACCTGCTCGGGGTCACACCATGGGGTTTTCCCCCCCCTTGGGCTTTAGGGGAAAGGAGTCAGGGACCTAGTCCAATGTCACTCAGTCCCTGGGAGAGGTAAGGCCCTCTGAGCCCCCCTCCCCCCTGGGGCTCAGTGGTCTCCCCAGGCATCATGGCTTGGTACCACCTGACTCCCTCATCTGCCCAGGTCCACTGGGCACCTGGGCCCTTCCATGCTGCACGGGCAGCTGGACCTT
>NW_022110325.1:0-1203 GCF_000313985.2 Echinops telfairi
ATTTCCATGCGAAGCCCTGAGCACTGTCCGTGGCCCAGAAAACCAGTCCGCAGTAGTGATGGTTCTGAGGCGTCGCTGGCTTTTATTCTGTGAACTCTAAATTGAGCAACTGATCAGGTGTCTGGCGAGTCACTGAATGGTAATGTGTTTCCATTTACTTTAAACTCTTGCTGGAACGAGATGGGGATGTCAGTATGGAATATATGACCCCGTGAGGTCAGGCTAATAGCCTCGATTTATAGTGAGGTCATGGGACTAGAGCCCTCCAGTTCGTGAGGGACACACGGCAGAAATGCCGACCGGCCCTGGTCAGAGCAGCTGCTTCCTGTCGTCTTTATCTGTGTAGCCTGGAATGTACCTCCTAAAATAGGAATGTGGCCGGACAGACCCTTTGCCGACTGCAGCGACACCATTTCCATCCAGCTCTGGGAAGAAGTCGCATTGGATGGGAGCTGCAGGCCTGGGGCACACTTGGCAGTTGACACCCTGGTGACCCTTGCCGCCTTTGCCTTGGACACCCTGACCCATTCCAAGGGCCTTCTTTGCCTGCTTGTTTTTATTTTCTCCTCCTTGACCATGCTGCCTTCTTAGAGCTGATTGTCTCTGAGAAGGATATTTAATATCCCTTTCAGTCTCCTGCAAGGAGTCTTGGTGGCAGAGTGGATGACTCAGGGCTGCTAACCGCACGGTCAGCGGTTCACACCAACCAGCCACTGCAGGAGGAAGAGGAGGCTGTCAGCTCCCATAAAGATTTACAGCCTCAGAGACCCTCCGTGGGTGGTTAAGAGTCAGCATCAACCTGATGACCGTTTTGTTTTTATGCAGGGGGTTCGGTTTCTAGCACAGTGAGAGACAGATGACAGACACTAATTACATATGTATTAAAAACGAGTCAAAGTTCATGTACGTTTATGAGGGAACTTCAAAAGGTTCATGATAAGATTGCACTCTCTTGATTCCATTTTCCCATAAACGTTTTGAAGACCATGTGTGCATAACCCAGCCTGCTTGTAGACTGCGCTGAGCTTCCTGAGAAAGGCGCTGACTAAGGAAGGCCACCCATAAGTGGCCTAAAAGGAGGTTCTTGGCTTGAAATTCCCCCCAGAATTGCTATCAGAGAGGGGTGCACATCATCTGCCCCCTGGGTGGGGCATTATTCCTGTCAGGGGAGTTTGATGGAAAGAGATGGGCAGATCTCTGCAG
>NW_022110326.1:0-1203 GCF_000313985.2 Echinops telfairi
ATCAAGAAAACATCCCAACCCAGTGCTGCCCAAGCCCACAAATCCAACATTAACCCATATGTTCGACAGCAATCCACAAAGTCCTCCTCCATCTTACACAACACATGCAATGACGCCGACTGCAGGAGGAAAGCGAAATTAGTGAATATGCAAGCATCTCAACGCTGGCAGGGGTCTCCACAGGGCTGCTCCAGCACCCAGGGCTGCATAGGGGTAGGTCCATGTGGCTTCTCCTCAGGAATGTCTTGCAGGAAGTGAGCCTTGCCCGCTAAAGCAGGGAACTGGCTAAGGCAACTGCACGCTGGTCAGATCATCAGAAAGCAAGAGACCCGAGAACTAGAAAGGTGAGGCTCACCGAGCCATTTATCCCTCCGCCCTTCAATTAATCCCACATGGGTTTATCGGCCAGCTTGGCACACTAAATTAACTACCTCAATTGTTGCACCCCGTATGTCACTCCATCTCACAGAGGATCTCCCAGTTTTTCACTGACCCTCGACTTTACCAAGCATGATGTCCTCCAAGAACTCAGCCCTCCGAATAACAAAGCCAAAGTACATGAGACCAAGTCTTGCCATGTCTGCTACTAAGAACAATGGGGGGCTGAATCTTTACACAGGCAGAATTATTATTAAATAATTCCATGGATTATTTAATATACTTCACCAGCACCATAATCCAAAGGCATAATTCTTCCTCAGTCTACCGTATTTGTTTTTCAGCTTTGATGAGCATATAGTGATGTAAAACGCCAATGATCAGCTCTATCTTAATCTTAAATGCGTGTTAGACGTGTTGCTTTCTAACACTATAAAGAAACCCTTTTCTTTTTTTTTAACTTATATTTCCATAGACAATAGTTGTGGATCCAAGTTAGATTAAATTCTTTACAACTTCATTCCTTACTCCATTGATCATGATATTGCTTATTGGGAGTTTGATATTATTTATATTCTTTATGTTTAGGTGCAATCCATGCTGAAGACTGCAGACTGTGAGCTTCAGCAGTAAGGGCTCCAAGTCTGCTTTGCTTTCAGCAAACAAATTTTTGTTATCTGAACATAGTAAGTTTGTTCATAAATCATCCTCCAGTCCAGCTTCAGACTTCTGTTGTTCACTAGGTTTATCATTGGGAGAACCGCAATGACTTTTGATGTTCATTTATTTCATTGGTATGGAAATTTTGCCACCAAGTTATTTGGA
>NW_022110327.1:0-1203 GCF_000313985.2 Echinops telfairi
TCAGGCAATTACCTAATAAGACGATGACGCTATTTCTATGTATTCATGATGTCTGTGATCTCTGTCAGTGTGGTAGTTATAGAATCTGTTGTCAATATGAGAGAATGAGAGTGAAGGGGTCGGAGTTTAGCTTGTCAATCAGGTCGCAGCTTGATAACCTCATTTGGAGGCGCTAAGGAGATAAATAGCTCGTTAGAGGCAGGGCGCAGGCTGACTCCCTGGGAAACATTCCAGCTGAGAGGACACACGGAACTACTCTAGTGCCCTGAGCTGGAGGAGCCACGTGAGACCCCTGCCAGAGCTGAGATGCTATTACACCACCACTGGATCCACAGGACTTCCTGGCCTACAGTCAGCATCATTGCATGGGTTTCGTGAGTATGAAGAGGACTTTATAGATTAGTATCAGACATATGGGCTAATATCGGATTTATAGACTCCATCTAGACTGGCACGTTTTCTTAATATTCAATTACTTTTTATGTAAAGCTTTCTTATACACATATGAGTGTCTCTCTATTTGTTTCTCTAGTCCACCCAGACTAACACAATCAGCTTTTAAAATTTTGTAATTTGTTGTGATTTCTTTTCTAGTCTAAACAAATACTTTTGTTCTTCCTTTAATGTTGCGTCCATTTTATTTTGTATTTTCATTTCAGAACGGTCCCCCAAACAAAATAAGCTCTAGGCCCTCTAAAGCCCACACAAACTCCTAATGTCACCCCAACTTCAGAGAACTTGGTCTCCCTTTCCCTTTGTATTGTGAAGCAGGTGAAGGTTGACAGCACAGATGATCCATTTTACATTCGACAACTCACACACACTTTCTGTGCACTCAACCACTGCAATCCCGTCAATATACCACCCCTAGTCCACTGTCAGGTCTCGAGGTCTCGAGGTCTCAAGGTCTCGAGGTCAGCAGGCCCAAACCACCAGCTGCTCCCAAAAAGATGAGGCTTTCTACTCCCATAACGAGTTACAGTGATATGAAAATAATAATCTATAACTTTCAAGGGTTCATGAGGGAGGGAGAAGGGAAAATGAGGAGCTGATATCAAGGGCTCAAGTAGAAAGAAAATGCTTTGAAAATGATGATGGCGGCATAGGTGCAAATGTGCTTGACACAATGGGTGAATGTATGGATTGTGATAAGAGATGGAAGAGCCCCCAATAAAAGTATTTAATTGTTTTTTTAAAAGAGTG
>NW_022110329.1:0-1203 GCF_000313985.2 Echinops telfairi
AGCCCCAGTGGCCAGCAGCTCATTGCCTCCAGGAGTTTGGGCGTGTCTAAGAAGTAGTCATAACTCTGCCTCCGGTATGCTCCACCACATTTGTGGATATATTTGCAGCACCGTTAAATACACCATGCAAACATCCTCTGCCAACTCCCTCTCTGTACAGATATTCACGGGCCTATCCCCACTCTCTCTCACACACCTGTTCAGTCTGCGTGTCTATCAAAGCATCTACCGTAGCTGATCTCTAGTACAGGACTCTGAGGATAACCAAATTTGTCTCTGTTGCCTTTAACTCTTGCGAACACCCCAGTGTCTTGTTCTGCCTCCTGGGGGTATATTGTCTTCCCTGTCTACCTGCTCACCTTCTAGCCTGTGACTCGCCATTCCTCCTTTCCCTTCACCTCTAGTGAGCATCAAAGTGTATTTCTGTTCATGTGAAAGCCTTTTCATGACTTTTCCTAATAATAGTGTCATACCGTATTCACTCAGCATAATGTCCTGCCGTTTCTTCTGTGTTATGAGGTGTGTCATATATTCACCATTATTCCTTAATGCTGCACAGTATTCCATTGTATGTAACGAGCATTTATTTATTCAATCTTCCACTAATGGGCTTTTAGGTTGTTTCTATTTTTCTTGTTAATGTGAATAGTGCTGCAGTGAAGATGGTGAGCATGTGTTTATTTGTGTCACAGCTCTTATCTTTTAAGGTACACACCAAGTAGAGAGCTATCCCTGCTTTTGGATGGCAACTTAGCCCAAAAGGCCATGGTCACTTATTCTAATTTTTCCTTGTCCATTATTTCTGGACCGTTTTTGTGCATACATTTTCCACTGGATAGCTTGCCAATTAGGATATCTTTCTTCTGAATTCCTCAAGTTGGTAAATTTGAGTGGGCCTTGGTAGTTCAGGGGTAGAGTTTTCACCTTCCATGCAGTAGACCCAGCTTCAGTTATGGTTCTGGCAATTGATTACATCTTGTGCTCGGCTACTACTCATATTTGTCAGACAAGGCTCTGTGTTACTACATGACTGAACATGTTCCCGTGGTGCTTTCAGACTAAGATGGACTAGAAAGAAAGCAGGTCTGGTATTTCACTTAAGGATCTCTGAGGTCTGATTCATAACTGTTTGGGGGAATAGGGTAGGGCCCACTAGCATTTTGGTCCTTTATGCCAAGGGTCACCATGAGTGGGGGACTAACA
>NW_022110330.1:0-1162 GCF_000313985.2 Echinops telfairi
TATCACCACTCTCACCACTGGTCCTGAGGGGTTCATCTGTCCTGGATTCCTTGTATTTCCAGTTGCTATCTGTACCAGTCAGTGTACATCCTCTGGTCTAGCCGGATTTGTAATGTAGAATTGGGATCATGATAGTGGGGGGAGGAAGCATTTTAAGAACTAGAGGAAAGTTGTATGATTGATCGTTGCTACACGGCACCCTGACTGGCTCGTCTTCTCCCGGTGACCCTTCCATAAGAGGATGTCCAGTTGCCTACCGATGGGCTCTGGGTCCCCACTCCGCACTGCCCCTCATTCTCAATGATATGATTTTTTGTTCTTCGATGTCTGATAACTGATCCCATCAACACCTTGTGGTCACAGAAGCTGGTGTGCTTCTTCCATGTGAGCTTTGTTGCTTCTGAGCTGGATGGCCGCTTGCTTTCCTTCAAGCCTTTAAGACCCCTCACACTATATCTTTTGATAGCTGGGCACCATCAGCCTTCTCCACCACAGATACAGTTTTTTTTTTTTCAATCATTTTGTTGGGGGCTCGAACAATTCTTATTATAATCCATATATCCATCCATTGTGTCAAGCACATATGTACATTTGTTGCCCTCATCTTTCTCAAAACATTTGCCTTCTACTTGAGCCCTTAATAATGGGCTCATTTCCCTCCCCCCTCCCTCCTGAACTCTTCATAATTCATAAATTATTATTATTTTGTCATATGTTACACTGCCCGACGTCTCCCCCCGCCCTCTTCTCTGCTGTCCATCCCCCAGGGAGGCGGCTATACGTAGATTCTTGTAATCGGTTCCCCCTTTCAACCCCACCTTCCCTCTACCCTCCAGGCATCGCCACTCTCACCACTGGTCCTGAAGGAGTCATCTGTCCTGGATTCCCTGTGTTTCCATTTGCTATCTGTACCAATGTACATCCTCTAGTCTAGCCAGATTTGTAAGGTAGAATTAGGATCATGATAGTGGTGGGGGAGGAAGCATTTAAGAACTAGAGGAAAGTTATATGTTTCATGGTTGCTACCCTGCACCCTGACTCGCTCATCTCCTCCCCACAACCCTTCAGTAATGGGGTGTCCAGTTGCCTACCGATGGGCTTTGAGTTTCCACTCTGCACTCACCCATATTTACAATGATATGATTTTTTGTTCTTTGATGCT
>NW_022110331.1:0-1185 GCF_000313985.2 Echinops telfairi
GTGTTTCCTGGGTTGTTGGTCCAAAGGAATTTTCTGCTGGACTTCTTTGCAATCGGCTATTCTCTTCCCTTTCTTTCCAAGAACTAAGACCTTTTGAGTGGAATGAAAGAAAGATGGCCGGCACAGGACCATGGTCGTGGCTGAAATGCTGCTGTGGCTGTCAGAGGCCAACGGGTCAGCCACCGACTCACAGCGGCCCCGTTCCC
This sequence comes from Echinops telfairi, assembly GCF_000313985.2. Classification (NCBI taxonomy): domain Eukaryota; kingdom Metazoa; phylum Chordata; class Mammalia; order Afrosoricida; family Tenrecidae; genus Echinops; species Echinops telfairi. Next base: position 207 of record NW_022110331.1, read on the forward strand.
AACAGGCTGGACCAACTGCTGCTGAGCCATCCCCAGGACGGGTGCAACTCAGGCCCAAACAGGGTCTAGAGAGCTTAATGTTTACTTCACAGACAAACAAAATATTTACATTACTTTAAGAATGAACGTGAGCTTTTCCTGAAGGTAAAAATATAAACCAAACTCACCACCATCAAGTCAATTCTGACTCATGAAAACCCTTAGCTTCATAAGTATTTTCTGTTTCATCACAGAGAGTCTTTAAAAGGTTGTGATGATAACAACATTAAACATCTTGCTGCATCCCCAAGGACGTTCTTTTTGAAGGCAGAACTGCACCTGTGGGTTTCGGAGACTGTAACTCTCTGTGGGAGTGGAAAGTTACATTTTTCTCCCAAGGAGCAGCTGGTGTTTCAAACTGCTGACCTTGTGGTTAGCAGCCCAATGTGTAACCACGATGCCACCAGGGCTGCTAAAAATGCAAAACTATAAAACAAATGGGCAGTAGGGACATTATACTATTCCATTTCTTCCCTGTGTTTCCTGGATCCTTCTCTCCTGAACTTTGTCCTTGGGAAAATGCTGTCCCCTTGATCCCAAGAGGTCCGTTAAGGTGTGCACACGTCAGTAGGGTTACCATTCCCCCAGACAGTCTTGCCGATTGCTTGACAGAAATTGAGCCGCTGGTGGGACTCGAGTTCCGGACTTGAGAGATGGCTGAGAACCATAATCTTGAGGATTCCATCGGTCTCTATCTGACCAGCCAGGCTGCTCTCCTTCGTAATTTTGAGTTTTGTTCCACCTTTTTCTCCCACTCTATGCAGGGCCTTCTCCTGGGGTCCCTTTCAGAGCAGCTGGTAGTGGTGGCCGGGTACCAGCTAGGTCTTTTGATCTCAAGGTCACGGAGACCGGTGTTTGAGTGGATGATCCATTCCTTCCTTGGACTAATTGGTTCCATGTGTCTTCAAATTCACCACCCTTCTTTCCTCCAGGGGGAAAC
>NW_022110332.1:0-1141 GCF_000313985.2 Echinops telfairi
GTGCTTCTTCCATCAGGTTCTCACCATTTTATTTGATGATGTAATAGAATGTGGTCATGGTGGTACTTGGGCTCTGAAATATTAATCAAATTGTCTTCATAGCTGAATATGATTTAAATGAAACTATTTTTGTTGCCAAATGGTAGATATTGATGGGAAGACAATAGGCAGCAGGAGCACTAAATATAAAATTATTTGTAAATATGACTCTCATTTTATTGACTCAACCACAGTGCAAACACAAAATTCTAAATGGTGAAAAGAACTGCGTAGCATCAAATTATACTAAATCCTGAGGTAACATCTCTTAAAAATATTTTTAAACCAAAATTAAAATAATAATTTACTTTTCTTGTGCACTTTAAAATCTCCAAATAAAATCAGTATTTCATCAGACAGTAGAAGAGAGGGAAGGAAAACATTTTTGATCCTCAAACTCAAGTGTGTAGTAAGAAAAAAAGAGTTCCTTTTAAAAGTCTGCAAGCACATCAGATAATTATGATGAATTGCATCCAAGACTAGAAAAACAGAATTACAAGAATATATTTGAATGATAAGTATTTGATAGGAATATCAGTCCCCCTGTGAGACCATTTTTAGAGGTGTCTGTGTAAAATCAGAGAAATACAGAGTTTGATTAGTTCAATTTATATGAAATATCTTTGCTATTTTTTCCGGTTATTTATTTGTTTGTTTATTTTAAAGATCACTTTATTGGGGGGTTCTCGTACCTCTTACACCAATTGTATCAAGCATTTCTGTACATATATTGCCATCATTATTTTCTAAGCATTTACTTTCTATTTGAACCCTTGGTATCAGCTCGTCTTTTTTCCCTCCCTTCCTTCCTCCCTCACACTCCTTGATAAATTACAAATTATTATTGTTTTCATATCTTACACTGACCTCTGTCTCCCTTCCCCATGGTTTCCATTGTTTGTCGCCCTCGTAGGGGTTGGAATGTATGGTTAAGTGTTGATCATTACAATAGGTTCCCCCTTCCTCCCCTCCTTTCTCCACTTTTCCCCTACCCTCTTGGTATCACTACTCCAATTTCTGTTCCTGAGGGGTTTATTTGACTTGGATTCCATGCATCATTAGCTCTTATCTGTACCAGAGTCCATGCTCTGGTCTAACCCAC
>NW_022110333.1:0-1165 GCF_000313985.2 Echinops telfairi
GTTGCTACCCTGCACCCTGACTGGCTCATCTCCCCACAACCCTTCAGTAAGGGGGTGTCCAGTTGCCCACAGATGGGCTTTGAGTCTCCACTCTGCATTCCCCCTCATTCACAATAATATGATTTTTTGTTCCTTGATGCCTGATATGATCCCTTTGACACCTCGTGGTCACACAGGCTGGTGTGTTTCTTCCATGTGGGGCCCAATTGTTATAGGTACCCTGAGCCACTTCTCAACTGTGGTAAGTGTTTGTAGACGCCTTTCAAGACTGTGTTTTTCCTTTGCCTTCAGTTATGTTCTAAACCCAAACCAAGCCCATCACCATCAAGTGGATTCTGGCTCAGCTGCCATAGGCAGACCTTATTAGGTAGGACTTCAGAAGCTGTAAATAGTGATGAGAACAGACACCCTCACCTTCCACCTGCTCCATTGTGGTCGAGGGCCGTCAGATCCCCTTAGAACATACAGCTATATTTGTGGTTGCGCCTGTCTCCTTTGCCTTTACTCAGCAGTGGTTGCATTTCACTCCTCCAAAGGCAACTGTCTTATCTGTCAGTATAGCTTATGTGTGACTTGACAGAAGTGAATTGTCCAGTTTCTTCAATATTTTAGGAAGAAGTAAATCTATGTAGATATACTCCTTACTTCTAAAGTCTTTTCTTGTTTTATTACATGCCGTGAAGTTGCGTTTATTATTCTTTTTTTAGGTGATGCTCGAGATGGCGCTGAAGGCTTTTTGGGGTGTAGATCTGATCTGTATGTGACAGGTGTCGTTTTCTCAGGCTCTTGGGGAGCAGGAGGAGGTCAGGGTCGTCTTCATCTGGTTACGTGCAGTGTCACCGGGCTTTCTTCCCTGGAGCACACGAGCGGGTCCTCCCGAGTGGCTCGTCGCAACAGCAGAGATAGCTAGGCACGTGCAAGGCTAAGCAGTAGTTTATTAAGCAGAGATACGCTTCAGAGCAGGTCCCCTCGAGAGTTGAGTGAGACTCTAAGCACAGTGTGCTTCAACCACAAAGCAAGTCCCCTCTGTATTTGAGGAAGATCCTGGTCTAGGACAAAGCACCTAGTTTAACCAGAGGAGGTACACTGGTACAGATAGGAACTGAAAATACAGGGAATCCAGGACGGATGAGCCCTATAGGACCAGTGGTGTGAGTGGCAAAAC
>NW_022110334.1:0-1202 GCF_000313985.2 Echinops telfairi
AATGTACTTTACACAATTGATGTATGTATGGATTGTGATAAGAGTTGTATGAGTCCCCAATAAAATGATTATTAAAAAAAAAACACCCTCAAAAAAAAACACCCTCAAACCCACTGCCATTGAGTTGATTCTGACTTATAGTGACCTTACATACAGGATTTCCGAGGCTTTACAGGAACAGACACAGCCTCATCTTTCTTCCCCTGAGCAGCTGGTGGGTTTGAACCACTGACCTTGAGGTCTAGTAGTCCAATGCTTACTCGACAGAGCTATCAGGGCCTAAAAGAACAGTTGCCATGAGATGCTTTACATTGACTTTTGTTTTGTTTTGTGAAATGTCAGGACTACCAAATACAAAAATAAAATCCACTTTCAGGTTTTCTTTAGATTCAAGCGTTTCACTGCTGTTTGTCCTAATGTCAAAACAGAAATGAAAAGAGGTGGGGGATCCTTTGACTTCATCTCTTGCATCATTCAGAGAGCCCTGGTGGCACATGAGAGGTAAGTACTGGGCTGCTAAGGTTGTTGGTTCAAACTCACTTGTCTCTCCATGGGAAAAGGATGAGGCTTGCATCCTTCACCAGCAGAGACATGAAAAGACAGTCTTACAGGCAATAGCTGAACCGGACTGGACTTTCCTCTAGCTCACCACCTTCTGAGAGTGTGGAAACAGCAAATGCCAGGATACACAACTTACCTCGGGGCTATTTCCCAGAGATCTGTGACTTCTGATGGCTTAGCCTCATGGGGTCCTTTGCATTGGCCAGTAACTGCTGGCTTTTCTGGACCTGAGTGCTTTAAAAACTGGAGAGGGTTTGACATGCTGGACATGCAAGGAGCATGAAATAGACCTAGTGATGGTGGCCCAAGGTGCTTGCAAAGGAAGTGGACATACAGCAGTCAAGAAGAGGTGCCGGGGTCTGCCCAACACCAACAGCAGCGTCTTCAGGGAGGTTTAACTGCATACCTTCACTGAATAGCCCCACCTCAGATGGAGCTGCCCGCTGAACCTGTGCTGCTTGGAGACATGACATACCTGGTTTCTAAAGAGCATGCCAAAATGCTGTTTAGATTGTAATTGGTTGAAGCAGCCAACCAATATACATCTATACAATGGTAGTCTCACACTTAAATAATACTTGTAAATCTTTGGCTACATAAACCACAAATTTCCCTAATTTTCAATGTCTCAATATTTTTTT
>NW_022110335.1:0-1202 GCF_000313985.2 Echinops telfairi
ACAAGATGAAATGTATTTTCTTAATATTTTATTGAATCACTAAGTAGGTCTAATTGCTATTTGTCATTTCACTCTAGAGTTTAGATGTCCTATTTAAATCAGAAGATTATATCCATGTTTACTTCATTTCAAAGTCGTTATTACGCCAAGTTTTATTGTACTTGTTTTGTTAATAAAACTCTTAATTCAGTGAGTAATGCATACATAAACATATGTACATATAGTCCATCTTAACAAGTATTTATTAATATTTAATTTATACCGAACACTAATAAAGGGGTAGGGATTCAATAAGAGAAATACTTCTGTCCCAATAGAACAAGGCATTATACTTGCTAGGTGGGGATGATAACATTAATAAATACTATGCTTTTATATAGCAATGAAATAAGGGAAAACAAAGAAAAATGTTGGGGGGAGGGTAAGAATGGCGGGTGAATTGGATATTATTAGATAGATACCTCCTATAACCAGTGAAGCTATCATTTCTTCGGGAAATCATTGAGAAAAAAATTCCCTTGTTAATTTAATTTCATTTTCTACATTTAGTTTGAGATACAAAACTAGGCCTCGAAGTTCCGATGGTAAACAGGCTCTTGTCTAGAGAAGTGTGGAGCCCAGGGGCGAGATATAGGCCAGCGACAGAAGTGTGCATGTCTCAGCGCGGCATGCAGAGGATCAAGGATTGGATGACTTCCCTGGGCAGTGTGTGCCTCGGCAGGCCCGGCAGAGGCCGCAAGAGAAGGGAGAGCCTGCACAGCACACGAAGGCACAAGGCAGGGGATTGGAAGTACAGTCAGGTAAATGTGGGTTCAAAGGCCCTGAACAACAGCTTCACTCTGACAAAAGAGACTTCTCAACATTGAGAAATGAAATAAAAGGAAGATTGAAAATTGAACACGGGATTTAGCAAAACGTTACTCCCATATACAACATGCATGCACACTTAGAACAATAAGAAATGAATCATTCATTCATGATTCTAAATTACGGAGCTTGCAGCCTGACTCTTGTGAAGTAATCCAATGCTAGTTTCATATGTGGTTGATAAATAGACCACCAGGATTATATGCTCTGTGCTATTCATGCCTGTAGTTAACTTTTTACAGACTTAAAAAAATAAACAGCCCAATCTCCCTTTAAAGATGTTAGAGATGGAAGATCAGTCACATGCTCTGCCAATGTATACTCACCTGGTTGAC
>NW_022110336.1:0-1159 GCF_000313985.2 Echinops telfairi
AAACTGAACGGCCAGGTGCACTGCTCAAAGTTCTGCCCATTGGGAAGATTTCTCTTCACCACTGTCCTTTAGGAAGATCCCAGAAAGGGACTGTAGTGCTGCTGCTGTCCACTTATGAGTTCACCTGCATGTCATACAGCGCTGTCAATAAACCAAGTAAGAATTTTCTGTTCTTCAATCAACTTATCATAAGGAACTCCCCAGGAGGTCATAGGTGCAGACTTGGAGAAGGAAGGTTCTGGGACAGGAGTGGAGACTGTGGGCATTTGGGCGACTACTTCATTCAGCTTATTTGTACTTTCAGGTCCTGCTCTGGCCCCATCTTGTATACAGTATATCGCTTCCATCTAACAATGGAGTCTTGCTGTGCATTATGGCTCTGTCGATCAGACAATATCCAGTTCATGATGGGCAGCTCAGCCCTCATGGTGACTTGGTGGCCCATGGTGAGGCATTCAGTCTTCACTAAGGCCCTGTAACAGGCCAACAGCTGTTTCTCAAAAGGGGAGTAGTTGTCTGCAGGGAATGGCAGGACTTTACTCCAAATCCCAAGGGTCTACACTGTGATTCACCACTAAGAGCCTGCCAAAGACTCCACACTGCATCTTTATCTACAACTGACCCCTCTAGCATCATCGGGTCAGCTGGAACATATGGTCCCAGTGGCAAAGCAGTTTGCACGGCGCAGCCTGAACCTGTTGTAGAGCCTTTTCTTGTTCTGGGCCCGACTCAAAATTGGAGGCCTTTCTTGTCACGTGATAAATAGGTCACAGTAGAACACCCAAATGAAGGATACTTTGCCTCCAAAATCCCAAGAGGCCTGCTAGGTGATGTGCCTCCTGTTTAGTTGTTGTTAGGGCCAGATGCAATAGCTTGTTCTTCACTTTAGTAGGAATATCCCGACATGCCTCACACCACTGGCCCTAGAAATTTTACTGAGGTGGAGGGTGCCTGAATCTTTGTTGGGTTGATTTCCCCACCTCTTGATGTAGATGATGTGCCAATGAATCTGGAGTCTTTGATACATCCTCCTTAGCGGGTCCAATCAGCATAATGTCATCAATATAATGGGCTAGTGTGACGTTTTGTGGAAGAGACAGGCGGTCAAGGTCCCTTCAGACTAAATTATGGCACAGGCGGAAGAGTTGATGTACCCCTG
>NW_022110337.1:0-1202 GCF_000313985.2 Echinops telfairi
GTACATGGATAGACATGAGAGAAATAAATACATAAATAATTTTCTTAAGCCTACAAATAGTTCCAGGCCGAAGATAAAAGTATTTTAATATCACATCTAACACAAAAGTGACAACCACAAAATACAGCTAGACAGCATAAATAAATAAGAAATCCCCATTCTGTGAAGAAAACAAAGTAATCTAAACAAAAGCTAGGACACAAAAGAAAAGGGAGAGGAGAAGGGGAGCCTGTCCTTTTCCTTATGATTAGTGTAGTTTATAAGACGATTTGAAAAGGCAGCATGTGTACAAAGCTGATATGAAGTATCTGATAATGGTTATCAAGTACAAGAACTCAGTATAAAGTAATTGAAAACGCACATGTTTTTACAAAAGTTGAATCAATGCCAAAACAAAAAAACAGGTCCTCAACATGTATGAAAAACCTTCCTGTTCATCAAAATAGCTCACACTGAGTCTGAAGAAACCAAAGAGGAGAGAAGGCTGTTAATGAGACTAAACCAAGTGTCTAACTGAGAGCAGCTGTATGTAGCTATCCATGTGTGGAATACAACCGGACATGGATGCACTCGCAACCCAACAGCAATACTTCTGACTTCCCTCCCTCACATGTACTTCACATGTATAAATATTTTATTTAGAGAAGGAATCCAACAGATTTCCAGGTGAACTGAAGTCATTTTTATTAACCCCACAGACTAACTTCCTTCTAGCAACTACCAGTTCTTACCACTAGATGTTCTTGGCTGAAGAGTTTGTGCAATTGTTCCTCTATTTCTCTCTTTTCAGCATTGGATTTCTGTAAGGAGTTGAGAGCTTCCTCACCAAACTCTCTTTTCAGTGTGGCACTAATTTTCTCTCCTGGGTCCACCATGCCCTGATAGTCACATTGAAAAAAAGAAGAAAACACTCATTAGCTGTGATTCATTCAAAAAGTTACTTATTGAGTGATACGGTACCCATACAATATTCTCTCTTTTTGCCCCATTGTAGTGATCCCTTGTCTTCTGGAACTGGTCTCCTTTAAACCATTTGTCTCTAGTGAAACCAGCCAATGAACCTCATACATTTAATCAACGTGATTGGTACAAGATTACCCTATGACAAACTGAGCCTGATTAATCCAACTCCTTTACAGGCATTTTTCAAACTCTGCTTAAGGATCAAGGCCTGGAGGCAAGAAAGAACTCTGCAAGTTGAC
>NW_022110338.1:0-1202 GCF_000313985.2 Echinops telfairi
ATAATTTACTGAATGATAATCAATTAAAAATTAAAAATAACAGTCCATTTCAGATCACTAATACAATAGTTACCAATAATTATGCATTCCAGATCATTTTGGATGACTTCCATTTCCTAGATGCATCATATGTACATTCCATTCTTAATGGGCATTTGCATTTGCCGTCTTCAAATTTAGGGCTTGAAAGCATTACCCCAGCCACCTTATTTGGATTGACTTTACTTTGAGGAAGCATTTCTTAATTGGTATTATTTTTAGTGTCTTCTAACCTGAAGAGAGTATCTTCTGGCCTTAAGTCAAACAATGTTCCACTGCATTTCATTTGATTTTCAATGACTAATCACCTAGAAGTAAACTGCTTCTTATTTTTCTTTTATCTTTTTCTGAAAGGTACACTATGATCTGTCCAACATGGGTAACCTTGACAGTATATGAAATATCAGTGGCAAAGCTCTCAGCATCACAGAAACATGCAAGATACCACCGAACAACACACTGACAGAAAAGTGGTAGGCTTGGTGCCTGAGAACTACCCATCTGATGTACACTTGCTCTTTCTGAGATTAATGTTAGAAAATTTTAAAAGTCACTTAACATATAAAATATATTATTTTCTAGAGATATTTAAATATCAACATGCATTATAAGAATGTAAGATAGAAAAGGGAGTTTAATAGCCCCAATTTATCTATTTTTTAAAGTGTAGTTACATTACATTCATTTTCTTAGAAAACTAACTAATGTTCTATGAATAGAAACTCTCTATTTTCCTCAGTTAAGAGGAATTTCCTGCAACACCGGAAATCCAGGACAGATAAACCCCTCAGGTCTAACAAGGAGAGTAGAGATACCAGGAGTATTAGGGGCAGGGGCGGTGAGAAAGGGGGAATTGATCACAAGGATCAATCTAGAACCCTCTCCCAGGGGGATGAATAACAGAACAGTGGGTGAGGGGCGATAGAGGACAATGTAAGATATGGAAAAAATAATCTATAACTTATCAAGGGTTTGTGATGGAGGTTGGGTGGAGGAGAAATGGGGAACTGATATCAGGGGTTCAAGTGGGAAGAGAATGCTTTGAAAATGATGATGGTGGCAGATGTGCAAATGTGCTTGACACATTGAAGGAATGTATGGCTTGTGATAGAGATGTAAGCGCCCCAGCAGAAGTATTTAAAAAAAAATAAAATTTAAAAGAA
>NW_022110339.1:0-1202 GCF_000313985.2 Echinops telfairi
GGTGTCTCAGTTCCTAAGACCATCGGAAATATGTGTTTTCCAGTGGTCTTAGATGACCCCTGTGAAAAGCTCATTAGACTCCCAAAGGGGTCGGGACCCACAGGTTGAGAACCGCTGCCTTGGTTCTTTTTATTATGCATGTAATATTTACATCAGGAAGCAACATTGACAGAGGCAAACAGGAAGAAATACAAGCTACACCCCCCACCCCCACCCCCAAACCATGTGCTTGCCTGGGCGGAAATGTATCTGTGAATTGAGAAGAGGAGCTTAAGTGACCCTTAAAGAAGAGAAGGCTTGGCGTTCACGGTGAAAGACCTGTCAGGGTCTAGACGGCCGGTCAGAGCGGGGCGGGCTGGGCGCTTGCTTGACCCTGAGAAATGGCAGGTGGTGGTGACGTTGTGGAGATGCAGGGATGGGGTGGGAGTGGGCTTACAGAACTGTGGCTGGTCTCAACTTAGAGAGGGCTTTAAGTTTTTCTCCTGCCTCGACTCTTTCAAGACCTCCTCCTTTAGCCAGCCTGCCTCAGCCCCGAACCCACTTCTTTTTTTTTCTTTTCCTTTTTTTGAATTATTATTATTTTTAATCGTTTTATTAGGGGCTCATACAACTCTTATCACAACCCATACATACAGCAACTGTGTAAAGCACATTTGTACATTCATTGGCCTCATCATTCTCGAAACATTTCCTCTCCACTTAAACCCCTGGCATCAGCTCCTCACTTTCCCCCTCCCTCCCCACTCCCCCGTCCCTCATGAACCCTTGATAATTTATAAATTATTATTTTGTCATATCTTGCCCTGTCCGACGTCTCCCTTCACCCACTTTTCTGTTGTCTGTCCCCCAGAGAGGAGACCACATGTAGATCATGGCTCCTCTCCTCCCTGAGACCCTTCTGTAAGGGGATGTCCCGTGGCCTACAAATGGGCTTTGGGTCTCCACTCCGCACTCCCCACCTCATTCACTATGTTATGATTTTTTTTTCTGATTATGCCTGATACCTGATCCCTTCAGCACCTTGTGATACTTGTAAGGTAAAATTGGGATCATGATAGTGGGAGAGGAGGAAGCATTTAGGAACTAGAGGAAAGTTGTATGTTTTATTGTTGCTACATCATACCCTGACTGGCTCGTCTCCTCCCCCATACCCTTCTTTTTTTTTTATCATTTTATTAGGGACTCATACAACTCTTATCACA
>NW_022110340.1:0-1202 GCF_000313985.2 Echinops telfairi
TGTGATAAGAGTTGTATGAGTCCCTAATAAAATGATAAAAAAAAAAGAAGGGTATGGGGGAGGAGACGAGCCAGTCAGGGTATGATGTAGCAACAATAAAACATACAACTTTCCTCTAGTTCCTAAATGCTTCCTCCTCTCCCACTATCATGATCCCAATTTTACCTTACAAGTATCACAAGGTGCTGAAGGGATCAGGTATCAGGCATAATCAGAAAAAAAAATCATAACATAGTGAATGAGGTGGGGAGTGCGGAGTGGAGACCCAAAGCCCATTTGTAGGCCACGGGACATCCCCTTACAGAAGGGTCTCAGGGAGGAGAGGAGCCATGATCTACATGTGGTCTCCTCTCTGGGGGACAGACAACAGAAAAGTGGGTGAAGGGAGACGTCGGACAGGGCAAGATATGACAAAATAATAATTTATAAATTATCAAGGGTTCATGAGGGACGGGGGAGCGGGGAGGGAGGGGGAAAGTGAGGAGCTGATGCCAGGGGTTTAAGTGGAGAGGAAATGTTTCGAGAATGATGAGGCCAATGAATGTACAAATGTGCTTTACACAGTTGCTGTATGTATGGGTTGTGATAAGAGTTGTATGAGCCCCTAATAAAACGATTAAAAATAATAATAATTCAAAAAAAGGAAAAGAAAAAAAAAGAAGTGGGTTCGGGGCTGAGGCAGGCTGGCTAAAGGAGGAGGTCTTGAAAGAGTCGAGGCAGGAGAAAAACTTAAAGCCCTCTCTAAGTTGAGACCAGCCACAGTTCTGTAAGCCCACTCCCACCCCATCCCTGCATCTCCACAACGTCACCACCACCTGCCATTTCTCAGGGTCAAGCAAGCGCCCAGCCCGCCCCGCTCTGACCGGCCGTCTAGACCCTGACAGGTCTTTCACCGTGAACGCCAAGCCTTCTCTTCTTTAAGGGTCACTTAAGCTCCTCTTCTCAATTCACAGATACATTTCCGCCCAGGCAAGCACATGGTTTGGGGGTGGGGGTGGGGGGTGTAGCTTGTATTTCTTCCTGTTTGCCTCTGTCAATGTTGCTTCCTGATGTAAATATTACATGCATAATAAAAAGAACCAAGGCAGCGGTTCTCAACCTGTGGGTCCCGACCCCTTTGGGAGTCTAATGAGCTTTTCACAGGGGTCATCTAAGACCACTGGAAAACACATATTTCCGATGGTCTTAGGAACTGAGACACC
>NW_022110341.1:0-1156 GCF_000313985.2 Echinops telfairi
ATTCCCTGTGTTTCCAGCTCTTACCTGTACCCATGTACCTGCTCTGGTCTAACCATATTTGTAAGGTAGAATAGGGTCATGATAGTGGGCGGGGGGAAGCATTAAAGAACCAGAGGAAAGCTGTATATTTCATTGGTGCTATATTGCACCCTGACTGGCCCGTATTCTTCCCACAACCCTTCTATAAGGGACTGGCCAATTGCTTACAGATTGGCTCTGGGTCTCCATTCTGCACTCCCCCCCTCATTCACATTATGATTTTTTGCTCTGGGTCTTTGATGCCTGATACCTAATCCCATTGATAACTCATGATCACACAGACTGGTGTGCTTCTTCCATGTGGGCTTTGTTGCTTCTCAGGTAGATGGCCACTTGTTTATCTTCAAGCCTTTAAGACCTCAGATGCTATATCTTTTGATAGCCAGGCACCATCAGTTCTCTTCACCACATTTTCAGCGCATTTTTTATGCAGCTTTTGTGGTAAAACTAGGTGCCTCTGCTGATATTTGGGTAGGCTTATACTCAAGTATGTACAGCATTTATGGGACTAAACTACTGGGACTAAGAAATGTTTCTGAAGAATTATGTAATCCAAAGAAGAAAAAGAGAAATGAAAGGTAACATTCATATGAATTTAATATGCCTTACAGGATAGGTACATTGCCTGAATTAATAGCTCTGGTTTATATTTCTCATTGAAAACAAGCCATTTGATATCTAACCTTGTAAGTGCCCTAAGAAGCTGAGCCTAGTCATATGACTCATTGTAGTTAAAAGGCTACCAACAAACTGCATGTAAGTAGAGGTTGGATAAATTGCTTGCATCTTTTGTTTGCTCTCTTGCACCTCTGCCTTTGCCTTAAGCACATGTCCAGGCTACCTTGCAAATCCAGCTAAATTAGAGGTTGTACACTGATACAGATCAGAGCTAGAAACACAGGGAATACAGGACAGATATCCCCTCGGGACCAATAATGAGAGTACAGATACCAGGAATGGAAGAGGAAGGTGGGGGAGGAAGGGGGAACCGATCACAATTATTTACATATAACCCCTTCCCTGGGAGACAGACAACAGAAAAGCGGGTGAAGGGAGACATCGGACAGTGTAAGACATGGAAAAATAATAATCATTTATAAATTATCAAGGGTTCGTG
>NW_022110342.1:0-1202 GCF_000313985.2 Echinops telfairi
TGTCTTCCAACACAGATTTACTTGTGCTGGCAGTCTGTGGTATGTTTAGTAGTCTTCACTAATGTCTGAATTCAAATGCATCCTTTCTTCTTGCATCTTCCTAATTTGCCGTCCAACTTTCTCATTCACATGAAGTGATGGAAAATACCATGGCTTTCGTCAGCTGAACTCAGTCCTCCAAGTGACATATTTGCTTTTTAATCCTTTAAAAAGGTCTTTTGTAGCAGATTTATCCAATGGGATCATTTGATTTCTTAAGTGCTGCAGCCAAGGCATTAGTTGTGGATTTAAACATTTATATGACAAAACAATCATGGAGAAAAGAAGAAGTTGCAGAACTCATAAGACCTGATTTTAAAGCTGCAGCAACAAATGCACATGTCCCTCCAGAAGGTAGATTTCTTGAGGTGAAGCTACTACTTTAAAAATATTAAATAAATATTAGAAAAGGCGTTTTGTTTCCTATGACTGTTATACAAAATGACCACCGATTTAGTGGCTTACAAATTATGATTAGAAAGTTCTAGAGGTCAGAAATCTGCAATCAGTTTCACTGAGCTATACAATCAAAGTGTTGGCAGGCCTGTTTTCCTTTTGGAGGCTCCTAGTGGAGACGGATGTGATCTATGCTTGACGAAGTTCCTGGGACTGCTCTCTGGACAGTGGATTCAGATGGGCAGGAGGAGAGACCAGTAACCCCCACGATCCATTGAAGAAAGGAGAGTGGTTTGGCGAGCGTGTTAGCGTTGAGTAGAAAAAACAAACGCATTTGATTAGAATGCATTTGATTAGCGGTCATTAGAACGACTTGTTAATTCCTTTATTCTGTGGTGTGGCGGACTTGAGTGTCTGGGTGACTGACCAGTGGTGTCACTGACTTGCAGACTGAAGGACAGTCACCTTGGGGGGTGTAATGACAATTCTACTGAGGCCATGGTAATTTGGCCAGGTCTCGAGGGATCCCGCGGCGGTGCAAGAAGTTGGTGGAATGTTAGAAATGTAAAGCCAAGTTGGAGGTTTCTGGCATATTGGATTTATATCATGCATATTAACATTTTGTTTGTTATACACTTTATATTATTTTTGTTATGCTATTACTTATCCTTTATTTATGGTTCATACCAAGATAGAGTAAAAAAACTAATTTTTCGTGTGGAGATCTCGGTTTATACCTTCCCTAACATGACCTTTCCTCCACTCCA
>NW_022110343.1:0-1201 GCF_000313985.2 Echinops telfairi
GGGCTTAAGTGGAGAGGAAATGTTTTGAGGATGAGGGCAATGAATGTACAAATGCACTTTACACAATTGATGTGTGTATGGATTGTGATAAGAGTTGTATGAGCCCCTAATAAAATGATTCAAAAAAAAGATAAGGGAACTACAGTTGATATTCTTTTGAGAATTTGCTAACACTTTGAAGAAAAGTAAACCAAATCCAAACTCAACTCACTGCCAACTCATAGTGACCCTATAGGACAGGGTGGAAACTGAGTTTTGGAGATTGTAACTCTTTCCAGGAGTAGAAAGCCTGGTGGTTTTGAACTGCTGACCTTGGGGTTAGCAGCCTAACATATAGCCACTATACCATCAGGGCTCTTTATTCTGCACTAAGGCCTCTGTTTATTTGTCAAATGAGGGTTGCGATCAATGGTTTCTATAGTCTCCAACACGGTGAGATGTTCTGAAATCAACAACAACAAACTTAAACAAAATAACTGTGACCCTGTAGAACGGGTAGAACTGCCCCTGTGGTTTTCTGATACTTTATCGGAGTGGAATGGCCCTTCTTTCTCCTGTAGAGCAGCTGGTAGTTTTGAACTGTAGAACTTGTGGACCATAGGCCAACATGTAAGCACCATGGCAGAGTTCCTTCTGCAATGAAATTCAGACTTAAAAGGACAGTGGTGTTTCTGACTCTGAAGAGAGAAATTTTCACACAGATAGTCACTGTTAAGGAGGAATTACCCCACCACCAGGAAATGAGGCAAAAAGATGGCAATGTCACCTTTTTTATGTTATACTAGGGCACTGTGTAACAAGTCCACTTGGAAGTCATCTGAGACCTTGAAGAATGAAACTACTACTTTAATTTTCTGCGGTCAAAAATTGACCAAGACAGTTGAATTAGTTTGAAGACAATATGCAAATATGAGAAAGAAAAAAGAAAATAGTGAAGAGCTGCTTTATGTTTACAATAAGTGTCCGTGTTGGCGGGGATGGAGAAAACTTCGGTTGTGTTTAGACAAAATCATAAAGGAATAGGCGGATGGGGAGCGAGCGGCACAGAACAGCAAGACACCAGCATTTGGATTTTGGCGAGGTGATCCGTAAGGGTAGTTTGCAACTCAGTCCAAGACCCCGACCTCCTCTTCCCTCCTCCACGCCCTCTGGGGACACTCAAGGGTACTTTGCTCGGTCTTCTCATTCCTCCCTCTCTTCC
>NW_022110344.1:0-1201 GCF_000313985.2 Echinops telfairi
TCCCATTATGCTCAGCCAAAAATCCAAATTCTTCTGGCTACCTTCCAAGCCCTCAACAATCTAACCCTTTCCCTCCAGCCATATTTATCTCCCAATTAATCACTAAAAACCATAACCCACTCCTGCTAAATGTAAATGGCATGCCTTCCCCTCAAGGCTGAAAGCTCATGGGATATGTAATTCCCAAACAAAAGCATGTTTTAAATTTATTTTATGTAGTTCACACTCCTGTGGTCCATTGTTGCCTGAACATGGGAGGGTTTGGTACATGTGTGTATTAAAAGCTAGAGATGGGCTAGTATGATCATAAAGCATAATTCAAGGCCATGTCTGCTTTGAAAAAGTCCTACGCTGGGGAGTCAGGCCCAGTGCCAAACCAAAAGTGAGCAACCAGAGCTGATGTATTGATTAGAAGTTTCAGCTCAGAATGATTGATCTGGAAGTATATCCTGAGGCTCAGGTAACAAGGCTTTATGGTAGAAGGGGGCAAAAAAAATTGCTTTGGATTGATTTCCACTGTCTGGACCACGAGCATTAAAGCAAAAGAATCTGACATGTCTGTGCATTTTAAAGACAAAATGAGCGGAACTTCATTAACAGGTGAAACCATTCAGACTGGAGTCGCATCAAACCAATGTCTAGTGGCACAGAAGCCTCCCAGCCCAGGGCCAACTGACCACATGCCAGATGGCTAGAAGATCCCATAAACTCCCTGGGCATCGAGAGAGCGTGGGCATCACCCAGAACATATCTCCAGTGCTGGCTCTGGGGGCAATGACGGCTTGATGCTGAGGCCACAAGAACTGTACCACACCAGGAGACTGAGCTGGCTTCCTGACCGTCCAAGAGTCTACCCTCTGATCCTTGAGGCTGTAAGGAGGGTTACAGGCCTATTTAGCATGAAGATTTCCACAAAAGCACATCCAAGAGAATTATTTGCATCCACAGCTTCTGGAGTTGGTTAACTCCAAATTCAGGTAAGCTGGGACAGTGGCCTCCCCCCCCACCCCCACCTGCAGTGTGTGCTCAGGGCAATTTTATGGGAATCACCCTGGGGTGTCAAAGACAATGAGTGACACCAGGGACACTGGTTCATGGGCGGTCTCCCATTATGCATGGTGGCTTAGTCATCAGTTTAGCCATCCTTTCAACAAAGAGCTTCTATGTCTTTTATGCTTTTCCTAATTTACCTTTTCTGTTG
>NW_022110345.1:0-1201 GCF_000313985.2 Echinops telfairi
ACACACACACACACACACACACCACTGTGTGTGGTTCCTGTCTGGGGCTGGGCCAGCACACACAAAGTCAACGGGTTCATCAACTTGCCACCGGCATGCTGAATGATGCTGCGATCCAGTGCTGTCCACCTGACTCTGACTCACGGCCGCCCCACATGACAGGCCACCCTCATCCCCGCCCCCATGCTGCCGGGAGGGTGTGCACTGGCAACCTTTCTATAGCAGTTGAGCACTGAACTGATACACCACCACCGGCACTCCAATGGTGGGAGGCAGGACACTGTGTTCTGATTCTCAGTCCACACCGCAGGCTCGAGGCCAGAGTGGGCAAGGGGTGGTCTGGCCGACCCCAGAGCTGGGCTGGGGCGGTCTTTCTGGCGTGCACAGCGCCTCCTGTGGAGTGCTCCCTACAGAAGAGAAGACAGATGATGATCAGGAAGACGGTGAGAGGCCCAGAGAGGCCAGCATCACGTGTCCTGCTCCCCAGGCCATCCACAGTCCTCCCTGAGCTCCAGAGGGACCCGCCACCAATGAGGAGGAGGGGGGTCTCCATCCAAGGCCCCGACTGCGTACCCACTGCTGTCATGGCCCTGACTCCCAGGTGCCCAACAGGACAGGTTGGAACTGCCCCACGGAGTGACTGTCCACGTGGAACCACGGACCTCTCGGCCAGTAGCCCCAATGCTTAACGACGCCCCTGGGCTCCTTCCCTGACCGCTTAAGGATGGGAGAAGAGAGACCAGAGAAACCGAGGCATGCAGCAGTGCAAAGCGAACACAAATGCCCGTCCACTGCCGCTGCCGCTGCCACCACCGGGCAAGGCTGACTGGTTGGACAAAAACCCGTAGTTCAGACACATGTCAGGACACTGAGCAAAAGACAACGGGACACGATTCCATTTGTATGAAGGATTCCCCCCCCCCCACACACAGAAAAACAAGCAAACCACAATATAGCACAGGCACTGCCTGCGAGTCAACGCTGGCTCATGGCAACCCTGCAGGACAGGGTAGGACTGCCTTGTGAATTTCCGAGACGGTAACTCTTTACAGGAGTAGAAAGCCCGGTCTTTCTCCCGCGGAGCGGCTGGTGGTTTGAACTGCTCACCTTGCAGATAGCAGCCCACTGCATAACCACTCTGCCACGAGGGCTCGGGACAGAGGGACCGGAGTAGGCAAATCCACAGGAACAGGGAGTGCAT
>NW_022110346.1:0-1201 GCF_000313985.2 Echinops telfairi
CATGGAGCTTAAGGATTCTCCCAGGAAAGTAAATATTGAACAAATAATTGCTCAGTTAACTTCATGATATGCTTCTAACTAAGAGAAGCCAAACAGGGCTTTACTACTTATCCCAAATATCCCCACACCTCTGTCTTTCATCAAATTCAAGTCTTTGCTTAACTATTATCTTTACTATTCTATATAAAAACCTACACTGATCATTCTATATATAAGTATGCTTACTCCCCTATCACCTTCCCTAATATATTTTTCTCTAGAAAATGTATTATCATCATCTAATATGTTACTATATGTCTGATATCTCCACTTAAAATATAAGTTCCTTTAGATATTTCTTCTATTTTTCTCACTGCTATATCACTTAGTCTAGAATAAGTGCAATAAGTAAGTACAATAAAAGAAAATATTAAGTACTATGAGCATATAAAAAGAGAAAGAAAATTCAGTAATTTCACTTAGACTAGGGCTATGAGTTGAGACATATGTAATGGCTTTATCAGTATACATACCTTCAAATAACAATGAAAAATATTATACATGGTATTACTCATATATTGTATATGACATGAATTTAGGCAATTGTTTCTATTGGTCTGGAATTAGTTTCTTATAAATTATTCTTTAAACATTTAAAGCATTTATAATAGAATATCTATTACTAAAATAAAGATTCATAATTTTATACTGTAAGTCAGCAAAACAACTTACTCTTCAGTTTATTAGCTATCTTACCTTAAAAAATGAGTTCAAACTGAACCAAGAAAAAAGAAAAATAAGAGATTTAATATCATCCTCTAATGCAGCGGTTCTCAACCTGTGGGTCGTAACTCCTTTGGGAGTTGAACGACCCTTTCACAGGGGTCCCTTAAGACCATCAGAATATATATATTTCCAATGGTCTTGGGAACCAAGATATCACTCCTCTATCCATCTCCAGGTGGGTCTGCCTACATGCAGATATGCCACATAAGAATACCCAACGTGAAGACTCTTACCATGCTACACAGTGCTTCCAGACAAAATTTCAGTATTTGTAATTACAAATAAATATTTTACAATATATAATTAAATATTGTTTTTGTGATGAATCACTATGCTTTCATTATGTTCTATTTGTAACAATGAAAATATATCCTACATATCAGGTATTTACATTATGATTCATAACAGTAGCAAAATTACAGTTATGAAGTAGCAA
>NW_022110347.1:0-1201 GCF_000313985.2 Echinops telfairi
GAGATAATATATTTATTTTTCTTATCATGTTCTTAAAACACTAGCCAATGATTGCCAAGGTATGGCATAGAATATTGTTATTGTGGATTATGAGAAGGTGCCCCCCAAAACCCAGAATTGTGCTGGGTTTAGCAGAGCTTTCAGGGTATGCAGTTTTTCCACCAGGTGGGCATGGAGAAACAGTGCACCCAGTGGCATCACCTGGGAAGTTTCTCTCTGGTCACAATGAATTTTTTTCATAAAACCATTTTGCTTGAACCTCGTTTTTTGTGACGGCCAATTTAAGAGAAGATGTGTGACTGTGAAATTTTGTTTCCTGTTCACGAAAAATGTCTCAAAAACTGTTGTGATGTTTGACACAGATTACAAGGACAACACTGTGGCTTATCCATTTCAAAAAGGTGAAATGTTGATTGATGACAAACCTTGTTCTGGACATCCATCAACTTCCTGAATGGACTTCTAGTGCATTTGGAATTCATTCCACTAGGTCAGACTATTAATCAAGCTTTCTATTTAGAGGTTCTGAAACGATTGCGTAACAATGTGTGACACACACACACACACACACAAAGACGTGATTTGTGGGAGATGAGGGACTGGATTTGCCACCACAGCAATGCACCTGCTCACAAAGTCATCTCAGTGTGCCAATTTTGGGCAAAAATCGCATATCTTTCTTGCCCCACACTCCTGACTCACTTGACCTCGCTATGTGTGACTTCTGTTTCCGTGAATGAAGATGGACATGAAAAACAGTGATTTGAGGACCTAAAAGAGGCAAAAAAAGAAAAATGAGGGAGTTGCTACCAACCCATCCAAACAGATGAGTTTGAAAAATATTTTCAAGAAAAGAATTGCAGATTTGAAAAATGTGTTAAGTGTAATGGAGAGTACTTTGAAGGTGAGAAGGTGGTTTTGTAAAAATATTTAAATACATAGCTTTGAAAAAAAATCCGGTTTTATTTTGGGTACCCCCTCTTATGTCTTAAACCATTGTGGTCCTAAGCTAATTTGACTTGCTATCTCCACTACGATGCCCTAAGTCTCCAAAGCCAGGGATACATTACCTTAAGGGGCTTGATTAAGGCTAAGAAGTTAGATATCTTTGTCACATGTTTACTCTGTCTAAACGAATCAAGTTACAGTAATACAAATATGTATATAGGAATATATTTCCCAGTTTTACATATGCTGATGA
>NW_022110348.1:0-1195 GCF_000313985.2 Echinops telfairi
ATCTACAGAATTTTACAAGCTTACAACAAGAAAAAAATGAATAGCCCATTCAGAAGGTGGGCCAAGATCTGAACAGACGATTCATAAAGAATGACACTTGAATGGCTAATAACCGCACGAGGAAATGTTCCAGGTCATTAGCTATCTGGGAAATGCAAGTCAAAACAGCCATGAGGTACCACCTAGCTCCCATTACTGTAGCCCAATTTTTAAAAACTGAGAACAACAAATGTTGGAGAGGGTGTGGCAAGATAGGAATTCATCCACTGCTGGTGGACTTGTCAATATGTACAGCCACTAGGGAAGGTGCTATGGTGAAACCTAAAACAGACAGAAATTGAACTACCATATGACCCAGCAATACCATTACTGGGCATATACTCAAAAGAAATAAGAAAGAAATCACAGACAGACGTTTGCTTCCCCACGTTCATCACAGCACAGTTCACAATAGCAAGAAACTGGAAACCACCAAGAGTGGATAAACAGCAACACTGCTACTTTCATACAATGGAATACTACGCATACCTAAAAACAACGGGAAACCATGAAATAGTTCATCAACTCGTGGAGGGATCTGGAAGACGTTATGCTGAGTGAAGTTAGTCAAGCACAAAGGGACCAATGCTGTCTTGAGCTCGCTATGGTAGGAACAAGCCGCAGAAAGGGCACAAGCTCAAGCTTGCAGGTCTGGTCTTCCGGCCGTAGACCCGACAGCCTGGGAAAGAGCTGGACCAGGGCCAGTGAACCACGTATCACCTGCACCAGGTAAGTATCATGTAAGCCACTTGACTGGAGGGTACCTCACAACAGCTGGGATCAAATAGTCGGGGGAGATGGCTGGGGGCATGCTGTCTGCTGACAAGTAGCCATGTGGTTTTGGGGTGAGGTCCCCTGGAGAGAGGTGGTCCTGTCAGAGTGATGAGACTTACTGATGGGAGGGGCGAAGGAATAGTTAGGTTTGGGCAAACAACGGTGCATGTCTGTGGAGGGGAGGGGAGGGAAGGCTGACCACCAGGAGAGAGGAGGAGAGAACTGAGGACGATGCTCTTGGGATCATTAGGTAGGGAGGGTCTTTAGTGGTGTGCAGTGGGAGGGTAGAATTGACCTAGGACATCTGGGGTTAGCCCGAGAACCCAGGCTGGGTGCCACAGAACCACTGTGCATATCATGCTCCAGAGGCTGCATCGGTGGG
>NW_022110349.1:0-1119 GCF_000313985.2 Echinops telfairi
CGGTGTCTCACATTTAGCCCTGCATGTGATTCTGGGACTTGTGGACAATAGCGTCTTTCCTTGGCGTCTCCCCATCAGCGAGGCAAGCAAGAACCAGGATGGCTGGAAAAGTGAGGCTCTGCCCGTTGTCTACCCGTAGTCCAGGGAATTGACTTCCTGCAAGGTTAGGAAAATGGGTCTTCACCATGAGTCACCACATAAGCCAGGAAATCAACTTCCTGGACTGCTGTGAACGCTAACCTCTGCCAGGTGTTTTCCTGCATGCCATGCGGTCAGGCTGAGGAAATTATGCTTCACTGGGCGTCTCCCTGTAAGCCAGGCAAAGGACTTCCGGAAAGAGTGGAAAGCTAAGTTTTGCCCAGCGTCTCACAAAGGCCAGCTAATGGACATCCCAGCAGGCTGTGGAAGTGAGAATACTTTGGCAGTTCAATTCAGGCCATGGAAGTGTCTCCTGATTAAACTGGGAAGTGAGGCTTGGCCCACCGGCTCTCAGTAAGGCAACCATTGAGCTTCCTTGAGGCTTGGGAAGTGAGGATTTGCCTGGCGCCTCCCCCGATGGCCAGGCAACAGATTTCTGGGGACTCTCTGGAAGCAAGGTTTCACCTGGGATCTCCACGAATGCAAAGCAATTGACTTCCTGCCAGCCAGGCAAAGTGAGGTTTTCCTTGGAGTCTTTCCTTAAACCATGCAAGGGACTTCAGACCAGGCTAAGGAAGCGTGGCTTCACCCTCTCTCCCCCCAAAATCCAAACAGCAATTTCTGTGCAGCCCAGGGAATTCAGGCTTCACCAGGCACCTCCTTGCAAATCAGACAAAGAACTTCCAAGCAGGATGGGGAAGCGAGGCTTCCCCTGGCATCTCCACAAGAGCCAGGCAAAAGCTTTCCGTCCAAGCTAGGGGAACAAGTCTTCGCTAGTCGTCTCCTTGGAAGCTAAGCAACTGACTTCCGGGTAGGCTGGGCAAGTGAGTTTTCACCCGGTGTCTCCCCCAAAAACCAGGCAAAAGACACCTGGCAGGCAGGAGAAGAAAAGCATTCCCCGGCATCTCCCCTTAAGCCATGCAAGGGACTTAAAGGTAGGCTGAAGAAGCGAGGCTTCTCCGAGTATCTCCCCGCAAGCCA
>NW_022110350.1:0-1200 GCF_000313985.2 Echinops telfairi
TTGGACATATGGGTTAATGTTGGACTTGTGGGCTTGGGCAGCACTGGGTTGGGATGTTTTCTTGATGTGCATTTACCCTTTATATAAAATTCTCTTATACATATGAGTTTCTGTGGATTTGTTTCTCTAATGTACCCAGATGAACACAGACACTAAAATGATCACAGGGTCCAGGACAATGGCAGTGTCTTTGGGCCTGATGACACAGCAGGGGCAAGGCTACCAAGGTAGTGGCCTAGTGTCATCTGTTACCCAGTTTGGTGACTCTATCTTCTCCCTCACCATTGCCATCAGTTCAAATTCATAAAGGTGCCCACGCTGGGCAAAGAGGAGGGTCTACACAGTGACTAGTCAGAGAGGGAAGGGACTGAAGGAAGCACAGGAAAGGGTTTGAGAAGGGGCCAGTGCAGGGGGGTACGGTGGACAGACAAAGTCACTTCCCCCACCAGGGAATCTCACCAGCCAGATCTGTGGGAGAGCACCAGAGAGGTGGAGGAGGGAAAGGGTGACACCATGCGTGATCACACTGGTAACACCAACTCTAGTAATGTCACTGCAGAATAGTCAGTGCTCCCCTAAATTCCTTGGGCTTCCCCTATTTATTCACCCCCCCTTATGAATAACAATAGACCATTTCACTGTCTTTATAGTGTTGGCATAAAGATTTTGATGGTTTATATTCTAAACCATTTTATATAAAAATTTATACTAAACATTTCAATAGAATATGAAAACTGTATTTTTAAACTTACTTTAAACTTGTTGTAAACTCACTGTGTCAGCAGTAAGAGAAGAATTTGAGACCAAAGCTATGTGCATACTTTCTGCCTTATGCTAAGTTGTATTATACCACTCTAGCTGTCTTTCTGGATGATAGGAGTTTGGATTAAATTGTATTCCTCCAAATTGTACTGAAATTGTAGCCCCTATCCCTATGGATGGAATTGCCTTTGAGAATAGTATTTTCTTTGTTATGTAAATGAGGTCCTAACCGATGCTTTCTGAGTTAAGAATAGAGCCGATGGGACATGGAGCAAGCAGACCAGGTTTGGTGTGGCAGGGCCCGGTGAGTGGGTGAGATGAGTGTCAGACAACCGAGGGACACTGGAGAGACCTATTGCTGCTAAGACACGGGTCGTACCCCTGAGTTGACAGACAGAGGCTTCCCCTAAGCCAGTTCTCTGGATTTGGGCTCCTAGT
>NW_022110351.1:0-1200 GCF_000313985.2 Echinops telfairi
GTCCTGGACCGGCATGAGGAAGACCTGACCCTTTCCAAAGCATCCGTCTTGCCACATTCCTTGTGGGATCCCGGAGCCATCCTGTAAGGAGTTGGCTTCCTGCTGGAGAGGCCGCACCAACAGGAGACACTTGGGGATTTCAACCAACAGCCCCACTGAGCTGCTGGATGACACCGACCTCACTGCCAATCCGCAGAAGTGGCATGAAAGACTCTCTTCCTTCCTGAAAGGCAGTGGAAGAACTGTCCAGTCAAGCCTGGTCAACCCAGAGAACCAGGAGAGATGATTCAATGGCTGTTGCTTTAGATCCCCAAGCGTTGAAGTGGCTTCGTTGAAGTGGCATCGCAAGCAGCAGCAGTAGCCTAACTGGAGTGGGTTTTCCCCGCTCCATTTTCCCACTACGTGAGCTGCGAAGATGGAACCGTGCTTTTGTCCTGCAAACAAAACCAAAGAGGATGTGCTAGATGCCAGCTGGCACCAGAATCCACAGAGCAGCCTGGTGAGGGGAGGCTGCAGACATTGCCCCGTGGAAGACACAAAGCCCTTTCATAGGATATTGGAGTGGAAGCCAGTTCCAGAAGGCTGCCAGTCTGCATCTGGTTTGTGCAGTACCTGGGGGAGCTGGTGGACAGGGCAGAACTCATGCTGCTTCTGGTTGGGATGAGGGGGGTGCAGGATACACCCCTAGACACGATAATTAGAGGATATTGTACCGGAAATCAATCTACCCAAATAAATGCTAACATTAGTGGAGCATTCTTTGCTGAGCCCAGCTGCCATAAGGGCATTTGGCTCCTGGCCTGGGACTTGTTTATTCCCCCCCCCTGCATGTTCATATTTCTCCTCCTGTCAGTGATGGATCTCTGAGTGCAAGAGCTATGCATTCCTTTGCTTCCTCGAAACCCAGGGAGAGCCATTCCTTTCTTGGTGGAGTGCTGAGGTTTCCAGGGTTTTTCCAGGGCCCGCTTTACCTGGACATGTGGTGAATGGGTCCCTTCTCACAGAGAAAACATAGCTGTCAAACCACATGCGCGCGCAGGCTTCTGGAAGCTTTCCCGTGCCACCTGAAACTTTGGGAG
The DNA here is from genome assembly GCF_000313985.2 of Echinops telfairi. Lineage (NCBI taxonomy): Eukaryota > Metazoa > Chordata > Mammalia > Afrosoricida > Tenrecidae > Echinops > Echinops telfairi. The sequence goes on from NW_022110351.1 coordinate 1,080, forward strand.
TAGGTGGCGTCCATCCCTCGCTTTCGCAGATGAGCAAAGAAGGGTTAGAGAGGTCTTGCCCTTGCCCGAGGTCTCCCAAGGATTACACAGGGAGCTGGGATGTGAGCACGGATTGATTGAT
>NW_022110352.1:0-1200 GCF_000313985.2 Echinops telfairi
AAACGATGTACAAATGCGCTTTACACAATTGATGTGTGTATGGATTGGGATAACAGTTGTATGAGCCCCTAATAAAATGTTAAAAAAAAAAAAACCCATTAAAAGAAAAGTAAACCTAAAAAAAAAAAAAAAGAAAGAAAGAAATGAGGATCCAAGCTGTTTATCTATTTCACTAGGTTTCAGTGGGAATCAAATGAGATTATGCATGTAAAGGTGCTTTATCAACTGTAAAACAAAGCAGAGTTGTTAATTACATGTAAGCACGTGCTGAGCTTTTATGTATTTTTAACCACTTGTTGACTTTTTGGTACCCAGTGCTATGGGGCTCTCTATCATTGAAGCTGTAAATAGTATTCTATAAGACAAGTTGTGGATATATCCACGTTTATAAGTAAGTGTAGTACGTCATCTTACACGTGGAAAATTTAAAGGTTTCCCCAATGTTCTAGTGGGTGAGAAAGGTGCAAAGCCCTGGGAAGTTACACTTCTCAAGATTCTTCAGTTTTAAGTTTAAAATTTTTTTTTCCAAATTTAAAATAATAAGCTTATGTTTTCACAAGTCTAAAATGTTGGAAGAATTTGTAGAAAAAGTAAATGTAAATTCATTGACCACTTAGTGAAGGGCTTTGTACGGTTTTAGTTTTTACAAAAATTATGTGAGGAACATTTTGTGTCTACTAGTAACAAAATTGATTACCCCCCACCCCCCAAAAAAAAAAGAAAGAAAAGAAAATGGATTCCCAGAGAACGTGTTTTGTTGAAATCTCACAGATTTAAAAAAAATTAGTGAATCTGAACTACTTCAATTTCTACTTCACTCCAAAAGCTGTAATCCTAACAGTTTTGCTAGCATTTTGCTTAAAGTTTTGTTTTGCCTTTTAAAAATAATAATTTCCCTCAATAGTAATTAATAGGCCTTAGGAGAAAAAAGTTATGTGGTCTGATCAATTAAGGTTTTGAAAAGTTCTGGGTTAAGTGAAAGCAGATTTCTTTTGCAGTATGACTTTCCAGCGCTCTGGATATGTAAATGTACACTGTACGAAAAACCCATAAAGTTTTCAAAGCTATGTATTTAAATTTTTTTACAAAACCACTTTATCACCTTCAAAGTACTCTCCATTACACTTAATACATTTGTCAAATCTGTGATTCCATTCTTGGAAACAATTTTCAAACTTAATCTGTTTGGATGGCTGACAG
>NW_022110353.1:0-1200 GCF_000313985.2 Echinops telfairi
TGAAATTGTTTGTGGTAGTGATTGTACAACACTGCTTGATATGATTAAACTATGGAATGGTATGATGTCTGGACTAAGTCCTAATAAAATAATTTCAGAGAAAAAAATTCAAGTATTCAATGCTCACTAAACTAAGATTTTGAATATGAGAGAATACTCTATGTGCAAAAGTCAAAATCAAACAATAAAAACCATGTCCAAAAGTTAGTGGAAAGATTGAATACATTATCAAAAACATGAGAGAGTTTTTTAAGGCCTAAATAAAATGTCAAGATAATAAATATTGTGACTGAGATGGAAAAATACTGGGTTGGGTTAATAGCAAATTGGGTATTATAGGAGAATGTATTGGTGAATTTGAAGACAGAAATAGCAGCTGCTCAAGTTGAAATACAGAATAAAGAGACTGACAACAAAAATAAAGAATACCAATGAGCTGAGCGATGACCTCAGGTAGTCCAAAAAGATATCACAAGAATTCCAAGGGATCGAGACTGAGTAGATTCACAAATGTAAGTTGTTTCAAATATGCTTAGAAATTTTCCCATAATCGAGTTATGTATCAGTTTTTCAATATAAATTTAAGTTAATTAAAATGGAAGATTCCGTTCCTCAATCACACTATCTGAATTTTAAGTGGTCAGTATTTACATGGGCCATTAACGATAGACTTGAACACCACAGATACAGAGCTAAGAGGACAAGGACATTTTATGTCAACTTTGGTAGGAGTGGCAGTGTCATAGGAGCAAATAGAAGAAAGAGTTGGGTCATGTGTACAACATGACCCAGAGACTCCTGTTGTATTAGTCTGGGTAGACCAGAGAAACAAATCCACAGAAACTCATGTGTATGTAACAGAGAGTTTTATACAAATGGTAAGTGTACATTAAGAAAGCATCCCAACCCAGTGCTGTCCAAGCCCATAAGTCCAGCATTAGCCCATATGTCCCACGCTGATCTCAATGTCCAACAAAGTCCTCCTCAATTTCACAAAACACACGCAATGATGCCAATTGCAGGAGGAAAGCCAGATCAGTGAGGGTGTAAGCATCTCAGCACTGGCAGGGGTCTCCACTAGGCTTCTCCTGCACCCAGGGCTGCATCAGGGTAGGTCCATGCGGCTTCTCCTCAGGGATGTCTCACAGGAAGTGAGCCTGGCCAGCTGAAGCAGGGAACTGGCTAAGGCAGCTGCACCCT
>NW_022110354.1:0-1200 GCF_000313985.2 Echinops telfairi
CCTGGAGTTCTCACACAGCTTCATGTCCTAGAGCTCTAGGAAGTCTCCTCCACGTGACGGACAGCCTTGCACCCGGCATAGGGGTGCTCAGGCTCGCTGGAGGTTTCTGGGAGCAGTGATGTTCTTCTCCGCAGAGATTCCGTGTGTTGTGTGTCTCAGAGGAGACGTGACAGTGAAGGGGTTGCAAAACAACAGCACACCTTAGAGACGGTGGGGGGGTGGGGGGGGCTTGTAAATACACAGGAGAGTGCAGACTTGCTTGTTGTTGTTGTTGTTGTTCTGAATAAAAAAACTAGTGCCCACGGGAGAAACCAGAGAATCATTTTTGCGGCTTAATAAGCAAAAATTTCAGGCTAGTCAGACTGAGAGCCGCATCACAATGGTATCAAATGCTTCACCAGGGTGATTAGTTAAAAAAAAAATTCTGGCAAAAGCTACATGAACATCGGTTATGCTCTTCTGGGAACTTGTATGCCACTAGCGTTTAAAAACCTTTTCTTTAAAAAAAAGCGATTATAAACCCCTTTCAAATGAAGTATTTCACAGATCTCCAACACAGAGAAGAAAAAAGAAGAAGAAAACATTCTGATTGAAGTCGAAATGAAAAGACATGGGGAACTAGTCCTTCATGGGGGTCTTCCAGGTTTCTAGAATTCTATAGAGCCTATCTGAAAGAAAAGAACGCAAAGATATGTCAGAGATGATCCCTTCAGTCCCTGAGATGTAGCTCCACCACACTCATAGCTGTGCACAGCCGGGGCCACACGCCCGCCGATGTTCCACCGATAACCACAGTCGCGGTTACACCTACACCCTCAACTGCTCCTCACCCTTCCTGTGCCACTCTCCTGCCAGGCTGCTGGATTTCATCAGTGTGATGACCTATGACTTCCATGGAGGTTGGGACACAGTCACAGGACACAACAGTCCCCTGCATCAGGGTTCGGCTGACCATGGGGAGTTTATCTACTTCAACACTGTAAGGCATGGGTTGTAGGTCACAACTGGGAATCAGACATGGGGAGGAAGGCAGAGGGGGATTAACTGGCTTCGAACCTTAAATTGAGTGTTCCCTCAGGAATTTGCCATGAAATACTGGCGTGACAATGGGGTTCCTGCTGAGAAGCTCATCATGGGGTTCCCCACCTATGGACGCACCATGCGCCTCACTTCTTCAGACGTGTCTGTGGGAGCACCTAT
>NW_022110355.1:0-1200 GCF_000313985.2 Echinops telfairi
CCACTTTATGGCAGTGAGATGAAATGTCATTTAAGAATCCTGTTGTAATTCATATATTGCTTAATGTTATATGTTGTTGAGTTGGTTCAGGTTCATAGCAATCGTATGTACAACAGCATGAAACACTACCTGGATTTGTGCTACCCTCACACAATTTTTTTAAATGTTTGAGTCCATTGCTACAGCCACCGTGTCCATTCATCTTCTTGAAAGGCCTCCTGTTTCATTGTCCTCCTCCTTTGTCAAGCATGATGTCCTTTTCCAGGGACTGGCCTCTCCTGATAACTTGCGAGACAAAGCATGTGAGACAAAATCCCAACATCATCACTTCTAAGAAGCATTCTGGCTGTACTTCTTCTAAGACAGATGCAATAAGTTTTGAATTTTTGCAGTCCGTGATACTTTTAGAAATCTCCACCAAATATATAATTCAAAAGTATTTATTCTTTTCGTCTTCCTTATTCAATTTCCAATTTTCACACTCACCTGAGGCCATTGAAAATACCATGGTTTTTATAACAAACACACCAAAAACCTCACAATAAAAACTTTACCCCTCAACACATTAAACACATCTTGCATATTAGATGTACCCAATACAATGCATTGTTTAATTTCCTACCTGCTGCTTCCATGAACATTGGTTGAAGATACAATTAAGATAAAATCCTTGACAAATTCAATCTTTCCTCGTTTTATCATATTACCAATTGGCCAAGTTGTGAGGATTTTGGTTTTCTTTGCATTGAGTTGTAGTCTAAATTGAAGGATACAATCCTTGGTCTTCACCAGCAAATTCTTTAAGTTCACCTCACTTTCAGCAAGGACCTTTGTGTCCTATGTCATAGGTTGTTAATGAGTCTTCCTCCAGTCCTGAGGCTACACTGTTTTTCATATAGTTCAGCTTCTTGGATTATCTGTTCAGCATACTGATTGATTAACTATGGCCAAAGAATAAAACTCTCCTGCACACCTTTCATGATTTTAAATTATGCAATATTCCTTTGTTTTATTCACACAACAACCTAGTAAAGCATGTACAGGTTCAGCATGAGCACAGTGGAATATTCTTGAATTCCCATTCTTCTCAATAGTATCCATTGCTTGCTAGGATCCACAGATTCAAATGTCTTTGCATAATCATTAAACACAAGTACAGATTTTTATTGTATTTTGTTTTTAGCCAAGATCCATCTGATA
>NW_022110356.1:0-1201 GCF_000313985.2 Echinops telfairi
AGCCTGCAGGCTAGGTGCCCTTCTCAGCGTTGCCAGCCTGGTCTCTTTGCTCCTGGCCCAGAGAAGCTGCAGGCACCCGCAGGTCTGCCATGCTCAGCCCTTGGGAGCTGAAGGTGGGCATAGGTCCAGCCCCGGGGCCTTAAACCCTCCTCTTCACTTGGTAGATAAACAACCCAGAGGAAGGGCTTCTGCTAGTCGTGGGAGCTCAAAACTGGGGCCAGGAGACTGGAAGGGGCCCAAGGCCACTAGGCTCATCCCCTAGGACCTTGGCCCAGGTCTCCAAGGTGCAGCAGGATCAGCTGTCTGGAGCGAGATTTGCTAGTTGAACCTGGAGATGATGTCACAACACTCTCCAGCCTCTGAAGCTGCTATTTTTGCCCTCGAGGCCAGCCTGTGTCTAAAGGGAGATTGTGACAGCGGGCAAAATCACCTTGCAAGGCACCCTCCAGCTCCCAGGAAGAGAGGCTTCAGCCTTTCCTGCTCAATTGGATTCTCGGCAGGTCTTTTGTGGTGGGCAGCTGCAGTGGCCAGATAGTCCACTGACCTTTGGGAAGAGGCCACCCACTGAATGGCTGATGCAAATGCTCTCCTTACAATGGCCTGTGCGCCCTCCGCCCTCCCAGGACCACTCACTCAGTGACTCAGAGAGCCAGAGGCCTGCTCTGCCAGGGAGTGGCGATGGCACACGAGCTTCCTGACACCTCAGCCCCAGGACTGCCAATCCAGGGGCCTTAGCATGGCCTTCAAGGCTCCTCTGTCAGGATGACCCATGGTCCCAGTAGGCCTGCCAGGCCTAGTGCTGGGAAAGCACTCATAACTGGTGGACAATCATTGGAAGAATGGAATCCTCAAGGGAGTCCCGCCCTGCTGTTGTATCTTTTCTTCTCAAATCGATCACGGGGACAAGTCCCTCAAGGGGATGACCAGGGACTTTGCTTATCTTTTTTTTTTTCTAAATCATTTTATTGGGGCCTCGTACAGCTCTTATCACAAACCATACATCCATTCATTGTGTCAAGCACAATTGTACATTTGTTACCATCATCATTTTCAAAACATTTTCTTTCTGTTTGAGTCCTTGGTATCTGCAGCTCATTTCTCCCTCCCCCCTCCTTCTCCCACCCTCTCTTCCTCATGAACCCTTGATAATTTATAAATTATTATCATTATTTCATGTCTTACATTGACTGATGTCTCCCTT
>NW_022110357.1:0-1200 GCF_000313985.2 Echinops telfairi
TCCACACAGTGAAATGTTTTGGCACAGTCACTAAAACACAGTACAGCTTTCTGTTCTTCTCTGCCTTGAACCAAGATCCAACTGACATCTGCAATAGTATTCCTTGTTCTACTCCCTTTTCTGAATCTGACCTGAGCGTCTGGCAGGTCCTTGTCAATATGTTACTGCAACCACTGTCAAATGATCTTCAACAAAATGTTGCTTGCAGGTAATATCAATATTGTTCTATGATGTGAGCATTCTATGGTGTTCAATTTCTTTGTAATGGGCATACATATGGATCACAAATATGGATCTCTTCCAGTCAGTTGGCCAAGTAGCTCTCTTCCAAATTTCCTGCCATAGACAAGTGATTGCTTCCAGTGCTTCCTCAGCTTGTTGACACAAAAAACCTTTATTTATGAACAGTGCAAATTATATTACAAACTGTATTTATTTTACCTAACTTCAAAGAAGGTAAGAGCCATAATTTAAGCTCAGTTTTAAACTTAACCATACAAATCTTTTGGGTTGTAAATATTCCGTGGAGGTCAAGGTAATAATTACACACACAAACAATTAAAACGATCAGGTTCCCAGGTCTCTTTTCCTTTGTACTTCATTTTGTTTTGCTTTGAGTCTTTCTATGTTCTAGACCAGAGCACTTGTACACTAGATGACCATCTAAATGTATCTGAATTATTCTTCCCAGCTAAAATTGAGAAGTTGAATTGTTGTTCTTATACTATTGCTAAGAGAAAACGTTTGAAGTCTTAGGAGTCTTACTAAGCATTTTTAGTCATTTTTGTAGTAAATAAAAGTAAATATCTTAAAGGTTGCTCATGGAACTATTATTCTTGTTTTTTTGACAATTAGAATGAAGTGTGAGACTTAAATAGTCCCAAACTCATCATACACAGTCAAGTCTTGTTAAAAAACAAAGAATAATAAGCTACTTAAAGTTGGAATTTACATATAAATACAATGCCATCAGATTTTAAAATAGACAATTGTGATTCCATGTGGGGAACTGGCCCTGCCTAATTTCCTGCCCAACCCAACCTCTGCGTTCCAAGCTACGTGCTCTGTAGCATGGGCGGTTGTAAAAGCTGACCTTTTCACCCATTGGTTAACAATACCGAGCACTCATTGGACTACAGACATACCATATTAGGAATACGATGGACTTGGCAATACGCCTGATGAACCTTAATTTGCATG
>NW_022110358.1:0-1200 GCF_000313985.2 Echinops telfairi
TTCGATCTGCAATAGCTCTCAGGGAGGCAGCTGTCAGGAACTCAAATGGCATATTGCATTGAGCTGCTCAGGACCCCGGGAACGTATTGAAAAGCAAGGGTGTCATTTTGAAGACTACGGTGCACCTGATCCAAGTCATGGCATTTTCAGTAGCCTCAGAGACTTGTGAAAGTTACACAGCGAACAGAGAAGGCTGAAGCAGAGTGCATGCATTTGAATTACGGTGTCGGTGAGGAAGGTGGAAAGACTCCCAGGACCAGCAAATCCGTCTTGGAAGAAGGACAGCAGAGTGCTCCTGAGAGACAAGAAGGGTGACACTTGGTCTCACGTGTTTGGACGTGCTGTCGGAAGAGACCAGTCCCTGGAGAAGGACATCATGCTTGGTAAAGGAGAGGGCAGCGAAGAAGAGGAAGGCCCTCAACGAGATGGATTGTCACCGTGGCAACAATGGGCTCAAACCGCAACAATAGTGAGGATGAGGCCGGACCAGGCAGTGTTTCTTTCTGGTGTACACAGGGTCTCATTAGGTCAAACCCACCTTGACAGCACCTAACAGCAACAACAGCCTGTGTGTGTATGGTCGATATGCACATGTGTCTGTAGAGGTGGGTGTATATCATATAGGTATGTGAGTATATGTGTATGTGTGTCTATGTATAAGTATAGGTATGTATAGATGTGTTAGTCTGGGTTGACTAGAGCAACAAATTCAGAGACACTCATGTGTCTAAGAAAGAGATTTCTGTACAAGAGCAATTGGATATTGAAAAAACACCCCAGCTCAGTCCAGATCAGGTCCACAAGTCCTATATTAGCCCATATGTCCGATACCAATCTATAAAGTCCATCTTCAGATACATGAGACACATGCAATGACGCTGAATGCAGAAAGATCACAGGCCAGTGGGTTGGAAGTCTTGTGGATCCAGTGGCAGTGGAGGCATCTCAGCGCTGGCAGGGGTCTCCACGTGGTTCCTTTAGCTCTGAAACTCTGACCACCTCAGGGTTATTTCATGTGGCTTCTCCTCAGAAATGTCTGGCAGAGAGAGAGAAAGTGTCTCCTGCCTCCAAGGAAGAATACAGGAGTTCCCAGAATCCTCAGGAGAAGGCCATGCCCACACAGAGTCCTCATTGGCTATATTCTGATTGACAGGCTAGACTCCACCCCTATACTCTTAATCCTCAAATTGACACCACAGT
>NW_022110359.1:0-1100 GCF_000313985.2 Echinops telfairi
CCCCCAGAGGGACTATTCAAGGAGGCAAATTTACAATAATGAGCACAGGAGGGTTTACCACCCCACACACACTCAATAGATTTTTTTTCAAAGCTATATATTGATTAATTAATTTTTTTTACAAAACAGCCTTATCACCTTCAAAGTACTCTCCATTACACATAATGCATTTGTCAGATCTGTGATTCCAATTTGGAAACATTTTTTCAAATTCATCTGCTTTGATAGCTAATAGCACCTCCCTCATTTTTTCTTCAACTATTCTACATTGTCAAATTTCTGTCCTTCCATGTCCCTCTTCATTCACGGAAACAAAAAGAAGTCGCATGGAGCAAGGTCAAGTGAATAAGGTGTGTGGGGCAAGAGAGACATACTGTTCTTTGCCCAAAACTGGTGCACTGAGATGGCTATGTGAGCAGGTGCCATGCCATGGTGGCAAACCCATTCCCCTGTCTGCCACAAATCAGCCCTTTTTGTTGCACACTGTTATGCTATCTTTTCAGAACCTCTAAATAGAAAGCTTCATTAACATTCTGACCTGGTGGAATGAATTCCAAAATGTACCATGAGTTTACATTTCCGTCCCTTTGGGAATTTGATGGACATCCAGAATGAGGTTTGTCATCAATCGACATTTCACCCTTTTTGAAATGAGAAAACCACTCGGACACTTGAATTTTCCCTTGGCACTGTCCTTTTAAGTTGTGTTCAATATCACAACAGCTTCTGCAGCATTTTTCCTGAGCAGAAAATGAAATTTCACAACCTCATGCTGTTCTCTTAAATCGGCCATCACAAAAAACAAGATTCCAGTGAAACTGTTTTTATGAAAAAATTCACTATGCCCAGAAAGAACCTTCCCAGGTGACACCACTGGGTTGATTAACTCAAAGTGAGTTGTTTAATGCTCATCTAGTGGGGAAAATGCGTACTCTGAAAGCTCCACTCCATGGAGCATTTTTTTGGTTTGGTTTTGTTTTTTGGCGGGTAACCCCTGTATTTTCTCATTTTAAGGTTTCTTACTTGGAATTCTGATTGTTATAACCAAATGTAATCCTAAACCCAAATCCATGGTCATTTAGTTAATTCTGACGCATACT
>NW_022110360.1:0-1115 GCF_000313985.2 Echinops telfairi
AGGGGACCTGTGTGTCCTAATTACAATAAAGAATGGAGCATTCTGTAACTTCTTGTGCTTCACAGCAAGGTTACCTCATTGAGCTTATTCGCTTATCATCCCTAATTATCCGGTAAACACAGATGGGGTTAATTGAATGGTGGAGGGATACAAGACTTGTTCAGCCTGCAAGCCAGGAAGGAGTCTCCCTAGAAACTGGGGAGGGAGGCTTCCCTTGGTGTCTAACATTTAGCCCTGCATGTGATTTTGGGATTTGTGGGCAATGGCGGCTTTCCTTGGCTTCTCCCCACGAGCGTGGCAAGCAACTACCTGGTTTGCTGGAAAAGGGAGGCTCTGCCTGTTGTCTACGCGTCAGGCAGACAAAAGACTGATTACCAGGCTGGGGAAATGCGCCTTCGCCTTCAGTCACCAAAGAAGCCAGGAAATGGACTTTTGGGACTGCTGGGAAAGCTAGGCTCTGCCAGGGCTTTCTCTGCAGGCAGGCCAAGGGACATCCGGTCAGGCTGATGCAGTTACGCTTCACTCTGAGTCTCACTCAAAGCTAGGTAAAAGACTTCAGGTCAGAATGTAAATCTGGCTTTTACTTTTTGTCTTCCAAAATCCAGCCAATGGCCTTCCCAGCAGGTTGTGGAAGAGAGAAAACGTTGGCATCTCCATTCAGACCCTGGAAGATATTCCCGGACAGGGTGGGAAGTAAGGATTGGCCCAGCGTCTACCATCAAGACAGATATTGAACTTCCGGGAAGGCTGGATTTTCTGGGCTGCCCTTCTTATTTGCCTCACCTGTGGTAATGTTTGTCATTTCAAGAGTCCTCCCAGGACTGAATATTACTGTGGTCAACAAGCATTGCAATGTCCCATATTCATTAGGATATTTTCTGGGCTGCCCTTCTTATTTGCCTCACCTGTGGTAATGTTTGTCATTTCAAGAGTCCTCCCAGGACTGAATATTACTGTGGACAACAAGCATTGCAATGTCCCATATTCATTAGGATATTTGTTGCCTTTCATCCCAGGGGACTTGTGGGTCTTAATTACAATAAAGAATGTAGCTTTCTGTAACTTCCTGTGCTTCACAGCAAGGTTACCTCATTGAGCTTGTTAGCTTATCATCC
>NW_022110361.1:0-1199 GCF_000313985.2 Echinops telfairi
GGGAGCGAGGCATTCTGAATAAAGTTGGGAGGGGCGAAGGTTTGCCTTCCAAAGATTGGTGAGGGTAAACTGGGGAGGGTTCCCCGGATGCCTAGGCTTTCCCTCACTCTTCTTTCCAGAGCAAGGGCCTCGAGTGAGGGTATTTTCCCTCTGTCTCTGGAGCCCAGAAATTTGCTTTGCCCTTGAGGGGGTAGAGCCTAAGAGGACAGCGGCCAGAGCAGCTGTCTGTGTGTCTGGCTGGTTCTGCTCTGGTTCTTTGTCCTCTTCCTCGCACGGTGCCTTATTCTTCAGTATGCCAGACCGTCTCACCCCTAATGAGCTCCAGGGGTTTGGATGGGTTGGTGTGGCATTTTACAATTAGGGTAGCTCATGGTGGTGGCATGATGGTGGTTCGACTTGGTGGGCTTACTCCTCCTTTGGATTGCTTGGCTTAGCTTAGCCCGTAGGCACGGCAGGCCAGGTCCACGTGACCACATGACCCCACACTTCCCTGTAGAAGGAAGGGCGAGCAGCTGTGTCCATGGTTAGTTCATAGGACAGCCTATGTGAAACCAGGAAATTGTGGGCACAGCCAGACTAGAGCGGTTTATATCAAGAAAATGCTTCGCCCATGAGAGAAGCAAGGAAGGTCCCAGTCTGTGAAGCACACGTCAGGCTGGCGGTTTCTCCTGACTGAAGTAGCTGTGGGGCGTGGCCAACTCATGGCCGGCCAGAGGATGGCAGGCTGTGAGTGCAGATGCAGATGAAGTAAGTGTTTTCCGATCTTTTTCATTTTTTCAGCAAACAAGGTGAGACCATCTGCCTACTGCAGGTTATTAATGACTTCCTTCAGCCCTGATGCTGGGTTCTTCTTCATATAATTCACCGTTTCAGATAATTTTTTCTCAGCATTCAGATTGAATAAGTATGGTGAAGGATACAACCCTGTTCTACATATTTTCCTCATTTTAAACCATGCAAGGTTCCCTTCTTCTGTTCAAACAACTGTCACTTGTCTATGTGCAAGCGCTGCAGGTTTCTATTCCAATTCCTAAAGACCTGATCGTGGGGTTCTGAGATGATAACTCGTCCCGGGAGTTGAAAGCCTTGCCTATTTCCCACTGCCCACTGCTCTGACAAGACCAACGTTACCTTGATAATAGCGTCCTGCTCTTGCTAATCTCCGTGTTACCTCACTGTCCTACTCTTTGTTCTAGCTT
>NW_022110362.1:0-1199 GCF_000313985.2 Echinops telfairi
CATGGGTGGTCCAGGAGAGCCGTTCATAAAGATACAAAGCACCATACATACTCAGTGACACAGATATGAGCTTCCAGCCTACAGTTTTCCAAATCTGTAAGATAAAACCAGAGTTTACTTTTGAGAAGAAAAACACCACTTGGGAATTATGCTATTGTTTTCTGTTAGTCGCTGTCCAGTTGCTTCTGGCTCCTGGAGGCCTCACACGGTACAGAGTCAAACTGCTGAGACCACCTTACGGGACCACCTTGCTAGGCCTGTATTCCTACCCTGTTTCCCTGAAAATGAGACAGTGTCATATTAATTTTTGCTCCCAAAGATGAGCTAGGTCTTATTTTCAGGGGATGTCTTATTTTTCCATGAAGAAGAATATGGTATACATTTATTGTTTTATTAAAAGAGACCTCGCACTTCCTGTCTGCTCCAGCTGCGCTGTGGCCAACAGGGAACTGCGCTGCGGCGCCTGCTGCTACGCTTACGGTCCAGAGTCACGGTAGCTCCTGGGGGCCTTATTTTCGGGGGTGCCTTATATTTCAGCGAGAGACAAAATTGTAAGTAGGCCTTACTTTCGGGGAAACAGGGTAGGAACCTCCGGTTGGGAGTGAACCACCAACCTTCTGGCTGATAAGTCATCATTTTATGGATCTAGGGATGCTGGAGATTATACTAAAAGGCATTTTAGGAAATGCTTTCACTACTTAAAAGATAAACTTTATATTTTAAGACAGAGCTTCCTAAAAGACTCGCAAATTTGCTATCAATTAGATCCCTATTACTCTAATGTATAGATATAAATTTCTTTATGCACTATGAAGTAAAAATTGTTAGGAATTTTTATAAATTCAAAACAATGTTCTATAAAGTAAGACAATGTTAGGAAGCACTGTTTTAAGGACAAGTTAATTGGTAGTGACTGTACCCTAAGAGTACACATAATGTGAAAATCTAAGATTAGACTTGTGAAACTTCATTTTTATTTACCCATACATTTTCATATGATTTCAGAGATATAGGAAACAGAAGTAAATATACTTCTCTTTCATTATTTCAGATAGCCCTACAAAAACATCTACTTTAGCTATATTATAAATCAATGTTTCTTACCACTCCTCCAATAACAAGGATGCCCATGGACGTCCTAGATGTAAGAGAAGCTAGTCCTGTTATCACGGTCACCATAAGTTCTTCCTGTGATGCAG
>NW_022110363.1:0-1199 GCF_000313985.2 Echinops telfairi
CAATTTATTATTGACACAGCTGGGACTACAGAAGTGGGAAAAGACCATCATTGAGATGGGTGCATAACTGCAGGGTAAAAGAAGTCAGAGGAGAGACCACTTGTACTCACTTAAGACATATACAGGCAAGTTCTTTGTGAAGAAAGACATACCCAGGCAAGTTTCCTAGTTCTTCCTATGAGCACCTTTCTGTCTTAATTTACTTTCTTTACCATTCTTCCTGAGGGCAAACTGCCTGTCCTAGGACTTGCCTAGATTTGTCTTACATAATCACATGGTTGGTTTAATGGTCAGCAAGCGTTGGGGAAGTAACATAACTCAAATGGCGTCTGAACTTGAGTCAAGATTCAAAATGGAATAGTGTTTTCACTGTAGTTTGCAGCACTCCCCAAATTAAATGTTTAACAATTTAAGCTGTCACATAGTGAGCACAAGCTCTTGAGAAAAAAAGCGGGGATTATTACATGTTTTATCATTAATGAAAAAATGCCTGAGGTAATTAGTAAGTGAGTATATAAGAACTGTAGGAGAAAGAAAGACCATGTAGTTGGGGTCGATTTGAGAAGGTTTAATGGGATTTGTGATGGACGTAGATGGCAGTGAATAATGCATAGAGAAGAGGAGGAAAAGCATCAGTGGCCAAAGGAGCTGTAGGGGAAGAGGCATAGAAGCTGGAATTTAAGGGAAGGTTAACAGTCTGTAGGACAATAAGTTCTGAGTTAGTAACCAAGGAAAGGAAGGGTCCTAAATATAAAATGGAGGATTTCAGGGTTCAGTCTAGCTTTGATCTGCTAATTAATGAGGAAATATCTAGAACCCTAGTGGTACAAGAGTTAAACTGCTAGGCTACTGATCATCTTGATATGATTGAACTACTATATTATATGTGTATTTTATGTCAATAAAACTAAAAAAACTCAAAAGAATAAGTCATGATTGGTGGTAGATGAGTTTATCACAGTCATAAACATGACTACAGAAGTGGGAAAGGACAATGACTGGAGTAGGTACACTATTGCAAATTATCAAAATTGATAATATTGGTTCTAAGGTCTCTGACCATCTTGGTCAGGACATGACTCATATTCCTGTTATCCTAGCACCCCAATTTCCATCAAAGTCCCACACAGGCAAGTTCCTGAGCGCAAGACTACCCCTTCCAGGGCTGATCTCTACTAAGCTAGCCAGGGGAGCCATAG
>NW_022110364.1:0-1099 GCF_000313985.2 Echinops telfairi
TAATCCCAACCCTAACACTAAGCCTAGACCTAAGCCTGAGCCTAACCCTAACCCTAAACCTAAGCCGAATGCTAACTCTAATCCTAGGCCTCACCGCAATCCTAACCATAAACATAACCATAACCATAAATGTAACTGTAACCCTAACTCCAATGCTAACCATAATCCTAACCCTAACCATAGGCAAAAACCTAACCCTAACTCAAACCTTAGTCCTAACCTTAAACGTAGGCCTAACCCGAACCTAACCCTATGCTAAACCTAACCATAAGCCTAACCCTACCCCTAGGCCAAACCCTAGGCCAAACCCTAACCCTAACACTAACCCTAACCCTAGGTCTAAACCTCACCCTAATGCTAACACTAACCCTCACCCTAACCTTTCACCTAAACGTAAGCCTAACCCTAAGCCTAACACTAACACTAACCCTAACCCTAACCCTCAGCTTAAGCCTAACCCTAACCATGAACATAACCCTAAACCTAACCCAAATCCTAACCAGACACTAGGACTAAACCTAACACTAACCCTAAATCTCATTCTAACCCTAAACCTAGTGATATCCCTAACACCAACCCTAAGCCTAACACTAAGCCTAACGCTAACGCTTAACCTAGACCTAACACTAATCCTAACCCTAACACTAAACCTAAACCTAACCTGAACCCTAAACCTAGGTCTACCCTAACTCTAACCCTAAACTTAAAGCTAACCCTAACAGTAGGCTTAAACCTACCCCTAGTCCTAACCCTAACCCTAGCTCTAACCCTAACCTTAAACCTAGGGATAACCCTAACCCTAACCCTAACAATAAACCTAACCCCAACCCCAAACCTAGGCCTAACCCAAAACCTATCCCTAGGCCTAAATCTTACACTAACCCTACCCGAACATTAACCATAACTCTAATCTTAACTTTAATCCTAAACCTAACCCTAACCCTAAGCCTAACACTAAGACTCACCCTAACCCTAGGACTAACCCTAAACCTGACCCTAAGGCTAACCCTCACTCTAGGCCTAACTTTAACTCTAAACCTAACTCTAATCCTAACCATCACCCTAAACCAAGGACTAAACATAAACCTTACCCTAACCC
>NW_022110365.1:0-1199 GCF_000313985.2 Echinops telfairi
CACCCCATTAAATGGCGAGTGTCTTGAGGCCCAGAGCATGAGTGGTTCATTCCCCCACCCCCCAAGACCTGGTACATATTATGCAATGCACAGGAAGTAGCATTTGAATGAATGATTGAATGAATGCCAAAAATAATCATTGCAAGTTCAAGTAATTGGTTTGAAATTCTAAGTACTGCCAGAGCAATTTCCTTTCCGAAAACTCTTAGGACTACAACTTGACACCACCATGCAGATTAGAGAATTCCTTGGGAAATTGGTTATTCACTTGGGCCATCTGTTTTAATCAAATTAACTGGAAAACTGACCAATTGTGCCTTAATTTGAACCACATGGATGCAATCCAGCAGGGTAGTAAATAATTTTATGTTGTGAATGAATTGGCTAATTATATTAATTAATCTGATTATATAGGTTTTTTTTTGGGGGGGGATCCCAGAATAAAAATACCGTCACTTTTCTTGCTAATTTCTAATGATATTGCACATGTCAACTTTGGTATTGACATTTGTTATAGTCATTGAATTAACTCATTCCTTAATGATTGTTCTCTTCAATCGGCGTTTACTGAGCTGTATCATGCTCACTAGATTAAAAGCCAAGGTTACAAAGCTAGGACGAATCCTCTGCCCTGAAGGAGCCCACAGTCAGAGAGACTCAATCAAGAATTGTAAGATGCTTTCAAATAAGGTGAAGTGTGCAGTGGACTTGGTGAGAAAGTGCTCCGCTGTGTTTCAGACCAGCCAGGGGTATTGCACTGGTTACTGTGTTGAGACCCGAATAAAGGGTAGTTTTTATCACACAAAAGGCTGTGGGATCAGAGAGACGTACCCCAGTATCTGTCCTGGTCTCCAGAGTCCGTGTCTCACTCAGGTTGTTGTTCGGGGCTGTGGAGTCAGCTCTGACTTACAGCGATCCTAGGACCACAGAAGGTTTAGGCCCACAGAAGGTTCCTCGGTCCTGTACCATCCCACATTGTTCCTGTGTTTGAGCTCAAAATGGCAGTGCCTGTATCTCTCTCTGTGTCTCTCTCGGACCTTCTACTTTACCAAGCATTGTGTCTTTCTCCTGGGGCTGGCCCCTCAAGAAAATATGTTTGAAGTCAGTGAAAGGAAGTCTTGCTTGTAAGTAGTATTCTGGCTGTACTTCTTGTTTTTAAATCATTTTACTGGGGGCTCGTACAACTCATCACAATCCAT
>NW_022110366.1:0-1199 GCF_000313985.2 Echinops telfairi
CCCCCCCCCCATGAAGAGTGGCTGGTGGTTTTGAATTGCTGATTTTGCAGTAACCAACTGGTAACCATTATGCCACCAGGGCTCCTTTAGACAACTCATGTAGTCCCCTTTAAAACAAAGTTATTTGATAATCATCAGAGATGAGATGGAGAGGAAGGGGGATCCATAGCAGACGTGTGTTGCTTTTAGTGATGGTAAAGACAATAAATAGAGGTGAAATCAACACGGCAGGATCATTGACACTAAAGGCACTACAAAGAATATCAAGAGCCTTGGTGCCATAGGGCTTATGTATTGGTGAACAGTTCACACTAAGTAGTGGCTCCTTGAAGAAAGAGGGGACTGTTAAACTTCCATAAACATGTACAGACTTGGAAAACCACAGGGTGCTTCTACTCTGTCCTGTAGAGGACTATGAGTCTGATGACTCAACAGCAGGGCAAAACATAGGAGAAAAAGACACAAGATAAATGCAACACCATATAACAATTGCAAAATTAGGAAAATCAACCCAAAAGTTTGTGCATGATAACATGGGTAGTTGTGAATGCATATAGAAAGACTTAAATGAGTAAATACAGGTGCAAGAACGGGTGCATCTAAAGCAGTGGTTCTCAACCTTTCTAATGCCGTGACCCTTTAACACAGTTCATCATGTGGTGGTAACCCCCCCAACCATAAAATTATTTTTGTTGCTACCTCATAACTGTCATTTTGCTACTGTGATGAATTGGGCAACCCCGAAGAAAGGGTCGTTCTACCCCCCCAAAGGGGTCACGACCCACAGGTTGAGAACCGCTGATCTATAGCAAGAGTAGGAACATCCCCAGCCAAAGAGCCATATAAAGCCAGTGAAATCATCAAAATCAGCTAACATCATACGCCTCACTAAAGCGAAGCAGTTCCAGCTATCACATTCAGGGTGAGTTAATAAGATGTTTGACCAATATGGCCTGCAATTGATGTATAAATATCCAAGTGACCCTTGACAGAAAAAGTGATTACCACCTCTGATTTATTGGCATATGTATATACAGTGAACCCTCGCCACTTCGCGCTTTGACTTCCGCGGCTTCACTCTATCGCGGTTTTTGTGTAACAGCACCCACTGCCTACACCCGCTCCTTCAGAGGAAAAAGACGGCGACCCACCTGTAGAGTACATCCCTTAAGTCATTTCATAGGCTATTGATTACAGTA
>NW_022110367.1:0-1141 GCF_000313985.2 Echinops telfairi
CTGGTATTGAGATTCCGCAGGTCGTATGTGTCCCGAGCCTGGCACGGAGGAGGCACTCGGGGAGTGTTTGTGCCGCGGAGAACTGGTGGCCTGGCCAGTCTGTGTCCTCCCCCCGCCAGCCAGTACGGCTGGCCATTTGACCCTTGTACTCAGAGTGATAGCAGCCCCTGGTCAGAACTGGTGCGTGTCTAGAAGACGTTGCTTAGAAATGAGAAAGCTGTAGAAGCACAGCAGACACTTTGGAAGCCGTGTAAACGGCGCAGCAGAATTCTCAGCTCCTCCTCCTGCATCCCCACGGTGCTCTGTCTGTGTGCCGGCCCCTGGCCTGCTCTTTTCACGATCTGCGTGTGACATGGTGGGGAATGTCTTAGAGGGCAGAATTGGATTTTGCTCGACTATTAAAATTTCCCCAGCACCTAACACTAATCCTAGCACATAGTAAATGTTCAATTAAATTTTGTGGCGTAAATGAATCATATAATCAGTTAAGCCCCTGGGGATAAGTACAGGCTTGATAAATGAATGAATAGGCTGATGGAAATATGAGTGTATTTCCATAGATATACAACACACATGAGGAGTCCTGGTGGCTTATTGGGTTACACATTGAGCTGTGAACTCCAAGGTCAGCAGTTCAGAACTGCCAGCCACTCCACAGGAGAAAGACTTTCTACTCCCAGTAAAGAGTTACAGACTCGGGACCCAGCGGGGGAAGCTCTGCTCTGCCCTTTAGGGCTGCTTTGAGTCTGAGTTGATTCAATGGCAGTGAGACATCTCTCTATACACACACACATAGAGCAAAGCAGGTTATATACAAAGATGGAAATTCATAAACAGGGAGATTAGAGATATAAAGAGAGACAGCTACTCCCCAAGTCCAAGGAGTTCATCGAGACGGAGTCGTCCTCCTCGTCCTCCTCGGACTCGGACCTGGAGTCGGAGCAGGAGGACTACCCTCTGTCCAAGCCGCAGGCAGGGGCCCCCTCCTCCACCTCCTCCTCCTCCTCCTCCTCCGCCTCCGCGTCTGGGTGTGAGCAGAGACTGAAGGAGGCTGTGAACAGCATTAGCAGCGGGGGTGGCCCCCGGGCCCCCGTGGGCTCCATCAACGCCAGGACCACCAGCGAAATCGCCAAGGAGCTGG
>NW_022110368.1:0-1155 GCF_000313985.2 Echinops telfairi
AAAGTGCATCTGTACTCCATTCTCAAAACATTTTCCCTCCACTTAAACCCCCAACATTAGGTCCTAATAGTATTTTTTGATAATTTCCACACTCACCTTTTTTTGGAAAGGGCATAAATGTGGATCCCTTCTAGTTCGTTGTTGAAACACTTCAATTAGCATTCTATCAATTTCTGGAGGCTTTTTCATAATGACTTCAATGCAGATTGAACTTCTTTCTCTAGTACCACTGACTCTCCTGAAATGACAGAAGGTCGACCAATCCTTTTGGGTCCAGTGAGTCTGTGTAATTCTTCCACTTTCCATGGTGCTTCCTGCATTATTCAATATTTTGTCTGTGGAGTTCTTCAAAATTGCAAGCCAATTTTTCTTCAGTTCTCTCAACTTGAGATATGCTGGCATGCTCTTACTATTTGGCTTTCTAACTCTAGGTTTTTGCATGTTTCATTATAATACTCTACTTTGTCTTCTCAAGCTTCCATATGATATTGTCTGTTTGGGAGTTTTGTTTATCCTGTTTTCCACTTGCTTTAGCTTCTCTACATTCAAGAGCAATTTTCTAGCATCCACTTTGGTATTTTTTTTCCCCTTTCGTATCTTTTTAATGGCCTTTTATTTTCTTCATGTATAATGTTCTTGATGTCATCCTACAGCTCATCAAGTCTTCTGTCATCAATGTTTAATGTGTCAAATCTGTTCTTAACATGTTTGCTAAACTCACTTAGATATGATCAAGGTCATATTTTGGCTCTCATGTGTTGTTGTGTTAGGCGCCCTTGAGGCAGCTCTGACTCTTAGTGGCCCTATGTGTAACAGAATGAAACAATCCCCAGTCCTGAACAATCCCTGTACTTTTTCTTACATGTGATCCCATTGTTGAAGCCTTCTCTTTTTCACTTCCCATCTACTTCACCAAACACGATGTTCTTCCCCAGGGACTGGTTCGAACGAAGTACATGGGATGAGGTTTCTCCTTCTTTGCCTGGAAGGAGCATTCTGTTTGTACTACTTCCAAAACAGATTTGTTTGTTCTTTTAGCAGTCTATTGTATTTTCAATATTCTTTGCCAACACCACCATTGAAATACATAAATTTGGGGGGGCGGGCAACAGAAAAGTGGGTGAAGGGAGACGTCAGACAGTGTAAGACATGACA
>NW_022110369.1:0-1199 GCF_000313985.2 Echinops telfairi
GGGTATTTTGTCATATCTTGCCCTGTCCGACGTCTCCCTTCACCCACTTTTCGGTTGTCTGTCCCCCAGGGAGGAGGTCACACACATTTCCATGTAATCGGTTCCCTCTTTCCTACCCATTCTCCCTTTACCCTCCCTGTTTTGCCACTCACCCCACTGGTCTTATAGGGCTCATCCGTCCTGGATTCCCTGTATTTTCAGTTCCTATCTGTACCAGTGTACCTCCTCTGGTCTAGCCAGACTGATACAAGTCATTTTTATCTCATACATGATCTGAAAATATTTCATCCCAGAGAAAATATTGCAGTCATCATTGGAACCCAGACAATTTTACTCCACCGCCCAATAGCAATCTTTTTTTCCCCCTTAAAAAGCCGTATATAAGATAGGAGAACAATGCAGATAACATTTTAACTATAGATGCGGTAAAAATTTTTAAATGAATGAAACAACTAACCATAGAGTACTCATAATTATTCTCCTCCAATTTCTAAAGATTAAGGGGACAATGGGTTATCACCTAAAATGAGGTGCTGAAATGTCATCATGCTTCATCTGCAAAGCGGGGTCCGCAAAGCAGGAAGCTAGAGAGCTTCTGAAGCTTTCAGAGGACAAGAAGCTAAAAATAGTCTAGGGAAAATAAATAAACAAACCAATGAAAAGAAGATATGTCACCCCACTCTGTGTGTTATCTTTTCATTTCCTTGGTGGTGTTCCTTGAAACCAGAGTTTTCCATGTTAATGGAGGCCACTTTATTATTTTCTTTTGTTGCATGCGCCTTTGATATTACATGCGAGAAAACCTTGCCTGATTCCAACAAACAAAAGCAAACTCAACTGCCATCGAGTTGATGCCGACTCCTCGTGACCCTAGAGGCCACAGTAGAACTGCCCTGGGGGTTTCTGAGACTGGGACTCCTTAGGGAGCATTCCAGATCATGCTGAAAGTCATAAGGCGGTGGGAGAGTGACGTCTGGAGCATCTGATGACCACAGAACTGCCCTTTCTTGAAACACACGGAAGAGTGGAAAAACAAGAGAGGAAGAAGATATTTGCAAGCACTAAGAAAGGTTTAGAGGGGGGAACCGATCACAAGAATCTACCTATAACCTCCTCCCTGGGGGATGGACAACAGAAAAGTGGGTGAAGGGAGACGTCGGACAGTGTAAGATATGACATAATAATAATAATTTATGAAT
>NW_022110370.1:0-1198 GCF_000313985.2 Echinops telfairi
TTCCTTGCTGTGGCCGTTTGGTTCAACTCTCAAATAAAATCTGTTAGGATGGGCATAACGCGATTCTAGAATCTGTCACTTAGCACAGTCTAGGGCAAATTCACAGGTGGCTGGCTCTTCAAGAGGCCCCTCCATCCCTCGATGGCCCTTCCTGGTGTCTGTGTCACCAGGTCCAAGCAGTCTTCTTTGGGGATAAGTTCCCTGGTAGCTACTGAGATGCAGGAAATGTTTGTCACATCTCAATTACACAACAGAACAAACAGCATAACCCCATTGTGTGAGTCTGGGTACATTAGAGAAACAAATCCACAGAAACCCATACATACAAGGGAGAGTTTTATGTAAAGGTTAAGTGCACATCAAGAAAACATCCCATCCCAGTGCTGCCCAAGCCCACAAGTCCAACATTAACCTATATGTCCGACCAGTCCACAAAGTCCCTCACCTCACAAAACACATGCAATGACGCCGACTGCAGGAGGAAAGCTGAGTCAGTGAACGTGTAAGCATCTCAGCGCTGGCAGGGGTCTCCACACGGCTTCTCCAGCACCCAGGGCTGCATCGGGATAGATCCATGCGGCTTCTCCTTGGGGATGTCTTGTAGGAAGTCCATCTTGCAAGCTGAAGCAGGGAACTGCTAAGGCAGCTACACCCGATGCAACCATCACAAAACAAGAGACCAGAGAACTCGAAAGGCCGAGGGCTCACCACCCATTTATCCCTCTGCCTTTCAACCAGCACCAGATGTGATTATTGGCCAGGCTGGCACAATTAACTAACTCATGGATGGATGGGTGAAAGACAACAGAGTCGCTCACCGGCCCTTGGACGCACAGCCTGACTGTTAGATAGCAGAGACGAGAGACCACTCTGCCAGGTGTAAGCTTTGTGGGGGGGCTCTGGCTCGAAGCGGACTGTCCTTTGCTCAGACTGCCCTGCCACCACCCACACCGCTCCCCCACCAACAGTAGGACCAGTACCAGGCGACCACTCCAGGGTCTGGGACAAGTCACTAACCCTTTCTGGGCCTCGTGTGCTCTTCCAATGGGATGTGATTTCATAATCAGGGGTTGTAGCCAGAGATCCAACTTGGAGAGGTTTTGTCGGCATTAGACAAAATGACGCGTCCGCTGCCAACGCAAAACCCTTCCCACGGGAAGAAATGCGCTCCCTGCCTCCCCGCCTGCAGGCTGAATCC
>NW_022110371.1:0-1198 GCF_000313985.2 Echinops telfairi
GGGGGTACTTTGGGAGAATGAAGTGTTGGGAGGACTGGCAAATATCAATAAAGAGGACTTGTTAAGCAAATCTTTGTGATCCCTAAGGAACATAAAAATCCAAACATAAGGAATTTTATTCCATTTCCTCCCTCTCTCCAGCAAAACAGGTCTAGATGAAAGATGGTGTTGACTAACCCTGCCCCCCACAAGGGGAGGATATTGTTTTTATCTCCACAGGAGAGAGAGGGACCAGACTTCAGACTGGTTGCCAAAACGTGAAGGCAACATACTGGTATGAAGCAGGGAATCGATAGAGATGTCTGAGGGGCCAGCCCCAATCCCCATTATGTGGACATCCCTCCTCCCCTCCGAGGAGAATGCACTGCAGAGGACAGCACTGGAGCGACAGCTTGCGGAGAGAGGCACATCTGATCAGGGCACACAAGAGCACACAAAGAGGGAAGGAGAGTAATGGAACACATCCTAGCCCACCAGGCCCCAAGGACTATATTCCTGCTCAGAGCAGCCAATGCACAGAGAGGACCACAGAGCCAGCCCCACCATGAGACACGATGTCCCTCACTGACCCATAGCACTACAGACACAACACTGGAGGCACAGTGCAGGAACTGTGCTCGATCTGACCCTACCACACCAGGTTAAAAAGCTAAGGGCCTGTAACAGAGTGGAAAGGGATCAAAGCAGTGAAGTCCCTAGGGAACAACAAAAATAGACTTTGGGGCCAGGGCGTGGCACCCCATCAGATTTGACCAGAAAACATACCTAAAGGTCAACAAACAGACCTGGAACTATTTATAGACTTATTTTTGTCGTTGGTTTTGTTGTTTGATTTTTTTGGTTTTCTTTTAATGTTTTCTTTTGCTCTGTCTTGTTTTTGTACTTATTATTGTCTCTGCTTGTCTATCTAGATAAGATAGGTGGGATAAAAATCCGGATGAGAAAACAATGGGACCGATGGTTCCAGGGGGACATGGGAGAGGGAAGGCGGGGAAAGGAAGTGGGTGTTAATAAACCTAGGGACAAGGAAACAACAAGTGATCTAAAATAATGTCAAGGAGGACATAGGATGCCTGGTAGGGCTTGATCAAGGGCAATGTAACAGAGGGGAATTACTGAAACCCAAATGAAGGCCGAATATGACAGTGTGACAAGAGGAAAGTAAAAGGAAATAGAGGAAAGAACTAGGAGACAAAGG
>NW_022110372.1:0-1138 GCF_000313985.2 Echinops telfairi
CATTATGTAACTTCCTATGCTTCACAGCAAGGTTTCCTCATTGAGCTTGTTAGCTTATCATCCCTAATTGGCCAGCAAACACAGGTGGGGTTAATTGAAGGGTGGAGGGATACAAGGCTTTGTCAGCCTGTAAGCCCGGTAACAGAGTCCCTGGAAACTGGGTAGGGAGGCTTCCCTTGGTCTGTTAAATTTAGCTGTGCATGTGATTTTGGGACTTGTGGGCAATAGCGGTTTTCCTTGGTGTCTCCCTGTCAGCGTGGGAAGCAACTACCTAGTTTGGTTCAAAAGTGAGACTCTGCGCGTTGTCTACCCGTAGGGCAGGCAAAAGACTGACTGGCAGGCTGGGGAAAAGGGCCTTTGCCTTCAGTCCCCACATAAGCCAGGAAATGAACTTCACGGTCTGCTGGGAAAGCTAGGTTCTGCCATGCGTTTGTCTGCAGGCCGGCCAAGGGACTTCCAGTCAGCCTGACACAATGATGCTTCACTCTGAATCTCATTCAAAGCTAGGTAAAAGACTTCAGGTCATAATGGAAAGCAAGCTTTTGCTTGGTGTCTCCCAAAGCCCAGCCAATGGACTTCTCAGCAGGTTGTGGAAGTGAGAAAACTTTGGCATCTCCATTCAGGCCATGGAAGATATATCCGGTCAAGCTGGTAAGCGAGGATTGCCTCAGCTTTTCCCAGCAAGTTAGGCATTGAACTTCTGGAAAGGCTGGCTTTCCTGGGCCTCGCTTTCTTATTTGCCTCACCTGTGGTAATGTTTGTCATTTCAAGAGTCTTCACAGAACTGAGAACTGAATATTACTGTGGTCAACAAGCATTACAATATCCCATATTCATTAGGATATTTGCTGCCTTTAATCCCAGGGGACCTGTAGGTCCCAATTACAATAAAGAATGGAGCTTTATGTAACTTCCTGTGCTTCACAGCAAGGTTACCACATTGAGCTTGTTAGCTTATCATCTCTGATTGGCCGGCTACCAGAGGTGGGGTTAATTGAAGGGCGGAGGGATACAAGGCTTGGTCAGCCTGCAAGCCAGGGAAGAGACTCCCTGGAAGCTGGGGAGGGAGGCTTCCCTCGGTGTCTCACATTTAGCCCTGCATGTGATTTTGGGACTTGTGGGCAATAGCGGCATTCCT
>NW_022110373.1:0-1103 GCF_000313985.2 Echinops telfairi
TGATCCAAAATCAGTGACAAGATGGGTGTAGGAGGCCTGGTAGGGCTTGATTAAGGGCAATGTAACCGAGAGGAATTACTGAAACCGAATGAAGGCTGAACATGATTGTGCGACAAGAAGAAAATAAAAGGAAACAGAGGAAAGAACTAGGAAGCAAAGGGCATTTATAGAGGTCTAAATAAAGGCATGTACATATGTTAAATATAATTATAAATGACGATGGGGAAATATATCTACGTACATATATTTATAAGTTTAGTATTAAGGTAGCAGATGGACATTGGACCTCCACTCAAGTACTCCCTCAATGCAAGAAGACTTTGTTCTATTAAACTGGCATTCCATGATGCTCACCTTCCTGACACAATCACTGAAGACAAAGCGGGTGTATAAGCAAATGTGGTGAAGGGCTGGTGTCCTCAAGCTGCGGCCCGAGGACATTTATTCAGCCCACCGGGTGTTTTTGCCCTATTTGTTTTTTACGTCAAAATAAGATATGTGCAATGTGCATAGGAATTTTTCATAGTTTTTAAAAAAACTATTGTCCTGCCCTCCAACGGGTCCCAGGGACAGTGAACTGGCCCCCTGCTTAAAAAGTTTGAGGACCCCTGGTCTAGGGCCTTAGAGGCTTGAAGATAAACAAGCTGAGAAGAATTTGCTGTCATGGCCGGCCAGCCGTGTCCGGGCAAGGTGCAGCTGCAGCACTTGGAGTCCACGCAGAGTCCGGCGGCCGGAGAACCGAAGAGCATGGCCTCCTCTGGCCCACGCAACTGGCACCGGTGAGCCTGTTCACCAGGTGCCCACGGCCTTGCACAAGCCGTCTACGCGGCGCAACGCACGCACGCACACACGCACGCACGCACGCCGCAGCCCGGAACGTGCAGACGCCTGCGCAGCCGCGGGGGCGGCCACGGCCTTTCCGACTGGGAGGTGGGGGGGTGTCTCTGCGACCGCGCGGCGAGGACCGCGAGCGAGCGGCGGGTTGTTCCCCTGTCCTGGGCAGCCGCAGGGCCCAGGCGGACAGTGGACACGTGCTGCCTCAGCTGAGCTTGGGGACCCAGGCCGTGGGCGTCGGCACGCAGGCCACCAAGAAGGCAGGGGCC
>NW_022110374.1:0-1183 GCF_000313985.2 Echinops telfairi
AGTGTCATTGGAAATAACTCAGTGCTGGCAGAGGTCTCTCTGTGGCTTCTCCGGCTTCCAAGATCTGGTTGTGTCCATGTGGATTGTCTTCTGCAATGTCTCCCAGGGAGTAACAGAGGAAGAGAGAAGTGTCTTCCGCCTCCAAGGAAGAAGTACCAGATTTCCCAGAATTCTCAGGAGAAGACCATGACCACACAGTTTCATTGACTATTTCCAGAATGACAGCCGAGACTCCACCCCTACGCCCTTAATCCTTAAATTGACACCATATTAGGTGACTGCTACACCTTCCTTTTCTGACTGTGGGGTTTGGCTTTTAATCATTCGCTCCAGAAATAGTTCAGTGTCTCTACTACTAAGCATGCCATGTCTTGTCTGTCAGGTTGTTGTACTGTGGTGGCTTGTGTGTTGCTGTGATGCCGGAAGCTGTCACTGGTATTTCAAATGCCAGCAGGGTCACCCCAAGTGAACAGTTTTCAGCTGAGCTTCCAGAATAAGAACAGATCATAAAGAAGGAATATCCTATCCACTGCTGATAACTTTGCTGCTAAAAACCTTATAAATAGTAGGGGAACATTGTCAGATATACTGAGCAAATATAATAACAATCATGAGGATGGTTCAGGACCAGGCTGTATCTTGTTTTGTTGAACATTAGGGTGGCTATGAGTGGGAATTGATGTCACCTAACAACAACAAGTAAATATGAGATTCTGAGCTAGCTATTCAAAGGCAATTGAGATGGACATGGTGTCTATCATAATGAAGATTGTATTAGATATCTTATGTTTTTAACAACTACATAAATTGTAGCTCCTTGGATTACATGTCATTCATCTTACAAACAAGGGTGAATATCTCTCCTGTGACCACCTGGTCTTGTGATATTCTCATATTCATGTACATATGCACATAGTTAATGCTTTATTAGAATTATGGGTATTTGGAGCTATTAGCTACTTTGTAATGGAAATGTAACCATTGCTGTGCAAGTATACCAATTATTAATATTATTTGCCTTTACATTTCTTGCCATTACAAAGGAAACTCATTAGAAGCAGAGTTCTGAATCCATCCAGGTTTCTATTATTGATTCTGCACAAGTTTATTATATCTCATTGGGTGTGGGATAGAGAAAGTCTATCAAGAAGGTTTTGGTTTAGTTTTTAAACTTTTTATTGTG
>NW_022110375.1:0-1198 GCF_000313985.2 Echinops telfairi
TTTCCAAGGTTGCAAATCTTGAAGGAGTAAAAAGTCTCATCTTTCTTTTATTTTTTTTAAATCATTTTATTAGGGGCTCATACAACTCTTATCACGATCCATACACACATCATTTGTGTAAAGCGCATTTGTACATTCATTGCCCTCATCTTTCTCTCAACTGAGAGGCTGGTGGTTCAAACTTCTGACCTTGAGGTTATCAACACTCCTTACAACCCACTATGCAACCAGGGCTTTCTGATCAACTAGGGAGGGGTCATCTTGCCTTCGGGATTTCCTGGGTGTGCCCTCGATGGAAATCAGGATACTGGGGCTCCAACACCTTGAGTCTTACCCTCACCAAGTCATTCAGAGGACCCTGTGCCAATCTTGAAAGTTGTCCTTATATGCAACAGCGTACATATCCCTGGCATGGGCCCTCTCCTGCTGGAGTGGTCCTGCCTACAACAGTGAGGCATTGGTCTGCACAAGGGCAGCTAACCTCAACACCACCATTGACGGAAGGCTTAGAATGTTTCAAGACCTAGTCTTAAACACCTGCCATAGGCCACTCCCTTTTATCCTCAAAAGAAGGTCTGAGTCATGTGGCTTTCTCTTAGCCTCATTTTCAGAGTTGTAAATGACTAACATTTATAAAGGTATCCAATGCAGGAAGTGGGTGATAAAGTTGTCATTTCAAGACTCAAAAGACAGGACCCACATTCAGGTGATCTATGTAAAAAAAAATAAAAGGGAGGGGGTCACCTCAACCATGTTTTGCTTTCATGAGCTTACATTCTAACCAGAGAGAAATGCCTGTAAACGTATAAAAGAACAAGTATAAAATAATGCTATATTATAACCTAAAAAGGCATTCCTTGAAAGGATATGATCTCAAAACAAACTGATGGTGTTGTAATTGTGGTATGTTGCTGTGGTGACGGCTACAAGTCGTAGTGACCCTCTACACAACACAATAAACACTGCCAACTTCATACATGTTATTATTTGGGCCATTTTTATAGCCACTGAGCAAATCCGTTTTGATGAGGGTCTTCCTCTTTTTCTTTTTCTTTTTTAAATCATTTTATTCGGGGCTCATACAACTCTTATCACCATCCATCCATACATCAGTTGTGGAAAGCACATTTGTACATTCATTGCCCTCATCATTCTCAAAACATTTGCTCTCCACCTCAGCCCCCGGCATCAGCTCCTC
>NW_022110376.1:0-1197 GCF_000313985.2 Echinops telfairi
TTGCTATGATCTATGGGGTTGCTATGAATTAGAATTGTTTCTATGAGAGTATTTTTATTTTTTTAATATCACCAAAAGATTGGCACAAAGGCAATTCCAACTCACAGCAATCTTGCATAGGGAAATTGAGGCTATAAATCTTTATGAGAAGAAAAAGTCTCATTTTTCTCCTGCAGAGTGGCTAATGGATGTGAACCAACCATCTTTTAATTAGTATCCCAATGCTTATTACACAAAACCATCAGGGATCATTTGTATCCCTATACAATTTATTAAGTAAATGTACC
Source organism: Echinops telfairi (assembly GCF_000313985.2). Classification (NCBI taxonomy): domain Eukaryota; kingdom Metazoa; phylum Chordata; class Mammalia; order Afrosoricida; family Tenrecidae; genus Echinops; species Echinops telfairi. The sequence goes on from NW_022110376.1 coordinate 288, forward strand.
TTTCTCAAACTTGTTAAAGTTTCATCTTAATTTGGGATATAGATTACTTGTTCAGCATTGTACTTTTGAAATTCAATTTTTGGGCACAAGACTAATTATTTTATTTTTAATGTTACATACTTTAATATTATGGGTGTTGTGTTATTAGGTGCCAACAAGTCAGTTCCAACCCATAGAGACCCTATGCACAACAAATGAAACACTGCATCATCCTGTATTACACTCCCTGTAATTGAGCCATTGCGGCAGCCACTGGATCAGTTCATCTCTTTAAGGCTCTTTGTCTTTTTTGCTGCCCCTTTATTTTATTGAGCACTATGTCCCTCTATAGAGACTGCTCTCATGAAAACATGTCCAAAGTATGTAAGACTAAGTTGTGCCATTCTTGTCTGTAAGGAGCTCTCCTTTTAGCAGTATATGATACTTTCAATATTCTTCTCCAGCACAATTCAAATGCATCAATTATTCTTAGGGTTTCCTTATTCAATGTCCAGCTTTCACATGCATATGAATATACCATGGCTCGTGTAAGGCACACTTTAGTCCTCAAAATAGCACCTTTGCTCTTCAATATTCTAAAGAAGTTTGTGCAGTAGATTTCCCTAATGCGATGCAACTCTTGCTTTTTTGAATACTGCTTTGATTCAAGAAGCATTGATTGTGGACCCAAGCAAGACAAAAATCCTTGCCAAACTCAACATTTTCTCCATTTATCGTGATGTTATCTGCTGATCAGTTTTGAGGATTTTAGTTTCCCTGACAATGTACTACTGCAAACACTGTTGAATGATCTTCAGCAAAATTGTACTTGCATGTGATACCAATGATATTGTTTTATAATTTGAGCGCTCTATTGGGTCACCGTTCTTTGGAATGGGTAAAATTATAGATCTCTTCTGGTCAGTTGACC
>NW_022110377.1:0-1151 GCF_000313985.2 Echinops telfairi
CTCCACACTCTGTTGGGCTGCGGTGTTTCATTGGATGCGTGGCAGTTGGGGCTGAAATGTCATTTCCATCTCTGGGAGCAGAGACTTGGGAAATTATATCCGAATGAAAATATCCACTATTAACATTTTGGATTTGTAATTTACAGAGCATTTGAGCTTTATGCGTTGTACCTACATCTCCCAATGACTTCCCAAGTTTACTGAGTCAAAATATGGGAATCTTTTATTGACCTGAAAAATTGAAGTTTTTTATAAAGGCTATAAAGTTAATCCACCAAGTGGCTGTCAAATTATCTTGGCTCTTCCCTCCTTACATGAACTTTATATTAAGAGCTGGAAGACGTAGATGCTGAGCCTTATTTTATTTTATTCATGTTTTCCTTCTGTACAAAGGCCTTGCATGCTGCACTTGGAGATTGTGAAGAGCAAATGAAATGCAGGTAAATAGGTGTTGCACGCGCAAAACCTTTTGATTATGGAACAAACAAGCAAACAAACAAAACTTGGTTGCTATTGATTTGATTTCCCCCCTTGGTGACTCAATGTGTTTTAGAATATACTGAACTCCACAGGGCTTTCAACGGCTGTCTTCTTTCAGGACTGGCTGATGCAATGGTTAAGGATTTATCTGCTCACTGAAAAGTTGGGGATCAGCAGCAGCTGCTGCACTGGAGAAAGACATGGCTTTCTACCCCCATTCGCAGTTACGGTCTTCAAAACTCACAAGGGCTGTTCTGGACTGTCCCTTAGGGTGGCGGTGAGTGGGCCTTGACTCAGTGGAAAGGAGGTTTTTTTTTTTGTTTTTTAAGGGGTCTCAAGAGGCAGAGCCAGCAATCTGCTTCTGAAAGGCTAGTCTGGAGAGCCCTAGGGAGCCACTCTACTCTGGGGGTGTCTGTGAGTCAAAAGCAAGTGAATGGCACTAATAAAAACAGTGTGACGGAAGTAGATTGCAACGCAAGCCCACTCCCACCCTAGTGCCATCGAGTGAATTCCAAGTCAATTCAGAATGACTCCACACCGCTTGCTGTTGTTGTTGTTGATCGGTGTCATGGAGTCAGTTCCACCTCAGAGTGACGCTTTGTAAACAGAGCGAAAGACTGCTTGGTCCTGCATCATCCTCACCATTATTCTTATGTTTGAGCCCATTGTTG
>NW_022110378.1:0-1184 GCF_000313985.2 Echinops telfairi
GCATCAGGGTTGGTCCATGTTGCTTCTCCTCAGGGATGTCTCGCAGAAAGTCAGTCTGCCTTGTCAGTAGAGAGTCTCCAAGGAAGTGAAGTAGTGAGAGAGAAGTGTCTCCTGTCTCCAAGGAGGGAAATCAGAAATTCCCATAACTCTCAGGAGAAAGCCATGCCCACACAACAGTCTCATTGGCTATCTCTGGATTGACAGGCAGACTCCACCCCTACAATCTTAATCCTCAAATTAACCCCAGATTATGTAACCACCACAAATGGTGAGTAAGAAAGTTGAGTAAGTAAAACATTCTCCTCCAGAAGTTGTAGTTTTGCATAAGAAAAGAGCAAAAGTTCTTTAGTCTCTTGTAGTGAGAACACATTGCATATAAGATCACACGTTGTTACTCTTTTCTCCAGATCAGTAAATGGATTTGCACAGTTAAGGACCAGGTTTAACTGAAGAAGCTCATGAGTCAAAGATGTATTCGTCCCAGCACAGCAGATCAACCAAGGTTTCATGGGATAGATTGCACATCAGATCTTCATCGTGAAGAAAAATAGAAATTCACTAATAAAATATTGTCTAGCATTTTTTGTGATCCAGTGCTAGGTACTGTACTAAATTATCCTACTATGTAGAAAGGAAAAAACAAACAAGACTTAAAGAGGTTTAGTAACTTGTACTAGGACAGAGGTGGAATAACTTGTACTTTAATGTGCTTTAGAGCATATTTCAGTTTGAGGAAGTTTGGGTTAGTCTTTTCTATACCATTGTGAAATATAGCTCTCTAGCAAGGTAAAATCGGCATCTTTCACAGAGAGGAGAGAGAAAAACACCTTGCTTGAAGACTCCTGTGACCCCTGTATAGACGTTACTTGACTTCAGTAATTCAGCCAAATTAAGTGCTAAGAACCATATCGTAAGAGAAAAACAAGTTGTTTAAGCTCTTGAGTTACATATAAATCTATTTTTACAATCAGTTTTATGTACAGTTGAGAAGAAGAAGTAAAGTTTACTAAGGTAACCCATGAAGTTAAAAATGAGAGAGTAATGAATTTGTGTTTATGAATTTGGTGCTATTTTCGATATTCCATTGGGCTGGTTTTAGAATGGTTGCGTGAGTGACAGTCTTCAGAGACCTGTTTCCATTGGGCAAAAGTAAAATTGTCTTTCAGGAAAAAGACATATTTCTC
>NW_022110379.1:0-1183 GCF_000313985.2 Echinops telfairi
GATGATAATGGTGATAGTTGAACAGCATGATGAAGGTAATGTGGACAAATTGCACATATAAAGAACACTAAAATGGGAAAATTTTAAAAGCATAGCATTTGCTAAAAATTATATATGCCATGAGTCCTTGTGGTTTAATCAAAACATGGGAATAGTTATTGTTCTGTAGCATAATATAATGCAATGTAATGCAATAACCTTATATAATCTAATCTAATATGTTTACTTATCTACTCCTAACTATGCAAATGCATTCAAGTGTGCAAATGGTTATGTGCTATGGATAACATTTCAAAGAAAGGTAATTCAGAAATCCTAGCTGTGTTCAAGTAGAATCTGTACACAGACCAAGAGTCAATCATGAGAACCGAACAAGGGGATGCTGAATGGTTAAAAGTCAGGAAAGGTGTGTATCTGTTATATTCTTTCACAATAGTTCTTTTTGATCAGCATGCTGAGCCAATAATTGGAGAAGCTGGACTATATGAAGAAGAACACAACATGAGGATCAGAGGAAGGCTCTTTAAAAATCTCAAATATACAGATGGCACAACTTTGACTACTGAAAGCCAAGAGGACTTCAAGCCCAACTGAGGAAGATCAAAGGCTAAAGACTTTAGTATAACTCAATATAAAGTAACAAAAATCCTCCTGGCTGGGAAAGTGACATAATGATAAATAGAGAAAATATTGAGTTGTTAAGGAATTGATTGTACTTGGATCCACGATCAACATTGTCAAGAAAGCAAACAGCATCGTGCAATAGAGCATTGGGCAAATGTGCTGCACAAAATATACTAAAAGAGTTGGGATGTCACTTTTAGGACAAAGGTGAAGCTGACTTAAGCCACAATATTTTCAATTGCTTCATATGCATGTGAAAGCTACACAGTGAGCAAGGATGATTGGTCACAGATTTATACATTTGATTCATGCTGTTGGTAAGAATATTGAGTCATGGACAGCCAGAAGAACAAGGAACTATGTCTTGTCGGAAGTACAGCCAGAATGCTCCTTAGGTGAGAGGGTGGTGAGACGTTCATTGTCTCACATATTTTGGACATATTTATTGGAGGAGATCAGTCCCTGGAAAAGGACACAATGCCTGGTAAAGAAGACGGCCAGAAAAACAGAGGGAGGGCTTCACTGAGATGGATTGCCACAGTGCTGGAAACAAAGGTGA
>NW_022110380.1:0-1197 GCF_000313985.2 Echinops telfairi
ACAGGGAGCCAGTCAGGGTGCAGCATAGCAATGATGAAACATACAACTTTCCTGTAGTTTCTAAATGCTTCCTCCCCACCCATTATCATGGTTCCAATTCTACCTTACAAATCTGGCTAGACCAGAGGATGGACACTGATACAGATAGGAACTAGAAACAGGGAATTCAGGATGCATGATCCCTTCAGGTCCAGTGGTGAGAGTGGCTATACCAGGAGGGTAGAGGGAGCGTGGAGTAGAGTGGGCAAACCAATTATAAGACTCTACATATAGGGGATGGACAACAGAAAAGTGGGTGAAGGGAGGGTTCATGAGGGAGAGGGGAGCGGAGAGGGAGGGGGAAACTGAGGGGCTGATGCCGGGGCTTTAGTGGAGAGCAAGTATTTTGAGAATGATGAAGGTAGCGAATGTACAAATTGCTTTATACAATGATGTATGTATGGATTGTGATGAGTTGTATGAACCCCCAATAAAATGATTAAAAAAGAAAAAGAAAGAAAGTTCAGAAAAGGAAAATGACTTGAACAAAATCACAAGATCAATTACTGATGGTAAACATTCAGATTTTCTAACACAGGCACAAAATATGCATGTGCTAATATAGTCCACATAATTTAAATCCTTTCACCTGTATTGCTTTGTTCCCATCGTGTTTATTGTATCAAGAGCAGGGTTATATGCTAGTAAAAGATGGTTTAATAAAACATGTTTCTAACTATCAGTGATCTCACAGGATAGTGGGATTCCCCCCCAAGAAGTTTTAATTTACCACACAGTGTGTAACTGTATAAACTTGTGTATAGGGAATAAAACATATTCAGAGAGTGAAAATTAGAAGCATGAGTGCAGAGAAAGGAAATCCAATTGCTGCACCCAATATTGAGTAGCTGACCTTGGATGTTCCTCAGCGTCACTCAGCTATCAGTTTTCCCTTGAACTCCGTAATACAGTAGGCTGATAAAGCAAACTGGCACTTTGCGAAGTCTCATACTATGGTTAGACCAGCATATGCCCCATGTCAGTATTACACAGGTGCTTGTTGCAAAAGAGGGCTTCCAAATAAGTTGGCACAGGGGTTAAAGGTGAGGGTTTGAAACTACCCATCCCTCCAGAGGAGAAAGAGATGGCCATCTACTGCCATAAAGGCTTCAGCCTTGGGAGGCCTATAGGACGGCTCTAGTCTGTCCTACAGGTTTC
>NW_022110381.1:0-1197 GCF_000313985.2 Echinops telfairi
ATCCCGGTGCCCTGGCTTTATTGTGATCCTCGACTTCCCACGGGGGAGCTGGAACCGGACCGGAAACCTCTCCAAGGTCTGCTTGTCCCAGCTTCCTTGGAGTTCACATATTTTTTCGACCATGTTGACAGGGTTGCTATGAATCAGAATTGACTCGTTGGCAGGGAATTTGAGTGTTCCCAAAACCCACTCTAAGAGGTGCTGTGAATTTGGGGTTGAGCTGTAGGGTTAGGGATTGGGCTACCCAACAACAAGGTCACTTGTTCTTCTGCAGCCACTGCAGAAGAAAGATGAGGCTGTCTGCCCTCATAAAGAATTCGTCTTAGAAACCCTGTATTGGATGGCCATCCGCCTCCGAATGCTGAACATTTCCAACTTTCATCCAGATTAAGTTACTCAGCTTCTGCTGAATACAGTAGTTCAAACCACTGGGAATAGAATGCAGCTTTTGGCACCAAGAGAGCCTGCAAGTTTGTGTGGGGGAGAGAGATGCAGAGAACAGAATCCATCAGATTCTTAGCCAGCCCCCAAAGCTAAAGCCAAACTTGTTTTTTGGGGCGGTTATTAGAGTCAATCCCACATCTGCAATCACCATTAAAATGAACCCCTACTGTGTTTCTCATTCATTCATTCATTCATTCAGGGTACACTTAGAACTTGGGCAAGTTCATCTTATTAGAATCAAATTCACACAAAGCCATTTCTGAGCCTGAAACTTGGGTTAAGGAGATGGTGGCGCCTGCTTCTTCATAGGTGCCCCACTGCCTACATGCCAACGTTTCTGGGGCTATTACAGATACTACGCCAAACAGCAAACGACCTGGGAGGTGGACCGAGTGCAGTCCCTCAAGTCTGCCCACTTCATTCTTCCAGACCACTAAGCTAGAGAAAGAATGCCATTTATCCTTGCCTGTCTCAGAGAGAGAGAGATGTTGTGAAGTTTGTTTAACGTCGAGTTAAGTGAAGGTCAGTTATTTTCAGCTTCTTCATTGGCTGTGGAAATGTTTATAGAGTTATACATAGCTGTGCCGTGCAATTTTATCTTCTCTGGTCATTTATTTATGGTCTTCTTTATGTTCTGTTTAACGTAGTTCAGCTATGACCATCTTAAATGTTTGACACAGAAAAGGCCCTGTCAGCTACTGACAGCCTTATAATTCTTCATCAGACTCGCTGTCCGCCCCCGCCCCCGCCCCC
>NW_022110382.1:0-1090 GCF_000313985.2 Echinops telfairi
GGAGAACTCCTGAAATGACAAACATAACCACAGGTGTGGCAAAGAAGAAGGGCAGCCCAGGAAATCAAGCCTTCCCGGAAGTTCAATGCTTATCATGCTAGGAGACGCTGGGCCAAGCCTCACTACCCAGCTTGGCGGGGGATATCTTCCATGGCCTGAATGGACATGCCAAAGTTTTCTCGCTTCCACAACCTGCTGGGAAGTCCATTGTCTGGAATTTGGGAGACAAAAGGCTAAAGCTAGCTTTCCATTCTGACCTGAATTCTTTTCCCTAGCTTTGAATGAGACCCAGCGTGAAGCGTAATTGCCTCAGCCTGACCGGATGTCTCTTGGCCGGCCTGCAGAGAACCACCTGGCAGAGCCTAGCTTTCCCAGCATTCCGTGAAGTTCATTTCCTGGCTTCTGTGGAGACTGAATGCTAAGGCCCATTTCCCCAGCCTGCCAGTAAGTCTTTTGCCTGTCCTACTTGTAGAAAATGGACAGAGCCTCCCTTTTCCAGCAAACCCGGTAGTTGCTTGCCACTCTGCCGGGGAGAGGCCACGGAAAGCCACTATTGCCCATAAGTCCCCATATCACATGCAGGACTAAATGTGAGACACTGAAGGAAGCCTTCCTCCCCAGCTTCCAGGGAGTCTCTTTCCAGGCTTGCAGGCTGACTAAGCCTTGTATCCCTCCACCGTTCAATTAAATTCACCTCTGTTTGCCAGCCAATTAGGGAGGATAAGCTAAGAAGCTCAATGAGGTAACCTTGCTGTGAAGCACAGGAAGTTACAGAAAGCTCCATTCTGTATTGGAATTAGGACACACATGTCCCCAGGGATTTAAGGCAGGAAATATCCGAATGAATATCGGACAATTTAATGCTTGTTGACCACAGTAATATTCAGTCCTGGGAGGACTCTTGAAATGACAAACATAACCACAGGTGAGGCAAATAACAAGGGCAGCAAAGGAAATCCAGCCTTCCCGGAAGTCCAAAACTTATCTTGCTAGGAGACCCTGGGTCAAGCCTCACTTCCCAGCTTGACCGGGAATATCTTCCATGGCCTCAATGGACATGCCAAAGTTTTCTCGCTTCCACAACCTGCTG
>NW_022110383.1:0-1196 GCF_000313985.2 Echinops telfairi
GACAGTGAGCCGGCTGCACCATGGACAGGGGAATAACTGGGGTGTTGGAGTCAATAACAAGGAGGAGATAGGGATCAGGGGCTGTGTGTGTGAGTGTCCAAGCACAAGCAAACTAGATAAGAGGAGGTACCATAGGCAGAAATAAGGGGAAATTGGCAGTGGGGCAGAAGGAAAGTAAAAGGAAACAGAGGAAGGCCCAAGGAAGCAAAGCAATGGATAGAGGTATAAACCTAGCAGTGTACATATGTAAATACATTAATCCACAAAAAATAGTATTGTCCCATGTACATATATTTATACAGCAATACACAGAGGTAGGAGATGGGGACTTTGGGCCTCTTCTCATACCCTCCTTCAATACAAGAACACTTTGTTCTAACCAATCGGCAATCAGAGATGTTCACCCAGCCAACATAATTGCTGAAGACAAAACAGGTGCATAAGCAAATGTGGTGAAGAAGGCATATGGTGCCCAGCTATTAAAAGTTATGGCATCTGGGGTTTTAAAGGCTTGAAGTTACACAAGCCACCATTCAACAATGAAGCAACAAGTGCACATGGAAGAAACAAACCACTGGTGCGATCATGAGGAGTTATATGGACCGAGTAATAGGCATCAGCAGACACATAACAAACAAAAACATATTGTTGAGAACGGGGTGGGGGGGGTGAGCCTGGAGCGGAGATCCAAAGCCCATCTGTAGACAGTGGAACAATCTACCCACAGAGGGGCCACAGGGAAGGGATGAGTCACCAGAGTGCAGTGAAGCATTGATGAAACACACTATATATGCCTCTGGTTTCTTCAGGCTTCCTCACCACCCGCTACGATGACCCCAGTGCTGCTTCTCAATTCAGACTAGACTGGAACATGTACACAGGTGTAGAAAGGGATGTGAGCTCATGACACACAGAATCCAGGAGTAGAAACAGTGATGCTGGAAGGGTAGGGGAAAGAGGGGAAGAGTAGGGGAGAAAGGGGGAACCCATCACAATGATCAACACATAACCATACAGCCCTCTTCAGGGGGAAAAACAACAGAAAACATGGGGAAGGGAGACAGTAGGGGAGTTGAAAATAATAACACTGTACAATCTATCAGGGGGTTATGGGGAAGGGGGGAGGGAAAACAAAGAGCTGGCACCAAGGGCCCAATAGAAAGTAAATGTCTAGAAGAGAATGAGGGCAACATATG
>NW_022110384.1:0-1194 GCF_000313985.2 Echinops telfairi
GCCGTTATCAACTTGTTTTCCAGGAGCACATGAGTCGAGACGATGCCAAGGGGCTCTCCCCGAGACAGTGCGCTATAATGGAAGTGGTCCTGGTTACCATCAAGGTGAGGTGATAATGCCCTGGAGTAGACTCGGGAACGGACAGCTCCCATACTTATCTGTGGACTGGGGTCTTCCATGGATCCATATATATCCATGGATATTATATATATACACTTACCTGTGGACTGGGGTCTTCCATGGATCCATATATATCCATGGTATATATATATACATTCCCCAAATGTTATATTTATTCCTTCATATCACCTTATTAAGGAGGGTCTTCCATGGATCCATATATATCCATGGATATATATATATCATGTATATATACATTCCCCAAATGTTATATTTATTCCTTCATATCACCTTATTAAGGAGCCCTGGTAGCACAGGGGTTAAATTGCCTAGATGCTAACTGAAAGATTGGCAATCTGATGGCATAAAGATTTCAGCCTTAAAAATGATATGAGAGAGTTGAAATTTGTCCTACAGGATGACTATATGGGTCACTACGGGTTGACATTGGCTGGATGGCAATGAGTTTTCATTTGTTTATTTTGGCTCGCCTTCTCATATCTATATTACACTGTCTTTATCCCTACTCCTTTTACCTTTCTCTAAAAGGTGTGCCAAACCTGTGCTGAAACATAGACTTTCAGGAAAGGTCACGTAGTCCCAAAATTTAGTTCACAGAACACTGCAAAGGATTTCTGGTTAGCAGAATTTCTTAATATGTTTTCTCTGCTTGTTGAAATGGTCTTCAAAAGGTAACAATCTTCTCCTTTTTAATAAGGATCATCATTTATTTATACACTTATGTGCATTCAATTTTCATAGCTAAAGGTTTACCAAAGGCTTGTGGTAAGTTAAACCAAACTCACTTCCACGAAGTTGATTCTGACGCTTAGTGACCTTGTACAGGGGTCCAAGTCCAATCTACAGGACTAGAGATTGAATGGAACCAGGGAGCTACAGAGATTTTATGGAACCAGGGAGCTACATCCATGCCTGTGCAGCGGCTGGTGGGTCTGAAAGCTGACCTTGCAGTTAACGGTTCAAAACTTACCTGACAACATCACCAGGTCTCCAAAGGGGCACTGTAGAATGAGCTGTGTGTGTGTGTGTGTGTGTGTGTGTGTGTGTGTGTGT
>NW_022110385.1:0-1135 GCF_000313985.2 Echinops telfairi
GGAAGTACAGATAAACAAAAATGGCAAAATATTAATAACTCTTGAGGTTGGGTCATTGTTATACTCAATGCTCTACTTTTGTGCTTGATATATCTTTTTTAGCTGTTTTATTGGGAGCTAAAACAAGTATTATATCATTCCATAGTTCAATCACATCAAGCTGTCTTGTACACTTGCTAGTGCTTGATCATTTCTACTGGAAGAGAAGAAGTGATCCTGGTAAAAGGCTGAGAGCTGTGGTGAGGGCTAATCTTCTACACCCCGAAGACAACTCTGCACTACGGTGTATACTCCCAAAAAAGGGTAAATAGGAGAACAGTCAGTGACTAAAGGCCAGTTAGGTGGTCAGGGTAAACTGCGATCACATAAGAAAGGGTAAACTGACAGCTGACTCTCAAGGGAGCCAAGTGTGCTTGCGCTTTCAATGAAGGCTGCCTACAGTTATGAAGAACATTTGACCGCGACCATGAGAGGATAAGAACGAGAAGCTAAAAAAGTTAAAACAGGTTAAGGTAACCTTATTTTCTAGTTTTGACTAAGTAGTCAACATTGATGTCAATTTGCACTTCCTTGCAACAAGGAAGAACTTGTTGATGGCAGTTCCACATGCACATGGCAGTCAGTATACAGCAGAGTTCAATGTACGGAACACCAAAATCCTCCCAATGGCACTAACAGACAACATCTTGGTAAATGGAGAAAAGACTGAAGTTGTCAAGGACTTCACGTTCAACACTCATGGAAGCAGCTTTCAAGAAACCAAATAACGTATTAAACCGGACAAATCTCCCGCAGAAGTTGTATTTAAACTGCTCAAGAAAAAAAAAAAGTCACTTTGAGGACTAAGCCAAGGGACATCCAACTGTCTCCCCTGTACAAGAAAGCGGAACAAGGAGTGATAAGATGCATGTGAACGATGGTGTGTGTGGTGAGGATGATTAAAGTACTATGGAAGGACGAGTCACTCTGTCTTGGAGCAGAACAGCAAGCATGCCCGTTTGAACAGGCTGTCGAGAGGGGCCAACCTGGAGAAGGGTCTCCTGCTTGGTCACTCAGGTCAGGGAGAGAAGAGGAAGACCCTCCACCCCCCTCCCATCCCCCCCACAACTGCAAATAACTCAGTGATAACAGATTT
>NW_022110386.1:0-1187 GCF_000313985.2 Echinops telfairi
CAGTAGATATGCAAGACAGGCTCAGGGAGGAACATTGCCTTTTGCCTCTGGAAGACCCTGGTGTTAAACTTAAAGGTATTCGTTTCTGGGCCAAAATCAGGCAGAGCTTGGTAGGCTGTTGTTATCATAGTAATTCTTTGAGGACATGTGTCTCCATGAGTGGAGAGCCCCAGTGTGCTGTGACTGGGAGCTCCTGACAGGACACACAGGGTGTCCCTGGAATTGACACCTTTCCAGCTTGGGAGTGAAGATACAGCTCCTCCTTGCAGTGTGTCTTGTGAGCTTAAGATGTTAGCTCACGGGAATCTCCAAGAGACATGAACCCAAATAGTTTAGGGTTACCAGCTTTGCTCTCAGAAGGATGTGCAAATTCTTCCTCTGACTCTTTTTCCTATGTCTGAGAAAAAGGCCAAGGTCAACTTTGAAAAGCGGAGACACGGATTCCAATGTGATCACCTTTAATGTGCTACCTCCTCCATCTCTGGTGACATGAGTGTCCCCTGGGAATGAGAAGAACAAGGGGTCGATGACAGAATAATCAGTGATTAGTTTGTTTTATTTAACATGGGTTTCATCCTATCCTCCAGGGATAAACCAGGTTAAATAGTCATCTACAAATTAGTGAATAAGTACTATTAAACCCTCAGGCATCTTGCTTATTGGTAACATCCCTGCATGTGTCTAACAGCAGAAAAGACTGCTTGAGGCCAGGACATAGTAGATCAGAGATCAGCAAGGGATCCGTGATAGCCCTTGACCATGATGTTGTTTGTCATATTTAAACTTTATATAACACTTCTTTATTTTCTAAGTTCCATGAACCAGATGCAAATGACTTAAAATTAACTGAAAATGTTTTTGTGATTCTTATTCTTGCCTGTCAACCTACCCAAATTCCTCTCTTTTGTGTAAAATCTGAAAGAGAAGACAGTTCCAAATACATAAGTAGCAACATGAGTTTTTTGATGGATTAAGTTTGGAGTTCTGTTTACACTTATGGTATGTTAGAATCAGAGTCTGTACTGAAGATTACTGTAGTATTAATAAAAAATAAAAATGATGCTGAGGGAGAGTGAGGGGACCAGCCCCCACCCGCTGCTACTCCTACGAGTTCAGTAATACTACCTCTGGGTTCAGTAATGCACAATTGTACGGTTGAGATATATAAGCATTATATTAAAGTCATC
>NW_022110387.1:0-1196 GCF_000313985.2 Echinops telfairi
TAGCTATTAAAAGATATAGTGTCTGGGGACTTAAGGCTTATAAGAAGCCATGTAGGAGAGAAGCAACAAAGCCCACTTGGAAGAAGAGCACCAGCCAGTGTGATCATCAGGTGTCAATGGGAAAAGGTATCAGAAGTTCAAAACCAAGCAACCAAATTGATGTGAAAGGAAGTGGATGTAATGGAGAACCAAAACCCACCTGTAAGATAATTCAACAGTCCCTCTCAGAAGGGCCACATGGAGCAGATTATAAATCCAGGGTGCAGCAAAGCACTGATGAACCATATAACTATCCTCTAGTTCTTCAACATTTCCTTCCCTGGTTATTATGGTTTTTATTTGTTTTACCGTATTAATCATGTTAGATTTGCATATGTTCATTTGTATGTTTAAGACTGTTCTGTACATAAAAGTAAAGATAGATAAACCTTCAAAAACAGTAACAGGAGTAATGGCTCTCTGGGGGCATGGGAAGGGTAGTTGGAATAGGGAGCTGATAGCTTGGAAGACTGTATAACCCCGCTCAATGGGTTCAAACAACAGAATTTTACATGAATGGATATATTGGATTGCATAAGATATGGCAAAAAAAAAACCAACCCATTATAGGGGAAAATAAATAAATAAGGGTTCCTGGGTGATAGGGTGGGAGACAGAAGGGATAAAGGGGAGCTGATATCAAGGAGTTCAAGAAGAAAGAAAATATTTTGAAACTGACTGGTAGCAATGAACAATTCTGCATGATGTGTTTGAACTATGGAATGTTATGATATCTGTAAGAGCTACCAATAAAATGATTTTTAAAAAATTTAAAAACAAAACTAAACTCACAGTCATGGAATCAATGCTGACTCATAATGACCCCATGTGGATTTCCAGGATTGTAACTGTTTACAGGAATAGAAAGTCCAGTCTTTCTCCCATGGAGCTGCCGGTGGTTTCAAACTGTCAACCCTATGGATTGCAGCCGAATGGGAACCACTACACCATCAAGGGTCCTGTAGCACTGGGTAAAAAAGAAAAAGATATTAAACTTATTAATCCAAGAAGCTCAGGTCAACCCAGTATCCTTCAACAGTATTTTCAAGTAAGTATGCAGTCTCTCTGGATTCAGTGCCAGGTCTCTTGTTTTCGATCCTTTCGGTTTGTGGGTGTGCATGGCTCTATGGTAGAAGGCGAAGCCTTTCCACAAGCTG
>NW_022110388.1:0-1195 GCF_000313985.2 Echinops telfairi
AACTTGTGCACATGCAGGATGCCATGTACTGTTCTCTTGAAGAACTATTCAAAGAATTGCTGTTTTTAATCTGACCTTGGGAGATTGCATTGTTGAAACTGACTGCACATGGATAAGGTTTAAGGCAAATGCTCTTTATTAATTAAGTTGAACTCTTATCGACTTACAAATGACTATCTGGAAACTCGCTCTCTTGAGGATTGAAACTGGGAGTATTTGAGGCTGATAGTTTGGGAGGCGTTGTTTCCGCCCACGTTCCAGAAGATCAGCCTTCCTAGAGAACTGAAAATATTAGTTCCTCAGAAGAACAAGCAGGTCTTTGATTTTGTTTTTCTCTTCAAAATACAAAATAGATGTGAGCATGCTGGTGAACATGGGTCAGCAGAGACAGAGAAGCAGAAAGGAAGAAGCAGGCAGAAAGGAGACGTGGGTAGGCGTGACACCCCAGAGAAGGTCTGACATAATAGGATGTATGGCACACAGGGACGTGGTCCCACTTACATGGAGTTCATGTAGAGTAGAGTTAAGAGATTTTTTGCCCGCCCCCCAACCCCAGGTGTCACATCTGAATGCAAATTGTGTGTCGGTCAATTGATGTGTGTATGGATTGTGATAAGAGTTGTATGAGCCCCTAATAAAATGATTTTTTTTTAAATTGTGTGTTGGTCATTTTTGGTGCCTTTGTGCAAGTTACTCAGATTATTCAAGGGGAGCTTTGTTGATAGTTGTGACTGTCCGTGTAAACCATTCACGCTATGAGTTTAGCTCAGGGTGAGGGATGAAGTAAGCACTCAGCAAATGTTTGATAGAGCAGGAACAATCCTCCGACCTATAATTACAGTTACTATTGAGTACAGAGGCTGGGGAAGTACAATGAAGACATATATACCAATCATGGCCTCTGTGTGGAGGAGCTGACAACTCAGCATGGAGAGAAATGTGTCAATCATCGTAACCCAAGGCTGGACTATGCCTGTACCTCTGCAACCTTCCCATTTCACACTCAGCAGGCATTTAGGGACTGCTGAGTACCCTAGGGTGTTAGTCATGAGAGCCCCAGGCAGGACCCCTGCCGTGGATACGGGCCAGAATATGTTCACATAACTTGTGCACATGCAGGATGCCATGTACTGTTCTCTTGAAGAACTATTCAAAGAATTGCTGTTTTTAATCTGACCTTGGGAGATTGCATTGT
>NW_022110389.1:0-1134 GCF_000313985.2 Echinops telfairi
CAAGACACATGGAACTACACTAGTGCCCTGAGCTGGAGAAGCCATGTGGAGACCCCTGCCAGTGCTGAGATGCTTACACCGCCACAGGATCCACAAGACTTCCCACCCATTGGCCTGTAATTTTCCTGCATTTGGCACCATTGCATGTGTTTTGTAGTTCTGAAGAGGACTTTATAGATTGGTATCAGACAGATGGGCTAATATCCGACTTATGGACTTGATCTGGACTGGGCTGGGATGTTTTCTCCATATTCAATTGCTCTTGTATATAAAGCTCTTTCTAATACACATACGCATGTGTTTTTGTTTCTCTAGTCTACCCAGACTAACATAGTGAGTCAGTAGTCAGTCCACTTCTCTTTCCTGAAGGGTTCCAAGATTGCCAGCAGTATCTCTTTCATTTGGTCTCCCATGTCCTAGGTTTTAAGAAGACTTCAGTGGCAGACTTCTAGCATTTTACCCAGAACTCTAAAACAAATAATAATTTAGCTTAATTAGTATGGAATTAGAAAACAGTACTTACTTAAGTGCTGTGCCCTGTAAAACAACTGAGATTTAATTGACTATAACCCCTCAAAAGTTAAATAGGAAGCTTAGGGAGAAGTGAGTTTAAGCTAAAGGTGGAAGAATAATTTGGAGAGAAGGCTTTCATAACTTGAAGAATGTAATCAATGTCACTGAATTGGACATGTGGAAATTATTGAATTGTTATATGTCTTGCTGTGTATATGTTCAGCAGTAATAACAAAATTAATTTAATTATTTTATAAAAAGAATAGTAGTTCTTTCTTCTAGAAACACATCAGTCTTCCCCTTTTTCTCAGAGTTATCATTACTTTTTCTTATAATTTTTCAACAGGTAGGTAGCTGAAGCATTTTGTCAATAAAATAATCCAATTAAAAAATCATCTTTTTCCTTTATAAAAATAATCCACAATTCAATTATAATAAATTTTGGAAAATCCACTGAGTCAAATGTTTCTTTCTTGGCAATTTTTTTCTGTTGATTTACTTTTGAACTTAAAAGTTCATTGAACTGGATTATGATATAAATAAATCTACTAAAAAGATATTCTACTTTCATATTCCCCAACTTTTTCTATTGACTGTACATATACAATCAATTTTGAAATA
>NW_022110390.1:0-1137 GCF_000313985.2 Echinops telfairi
AAGGAGCAGGCAGACAGACTCAGACAAACAGGAGAGGCGGGAAGGAGTAGAAATAGAAGATTGGAGTAGTTCTATCCTGCCCCACAGGGTCGCTCTGAGCCGCATCGACTCGATGAGTTCTGAAGCGAGATCTATCGTAGAGAGTAGGAAGGTCCCAATCGCCACGGGAAACTCGGAAAGGGAGCCCACCCCTCCCCTGAAACCAGGTGAAGCAGAGCCCGAGCCCCAGACTTCCCTGAGACAGGAAGACTGCACGGGATCAAACCGGCTGATCAAGAGAGGGACCCCTGCTGGTTGAGCGGAGCTGCTGCAGGAGCAGAGCACAATGGTGGCTTCCAGGCACAAAGGGAAACAGCTTCCGGAAAGGCCCGCTAACCTTCCCCGGGCAGGTCCACCTCTTCCAGGACCCACTTTCACCGGTACTAGTATTACGAGGAGGTTTGGTTTGAGTGTGACAGTGACTTTCTAAAATATCTGGACTGTCATCCCTGCAGCTTCCCTGCAGCAGGCAGAGTCCAGAGAAGACCACCCTTAAATGAAGAAGAAATCAACCATCTGAACACAGTCGAATGCCACCAAGCTCCACCCACAGATGGACCTGAGGGCCTCGCTGAGCTTGGAGGGGACCCTTTCTGTGAAATCCCTCTTCGTCGAGCTAGTTACCCAATCCTTCCTCCCACAGCTACCCACTGCCACACCTGTCCCTCCTCCTCAGTCCACAACAGCCTGGTCCGGCTAACCGATCGGGAGGGGGCTCAGCCCCAGGGGCTCCTGGGATGGGTGTGGCTGGGGCTGTGTATCCAGGCAGCGAGGCCGGCCATTGGGCTTTCATTCCACCATGGCCTGGGCAAGAGCCGGCCTAGGGGCCCTGGGATTCCTGACCGTGGCTATCTGGGAGAAGCCGTGGTTGATTTCCTGCCGAGGTGACAACGGCCCCAGAGATGGGCCTCACAGCTGGCTGATGACCAAGACAACACAGGTCTCAAGTGCGGCACAAGGAGGCCTTCCTGGGAACGAGGGGCGAGACGCTGGGGGGTCATGGTGGGCTTTCCTCGAAGAACTTCTCAAGCTGGAGAGACCTCGGCGCCCGCCCCCCCCATGACTGTGAGTCCTCCAGTGGGAAGCTTTTTTCTTTTT
>NW_022110391.1:0-1155 GCF_000313985.2 Echinops telfairi
GGTGTCTGACTCTGTGGGGCGCGGGGCGCCGTGGGCCAGCGCCGACCCGATGGCCTGACAACAGCAACCTCGAGGAATGGGCCAGCACGCCCTGTCACGTGGCACCGTCTGAACTGCCGGAAGACATGGAGACAACGGGAGACCGTATGCTTCACAAAGTCCGCCAGTCTTCCAAAGGCCAACAGTTGGCTTCGCCGTTATTATAAGGGAAAATGGAGGGAAAGAAAGGCAAGACGTTAAAGGGTGTGATGAGGCCAGGGTTGGCGGGGTGAGTGGAGGGCAGGGAAAGACAGGAAAGGGGCAGGAAGCTGGGGGGGTGGGGCGGGCAAAGGAAATGGAAGCAAAACAGCCACCTGTGGGGTGTTCAGTGCGGCCCTGTTACTGCTTTGCTTTCACGAGATGGGCTGGGTTGCTGCATCCAATGCGCTCCTTGTAAGTAGTGATAGTTCACAAACAAAGTAGAATACAACTGAGAGAGAGAGAGAGAGAGAGAGTGTTACAGCCTTAAATGTACCCCCGACTCCTCCCCTACCAGATTACACATTGGTCTGAGCGGCTACTGAAGGAGGGGAAGTAAAACTGACAGGGACTTGGGTTCATTTGTGACCAACACGTTTGTTTCAAACAAACAAACAGACAAGCAGACAGACAAACAGAAATGAGAGCAAACCCATGGCCCTGCAGTGGTTCCTGCCTGCCAGCATCGCCTGGACCCTCCCCGTGGGCCTTTCCTGCTGGTTCAGGGAGCAGATGCCGGCCTCTCTTCCATAGTCTCTGAGTGGACTTGAACTCCCAGGCTTCCAGTTAGCGCCAAGTGGAGGAGCGTGTCAGTCAGCAGGAGAAACAAATGACAGGAACCCGGACAGCATGCAGGGCCACCCCGGCCGTCCTGCTGACCACCCTCTGCTCTGTGCTGGGACCCTGAGCACACCTGGGTGTCTGATGGCCGGGCCCGCCTTCTTCACTCCATCCCGTCAGTTACCACAGAGCCGTGACAAGGGGTGTGTGTGTCGGGGTGGGTGGGGGTGGGGGTGAGGGTGGCAGGGGGAAGCCAGGCCTTTTGTCCTGTGTTTCCAAAAACTTCTCTCCGGTAGGATAACGTGTCCACGGCAGGGAGGCCACCTGTGACCTCTGGCTACACCGGAGAGGAGGAGA
>NW_022110392.1:0-1177 GCF_000313985.2 Echinops telfairi
TCATCTATCCTGTTATTAAAGACAAAAGGAATGACTATTATGTATCCTAAACTAGCTAACTATGTAATCTATCTGTATCTATATAGATATGTATATACATGTATACACACACGTGTGCACACACTACCCACATTTTTCTCAATGGGGAAAATGTAATACAATCCTGATTCAACTGAATATATATTTTCAATAAATATACCTAGGCCTCATCAAAGACTTACTGAATCATAATATCTACTATAGTTTTCTCAGTATGTTCATGTGTGAATATACAAAGAGACTCCAATGAAATTGTAACTGATAGCCATGATCAAATGATTGGTAATGGGATGTTAATTTTAAGAAACAGAAAATCCAATATTTTTAGGAAAAATATGAAGGAGACTGTTAATATGACCCTTACTGGTTCTGACTATTAACCTGGGGTTGTTCCAGACTTCATACCTATGACTTTCTTTTGTTTGTTTTTGTTTTTTCTTTCTTTCTTTTTTAACTGTTTTATTAGGGGCTCATACAACTCTTATTACAATCCATACATACATCAATTGTTAGGTGACCAGATTTTAACATTGGTAAAGTGGGACACCATTGAGAAAACTCATATCCTGTAGAAATAGCCACATGGCAGCCGAAAACTGTATACCCTAGCTTGTCGTGCATTTTTTCCAAAAATCGGGACTTTTTAAAACGCCTCGGGACGCAGGAAAAATTGTTAAAAATCAGGACTGTCCCGCCAAAAGCGGAACGTCTTAATATTGTGTAAAGCACATTTGTACATTCATTTCTCTCATCATTCTCAAAACATTTCCTCTCCACTTAAGCCCCGGGCATCAGCTCCTCATTTTCCCCCCTTCCTCCCCGCTTCCCCCTCCCTCATGAACCCGTGATAATTTATAAAGTATTATTTTGTCATATCTTGCACTGTCCAACGTCTCCCTCCACCCACTTTTCTGTTGTCCATCCCCCAGGAAGGAGGTCACATGTAGATCCTTGTAATTGGTTTCCCCTTTCCAAGTCACCCTCCCTCTATGCTCCCAGTATTGCGACTCACACCACTGGTCCTGAAGGGATCATCCACCCTGGATTCCCTGTTTCCAGTTCCTATATGTACCAGTGTGCATATTCTGGTCTAGCCAGACTTGCAAGGTAGAATTGGGATCATGTTAGTGTGGGAAGG
>NW_022110393.1:0-1196 GCF_000313985.2 Echinops telfairi
GGAGGGTAATGGAGCTGCCTCTAATTTCAGCTTGCCTCCTAATTAGCTAAGTAATTAAAAAACACACCAGTGACATTGACAGATGTATGTAATGCTGGCATTCTCTGTAGCTTCTTCCTGGGGTGAGCACAGCTGATTGATGGGCCCCTCCTCCCCTCATTCTGAAAGCTCAGCGTGCCTTTGGTCTTTTGGCAATTACCTTTCTCCCCTCTCCCCTACAGCAAAAGCACGCATCTCAAGGGCTTGGCTAAGAAATTCAGCCCCATCAGCAAGGCTTTCTGCCAGGAGAGCCATTTGCAGTCCAGGGAAGGCAAACTTCACTCGCACGCACGCTGTCTGTGGAAGAGCATCAGGGTGTGTTATTTCCCCCATTTACTGACAAGGGGATGGCCTTCTCTCCACATGGGCTATGGTCTATCTGAGTTGTTATCGTTGTCCTCAAGTTGTCCCCCACTCGTGATGACCTCAGGAATGACAGAAACCCTGCCCAGACCCTGAACCACGTCTACGGCCAGTCACAAAGTAGACCCTCCTGACCCACAGGGTTTCAACTGGCTGATTTGGAAAGCAGAGCGCCTGGCATTTCTCCCTAGTCTGTCTCCATCTGGAAGCACAATAGAAACACGTTCAGTATCATGCTACCATGAAAGCTCCCGCAAAGAGACCCTGCAGTGTGAGGTACGATGGCCAGGAATCTCGCCCACACCACACAGACTGACGGTGGAGTTCTACCACCTAACCATCAAAGGCTCCCAGCCTTGTGGTGCTAGGTGTTGGCATTACAGTTGTATATGACTTCACTGCATCAGAGTCTCCTGGGATCCTCTGAATGGAGGCTCCCTGAGGTCTCACTGCTGTAAGGACAGGGCTGAACACTGCAGGAGGACTCTATTAACCCTGACCTTCCGCAAGGCAATGTCTCATGGTGTGCTGAAGACCTCGTGGAGCTTTACAAGGAAGTTATCAGAGAAGGGCCTTGGATGCAGTGGTGCTCCCGGTCGACAGAGGACTTGACCTTCTGCCCCTTGCTTTAGCAGCCTGCAGGATGCACTGGACTAATCCTGCCACCCTGGCAGCTTGGGGGAAAACCTGAATGAATGTGATGGTGAATGTGGAAACCGTCTGTTGGTAAAAGAGGCAGTTTATATGGATATGTGACTCAAACAACAAATCCAATACCGTTGAGTCAATTACAA
>NW_022110394.1:0-1195 GCF_000313985.2 Echinops telfairi
TTTTTTTATTGTTTCAGTTGGGTTTCTGAGTTTGTGAAGCACAGGAGTAGTAGATCCATAGAGACCACAATTGATGCAATGGGTTATCAGGGATGTGGAAGGGGTTGGGAGGTGGGGAGGGGGAGGGGATTGGGGGAGCAAACAATGAATGTGGGAGGGGGTGGGAACACTAGAACTGATTATGATAATGTATGTGCAACTCATTTTAAAAGCAATTTAATCATGGGAGTGTGAATACTATATCAAGGAAACTACTTAAAAAAGAAAGAAAGAAGCCAAACTTGACCAATGCTTACCATGGGGGAAGGAGAAAGAGGTGTTGTTAGGAGGCAGCATTGAGTTTATGCTAATGGGGGTGGAATCATTTGGAAAAGGATGATCAATAATGCTGTACAGCACAAAGAGTATAATCCGTGGCACTGAGTTCCACATGTACAAGTGGGGGAGTTGGAGAATATTTATTGCTATATATTTTTGCCACCATTAGAAAACGATAACTACATGAATAACAATGAGTACCAGGAAGAAGACAGGAAGAATGGATGTATTGGAATTAGGGATGGTGCAGGGAAGAATATTGAAAATACCATGGGTGCTAGAACAAACAGATCTGCTGAGCTGAGGAAGGGGGAGTACAACCAGACTGCTCCTTAGAAGCGAGGATGGTGAGACTGTATCGCACATATTTCGGATGTGTTATCAGGAGAGGCTCTCACTGCCATTGAGTCAGTTCTGACTCTTAGTGGCCCTCCTGTAAAGAGTTAAAAGTCTCGGACACACAAAGGGGTAGTTTGATGCTGTGCTGGAGGGCCACTGAGTCAGCAGTCACTCCATGGCAGCGAGTGGCAATAGAGCTGCCAGAGGGGAGCCGCCCTGTGGGTTTCCTCCAAGTCTTTATGGGAAAGCCCCATTTCACTCCCAAGGATTGCTGACTTTGATGTTAGCAGTCCAGTGTGTAACTCACAAGGCCACCAGGGGTCTGGGTGTTGTTGTTGGGTGTTGTTCTAGACTAGACCATTTCCCTGTCCTGTTCCATGCTCACAGTGGTGGTTCCGTGGAACCACTGTGGCAGCCACGGTGTTAATCGTCTCCTCAGGGGTCTTCTTCCTTCTTGATGCCCCTCTACTTTACCCAGCATGATGTCCTTCTCCAGGGATCAGTCTCTCCTCTTCAAAGTACTTGAGACAAAGTCTCC
>NW_022110395.1:0-1195 GCF_000313985.2 Echinops telfairi
CCTAAAAAGGTTTTGTAAGCATTAAATGAAATAATGTCTTAGTAATATTTACCAAATTGGACATTGCAAGTGCTATGGAATAGTTCATGAATATGTACTCTAACCACATCACGTCACAGCTGAGAAAATCTTTTAGATATTAAATACTTTAAATCTTCATAGGGGCTTCTCCAGTCTGGCAATAAAGCATAGTATTTTTGAAATCGCTGGTGTCTAAAACACTGAAATTTTAGCATTGCCTCTGAATGTTGGATTGGGTGCTTCCCTACAGAATGATCTTTATTTTTAAAATCTGGACCTGGTCGCATCCCACAGAACCACGGCAGCTACATGGGACGCTCAGCTGACCCAGGCAGGGGACAGAGGGTGAAACTTGGAGATTGGGAAAAGGCGGGACAGGAGCGGTTAGAAGGCTGAGATTATTTCTCCATTAAAATCCCCAGTAAATCACCAGTTGGTGGAGGATATGTAACTATAGTTAGAGCAGATAGCCTCAGTGACGTCACCAGGGCTGCTGTTACCACCCACTCTCACCCATCGACTTCCTCCTTTATTTGGTCATCCAGAATGTTGCTCATCAATTTAACTCAGAGAATACTATGTGACATAGTTAGACATTGTTTGAAGGTGAGATGTCTTAGATCATATGATTACTATTGACATTGTTTTGTAAAACCTCCCTACATTGAATGACCATGTTATCACTTAGAAGGATATTAGTCACTGAGAAGAAAGCTGTTGAATTTTATCTCAATCTTCTCCTTTCATTAAGAGCCTTGGAGGCATGGTGGGTTACGAGGGGAGCTGTTACTCACCAGGTCCGTAGGTCTAACCCACCATCTACTCTCAGGGAGAACGATGAGGCTGTCCATTGCGGTGAAGATTTACAGCCTCAGAAAGCAGTTCCCCTCTGCCCTAGAGGCTCCTGATGAGCCAGAATGAACTCAATGACAATGGCTGGGTTTTCTGTTGTTTATTTTCTTCCTTTCGTTACTTTATTCTCATAAAAGTTATCGATAGAGGTTCACAAACACTCATTACCACATCATTTTAGCTAAAAGGCCAGAAAATTTGAGGAAACGGGTGACTCTCACAATGCCAACAGCAGCTACAACCATGGCTCTGGCGTATAGCTTGTGCGGTGAAGCCACCACATTCAATGCATCCTTGAAATCAAGGAAGACTGGCAGCTCTG
>NW_022110396.1:0-1195 GCF_000313985.2 Echinops telfairi
AGTCTACCTGCAGCTGCTAAGGTCCACCCGACAATGCTCTTTGTCTGAAGTCAAGGCTGTTCACATTCCTAGACTACAGTCAGTGGGGAGTCACTGGAGAGTCAATCTACATATGGACGCTGCAAATGGATTGGGGGCTTAGTTTCTGGTATCATTCACTTCTCCGGGTAGGGGTGTTACTTTTTACAACCTTTGGATCACACGGCTAGTGTGCTCCTTCCGTGTGGACTTAGCTGACTCCTCATTTAGATGGCTGCTCCTTTTGAGGCAAGTCTTTAAAGACCCCAGGCACTTTTTTTTTTTTCCCTCAGAGCCAGGCACCATAAGATTTCTTCACCACAAAGCTCTCCCTGGTCCTGACTTCCCGGGGCCCTCTCTGGCTCTCGGGCCAGGGGAGGCTCCCCGGTTCCGGTCCCCGAGGCTGCTCCTGCTCTCGTGGTCGGGTTCCCCCTACAAGGACCATCAAGTGGGACTGAGGAGGTCCCTGAGTTACAAACCAGATCTGTTACTAAGTCTGTCTTTAAGCTAAATTTGTGGCCAGTCGTGATTTTCCCTTCTCTTTGATGCATCACCAGCATTTGCATCACATTTCTGCTTTGAAGGCATGATTACAAAGGTAAACATGGGGAACAGAGACGACGTCCTGCAGGTTATTAGGCCGCTTGAACTTGTCCTATCGCCAGCTCACTGATGCTCTGTTTCAGTAGTTCCCAGCCTTCCTCATGCCACGGCCCTTGCATACAGGTCCTCATGCTGTGGTGAGCCCCAACCATAAAATTATTTTGTTGCGACTTCATCACTGTCATTTTGCTACTGTTATGAATCGGGGACCCCAGTGAAAGGGTCGTTTGACCCCCCAGGTTGAGAACTGCTGCTCTATTTTTTATTTCGGTCTGTTTTCTTGTTGTGTTTCATTTGAGATGTTTGTACTACTATTCTTCAAATCCACTAGTTTTCCATCTGCTATATTGAATTTGTCATATCCAGTGTATTTCTCGTCTCAGATCCCAGACATATTTCAGCTACTCAGTGCTGCCGTAACAGAAATCCCCCAGGTGGGTGGCTCTGAGACACAGACAGCGATGCCCTGGAGTCTCGGCGTCCAAGGCAAGGGCACAGCTGGGTCAGCCCCTGTGAGCCTCTCTCCTACCTCTGGGGTTCCCAGCAGGCCTTGGAGTTCCTGGGCTTGTCCATC
>NW_022110397.1:0-1195 GCF_000313985.2 Echinops telfairi
TGTGTGTGTGTGTGTGTGTGTGTGTGTGTGTGTGTGTGTGTGGTGGGTGACTTTGGACCCCCCAGCATCCCCCGTGCCTGCCTTGGGGAAACGCTATCATCACAGGAGCACACAGGCAGCAGGTGGTCTCCTGAGATGACCTGGCTGTTTTAAAGTTCTTAGTCATTTATGGACCCAGCCTGTGGACTCCAGGTGAACTCCACCCCATTCCCCCCTCCACCCGCCCTCAGTGTCGGGGTGGAACAGCTCCTGGGGCGCTCCAGATATGGATAGGATCTCCCTCTCGAACATGTGTTTTAAGGCCTAGGCTCTGAGTCCTGGGGGTGCTGTTGGGTAAGTGCTGGGCTGCTGACGGCAAGGTCCCTAGGTCAAAACCACTTCAAGAAAGACAGAGCTTGCTAGGCCTGTAAAAAGTTGTCGTCTCAGAAACCCACAGGGGCAGTTCTCCTCTGCCCTACAGGGTCACTCTGAGTCAGAATCGACTCGGTGGCAGTGAGCTTGTTTCTTTAGTCTTTCTGAACCCTGGAAGGGCTGTTGGGGAAGCACTGGGCTGTTGGCCACAAGGTCTGTGGTTCAAACCTACCAGTAGCTCCGTCCTCTCCCGTATAGAATTACCACCCCCGAAATCCTATATAGGGTTGCTATGAGGGTAGCACTGGTGCCATGGTGGTTACATGTTGGTCTGCTGCTAACTGCAAGGTCAATTGTTCAAAACCACCAGCAGCTCCCAGAGAAAAAGATGAGGCCTTCTATTCCCATAAACAGATACGGTTTTAGAAACCCACAGGGCAGTTCTAGCCCAGTCTACAGGGTCACTGTAAGCCAGAACCGATGCCATGGCAGTGGGTCTCCCATTCGGGAGCCGTGGGTGGTCTCTGTTAGGTTCACAGGCGTGGTTCCTGTAGGGCCTCTGGAGTCAATCTGTCTGAAGATATAAAAGGAGCTCAAACAAATGCGCTGAGAAGAGGTGAGTGGGGCGGCCCCGTGGCGATCTCCGAGGTTCCGGGAAACAGAAACCCAAGGTCCCCGACAGCTCATGCAGAGAGAAAACCTTACTGAGCCAGACTTGCCCGGGGCTTTTCCCGAGAAAAGGCCGGTTTGCTGAAGCCCCGCCCGCTTGTGAATTTCTGCTGTAGCTGTCATCGCTGCCCCAGCAATTCCGACTCGGATGGTTTCCGAGAGTGGAAAGCCCCGC
>NW_022110398.1:0-1189 GCF_000313985.2 Echinops telfairi
ACGCCCACGCTGTCCCCACCCGGCAGGATGGACCCCTTCGGGGACACGCTGGGGCGGCTGCGGGAGACCTTCAGGTCTGGGCGGACGAGGACGGTGGAGTTCCGGGTCTCACAACTCGAGGCCCTGGGCCGCTTCCTTCGTGAGAACAAGACGCTGCTGCAGGAGGCCCTGGCCCGGGACTTGCACAAGGTGGACGGGGCTGGGGCGGTGCCTGGGCAGGGCTGGGGCGAGGCTCAGAGAAAAAGGAGGTGGGGGGTTGGAGGGCAGGTGGAGGGTGGAGGGTGAGCACAGACCCAGGGGGTTTACGTAGGACTGCTGCATCCTCCCTAAAAATAACGAAAACCCCACCCATCCCACTTCTTCCCTAGGCCAGGACCTGTTCTCCTGCTCCACCCACCCAGTAACCTACCCATCCATCCATCCATCTGTGCATGTATTCATCCATTCACCCTACTTCCCTAGACGGGCCCTCCCTCGCTGGTGCTGGGCAGTTCACTGAGTGGGAGCAGGGGCAGGGATACAGGGAACCTTCCTCAGGTGTGCTCCCACTCCCTGGTCCAGCCTTGTGAGGGCATAGACCCAGGCTCACCCTGAGCCTGCAAGATCACAGCCTTGGATGCTCCCCTGGGCCCACCCCCTCCTTACCCCCAATGGGCTCTCTCAGAGAGCCTCAGACCATTGATCAGCCGGAGGTCCTAGAAAGATGTGTGTCCTGATGTCTTATACCAGGAGGGGGCTGGCCTCTGGGTGACCAGGAGGGGCTGCTGGAATGTTCTGTCCAGTCCTCTGTCATCGTCCCCACCCCCCGCCCTCCCCCACGAGCTCCCTTGTCCATCACCATGCCCACGGGCACTCCCATGCCTTGCATTTTTGTGGCTTCTTTGGAGACTTTGTTGAAAGAGCCGAGCCCTTTACTGGTGGGGGCGCGGGGCGGTGGGGGAGCATGGGGTGGCTCTGGGGGTGAGAGCGAGAAGGGGAGCATGGGGTGGCTCTGGGGGTGAGAGCGAGAGCGAGAGGGGGAGGGGTCGGTGTTTGCTGAGGACTTGAGACTTGGAACTCAGTTGGGGACTCAGTTGCCTTTGTTGTGAGTGGCCATGGAGACGGGCCCTGACCCCTGGTCACCCGGTGTCCAAGGAGACCAAACCCTGGCTGCCCCGGCGCCACAATCGCTGTGCGTGGGTTCACCGTG
>NW_022110399.1:0-1170 GCF_000313985.2 Echinops telfairi
GGGGGCCTGAGGTTTGGACACACTTCACAGATCTGGGATTGGCAGGGTGTAAGTTCCCCACCCAGGCCTGTCCTGCTCTGGCCTCCAGGCCCTGTGGCTCTCCCCCAACTTCTACCCAGCCCCGGGGCATCCAGACAGAGACCAGAACCCCACAGCCCTAGAAAACCAGGGCCCAGAGTGTCCCTGTGTGCATGACAGCTTCCCCCCAGGCCTCCCCCCCAATGGCAGTCTCTCCAGTGGAGGGCCTGTGGGGCGGGGCAGGAAAGCCACGGGGCAACCAAGGGTGTGTGTGTGTGTGTGTGTGTGTGTGTGTGTGTGTACAGGGCCCATGAAGGCACCCCTGCCCTGACCTTAACCTGCAGCTCCCAGCAGCAGTCCCTGCAGCCCCCAGCCCCCTCAGACCCCGCACTCAGACTCTTCGGTTGGGGGGGCGCGGCGTAGGGGGAGGAACTTGAGCTGGAGGTGCAGCCCCCACTCCTGCAGACTGGGCCCAGCAGACGGCCAGGCTGGACGCTCAGAGGGTGGTCAGGAGATGACGTGGAGACTTAGAGACCCAAGGAACTGGCTGAGGGCCACTATTGGGGGCCATCCCTACCTGGGGGCTGCTGGGAAGGAGGCAGGTTGATCTCAGAGCCCTGGAACTGGGGCCCTCTCACCCCATCTCCTCTCCTGACTGGGAGTGGGTGAGGAGTCAGAGGCCGGCCGCTCTGCTGGGGGACACTGGCCAAGGCTCCCCCTTCTCCCTGCCCCGCCCCGCCCTGGGCTCAGAGACCAGAGACACACAGCCTAGGGCAGGGGAGGGTCCCACAGGGAGGTGGTGGGGGCTGTGCAGAGGCTGCTACGGCGGTGATTACATCCGGATGAAGCCCCCTGACTCAGTTTCCCTGGGGAGATGCTTTGGCAGGTCTCGTGGGCTGGGGGCGTTTCTGGGTGGGGGCTGGGCCTGGCAGCCACTCTGTCCGCATGTGATCACCAGCTGTGGGTGGGAGGCCCCGGCTCTCCTCAGCTGCCACCCCAACCTGAGGATCTCCGCTCAGCCAGGTCCCCAGCGGGGCTGCAGGGCAGGCCGGCCTGGGTCCTCTGAGCCGCTCTGCATCTGGGGAGACAGCTGTGCCCAGGTACTTCCCTCGGCTTACTCTGGGGCTCCCCTGGAGCCCAGTTTCCCAGTCT
>NW_022110400.1:0-1114 GCF_000313985.2 Echinops telfairi
CAACTTTTTTCCCGTGAGTTCTGAATTCACAGAAGAGTGAACTTGCGCCACTCACCGTTTTCCATAGACTCATAAATCTCCAGAGGGCTAAGATGAACAGCGACATGGAACGGCTAGCAGCACCTTTAGGCAAAGATGTACTTTGAAACATGCACGAATCAAGGTTTTCCGTAGCTCTATGAATCTCAGAAGCAAGATAATTGTGAAGGAGAAGCAGCTAACTGAGAGAAGCTCTGTTGTGCTTGCGAAGAGCCACTTCAAGGAGCACATTAGGGCAGTAGCTGAGCAATATTGGTCTTAGCGAAAAGAAACGCACTGAGGCAGGCACGCTGAAGAGAACTCTTTTGCAGCTGGAGTTGCCCTCAGGCGCTAGAAGTGTCAGGACTCCACATTTTAAGGAATCTTCGAAAAAGTCTGTGAATTTCACTTTCTTTCATCTCCTTACGTTGATTCCGTGACTTCTGAATTTCCAGAAGAGTGAACCTGCACCATTCACCATTTTCCATACACTCATGAATGTCTAGAGGAACTGAGAAAAACGGAACTGCTGGCTTCAGCACCATTAAGCAATTATTGGTCTGCGAGAAAAGAAACTCCCTGAGGGATGCATGCTCAAGAGAACACTATTGCACCTGGGGTGAGTTGCCTTCAGACACCAGAAGTGTGAGGACTCCACATTTTAAAGAAACTTCGCCAAATTTCCGGAAGTGCAGTTTTTT
This sequence comes from Echinops telfairi, assembly GCF_000313985.2. Taxonomy (NCBI): domain Eukaryota; kingdom Metazoa; phylum Chordata; class Mammalia; order Afrosoricida; family Tenrecidae; genus Echinops; species Echinops telfairi. The sequence continues at coordinate 720 of NW_022110400.1, forward strand.
TCTGGATTAGTTCATCTCAATTACGCTGGTTTCGTGAATTCTGAATTTACAAAGGAGTGAACCTGCACCATTCACCGTTTTCTCTACTGTCAAGAATGGAACTGAGAGAAATGGAACTGCAGGCAGTACCATTCAGCAGAGGCTTTCTAACCCCAGAGGAGCAACTTTGTTCGGTGACTTCTAAATTTTCAGAAGAGTACATTTGCAACATTCACCGTTTTCCATAAACTCATGAATCTCCAGAAGGTTCAGAGGAACAGCGACATGGAACTACTGGCAGCAGAGAGGTACTTCAAAACTTGCATGAGTCAAGGTCATCTTAGACCCTTGAATATCAGAAGCAACGTAATTCTGAAGAAGCAGCTAACTGCTGGAAGCACTGCTGTGCTTGCAGA
>NW_022110401.1:0-1088 GCF_000313985.2 Echinops telfairi
ATATCCAATTCATATATATATGTATGTATATATAAATGTTTTGAAAATGATGATGGAAACATGTAGAAATATGCTTGACACAATGTATATATATATGAATTGTGATAAGAGCTGTAAGAGTCCCCAATAAAATGATTTAAAAAAAATTCTTAAATCATGAAATTTGTCTGGGAGTCCTGTGTAGCCATTGGAATACAGAGAAGTAATAGAGGACACAAATTAAGACATCGCACGTAGCAATGATGGTGAAGAGGGTGATGCAGTTTCTGTTGTACTGAGGGTGGCTCTGAGCCAGTATTGACGACAGCGTCCAACAGAAACAACAACAATGTTTTGGATTAGAGTAGACCAGAAGAGACATTACTATAAGATATTTGGGAATGAAGAAACAGATATTTATAACTCACACATTGTCATCTGTCTGCTGAGTCACCTCATGATTTTGGGCAACAGCTGGGCCTGCCACTCTTCTGACCCTACCCTATCCTCAACCTCCATCAGCTCTTGCAACTCTGGGATAAGTTTCATCTTTAGCCAAATGAAAAGGGACATTATTTTATCCTTTTGGATGTCACATTATCAAAATCATAGAAAATGATTATAGATATGGGTTTCTGTTATGTTTATGAATTTTAGTTTATCACTGCTTCTCCATCTTTGTATTTATCTTCTTTTTATGATCACTTATTCTGTGGACTCAAAGTCCCAACAGTAGCCAGGAAGACAGCAGCTTTATATCTCACAACTTAAATCCTCTAGAATAAAAATGGTTTTGATTAGATAACCATATGAGTTAGTCTGGGTAGACCAGAGAAACAAAGCCGCAGAAATTTATATGTATACAAGAGAGAGTTTTATATAAACGTAAGTACACATTAAGAAAGTATCACAACCCAGTCCAGTCCAAGCCCATAAGTCCGACATTAGCCCATATGTCTGACACTGATCTACAAAGTCCTCCTCAAACTCGCAAAACACACACAATAGCTCCAAGTGCAGGAGGAAAGCTGAATCAGTGAGTGTGTAAGCATCTCAGCACTGGCAGCGGTCTCCACATGGCTGCTCCAGCACCCAGGGCTGTATCAGGG
>NW_022110402.1:0-1194 GCF_000313985.2 Echinops telfairi
AGCTTGATGACCTCATTTGGAGGTGCTAAGGAGACAGATAGCTCACTGGAGGCAGGACACAGATACACTCCCTGCAAGACACTGCTTCATCTTCCTTCTGACAAGACACATGGAGATATGCTAGAGCCCTGAAGCTGAAGGAGCCACATGGAAACAAACCCCTGCCAGCATTGAGATGCTTACAACGCCACTGGATCCAGGAGACGTTCCACCTACTACTGGCCTGTGATCTTCCTGCATTCAGCGCCGTTGCATGAGTTTTGTGAGTCTGAAGAGGAATTTAGAGACTGGTATCAGACATATGGGCTAATATCAGACTTCTGGGCTTGATCTGGACTAGGATGGGATGTTTTTTAATATACAAATGCTCTTTTATATAAAGCTCTTTCTTTTAAAAAAAACCATTTTATTGGGGCTCGTACAACTCTTTTTTTTTAATCATTTTATTAGGATCTCATACAACTCTTTTCATAATCCATACATACATCAATTGTGTAAAGCACATTTGTACATTCATTGCCCTCATCATTCTCAAAACATTTGCTCTCCACTTAAGCCCCTGGTATCTGGTCCTCATTTTTCCCTCCCTCCCCGGTCCACTCTCCCTCATGAGCCCTTGATAATTTATAAATTATTATTTTGTCATATCTTGCCCTGTCCGATGTCTCCATACATACATCAATTGTGTAAAGCACATTTGTACATTCATTGCCCTCATCATTCTCAAAACATTTGCTATCCACTTAAGCCCCTGGTATCTGGTCCTCATTTTTCCCTCCCTCCCCAGTCCACTCTCCCTCATGAGCCCTTGATAATTTATAAATTATTATTTTGTCATATCTTGCCCTGTGACGTCTCCCTTCACCCACTTTTCTTTTGTCTGTCCCGCAAGGAGGAGGTCACATGTAGATCCTTGTAATTGGTTCTCCCTTTCCAACCCACTCTCCCTCTACTCTCCCAGTATCGCCACTCACACCTGGTACTGAAGGGATCATCCTCCCTGGATTCCCTGTGTTTCCAGTTCCTATTTGTACCAGTGTACATCTTCTGGTCTAGTTGGTAGACAACTAAAAAGGAGGCGGGGAAAGGAAAAAAAAAAAAAAAGAAATGAGTAGCAGGGGCACAGGGCACTAACCCATCTAAAGGGAGGGTATTGTTTGTATCTCCACAGGGAAAGAGGGACCAGACTTTAAC
>NW_022110403.1:0-1194 GCF_000313985.2 Echinops telfairi
GGGTGTTTATCAGCAGAGTTAACAGAGTTCTGAAAAAATGAAAGGCTTTAAGCTGGCCCATAGCTAACAAGTTGTTCTCATTGCCCAAGTGAAGAAGAGATCAGGCCTAGGGGAGGCCAGCCTGGCAGGCATGGCGGAGAAGAGGCTGTCCTGAATCAAGAATTGGATCCTGAAGATTGGTGGTTCACGCTTGGTAATCCCATAACCTCAAAGTCATATGGAGTTCTTTGTGGTCCGTTCAATGGATCATCGAATCCAGTTGAGAGGTTGGGAGTTAGGTGGGAGGGGAGGTTGGGGTCTGAGCTGGCAGATGGGAACGAGGCTGGGGCCTGTGTGAACCCTGCCTTACAGAAATCTGCCTGGGGCAGCTGCTGAAATGGTGGTCTCCTTTGCCTGTGAGTAGTCAGAGGGCTCGGGGACCGCCCCCACACACCTTCTCACAAGGGCAGACACGGAATGATGAATGCGTTTCATTTCCTTTCACACAAAAACCGAGCAATATCATGGAGGCCGGCGTCTGCCTAGGCAGAGCGTGCCAACAAGATACAGCCGTTGTGGGTACCCTGCAGACACAGCCCGAGAGTCCTGGCCTCATGAGAGAAGGTTGATTTTCTCGGAAGCCAACGACTCTGATTAACCTTAAAACTAAGACATCACGAGGGCCTGGCACCCAGCCGGGTATTTCCACATTATCGTCATTAACCCTAAGAAAGCATGAAGGAATGACTAATACCCCCATTTTCCAGGTGTGAAAACAGAATCCCATGGAATAAGAGAGTTGTCTAAGTAGCAGAGGAAGAATCCAGTACCCTGAACTGCAGGCCCCAGGCTTGTTCTGGAAACCAGAGAAGCAGAGACAAAGCCTGTGATCGGTAATAAAATTCATGCAAATAGTTCCCCACTGTTATCTTCTCAAAAGCCTCTCATAAGAACAGCCAAGGTATTGATAAGACCTTGTGGGGCAGCGGTTCTCCACCTTCCTCATGCCGCGACCCTTTCATACAGTTCCTCATGTGGTGGTGACCGCCAACCATAACATTATTCTCGTGGCTACTTCATCATTGTCATTTTGCTACTGTCAGGAATCGGGCAACCCCCGTGAAAGGGTTGTTAAACACCAAAAGGTTGAGAACCGCGGTTGTAGGGCTTGGGAGTCCTGGTGGCTCTCCTGCAAGGTCAGCAGTTTGAAACTAC
>NW_022110404.1:0-1194 GCF_000313985.2 Echinops telfairi
AATTAAACTGAAACCACAAAAATTTCTCAGCACTCTATTATGTAGAAGATAAACAAGCTGTAAAGAAATGTATCACGAATGTTCAAAAGCAGCTGACTGGATCTGAATGTTCTGTTTAAATTCAACCACCTATCTCCACTGTAAACTCCATTATACCATGACAACCAAAGTTGAAAATTATGATCAAAGTACTGCAAAGTCCTAACACGCCATCTGAAAAATCAATTTACACTTGATTTGAATATAATCTAGCTCTCTAAAACTTGGGTATAATTTTTCATTGTTGCTTCACCCAAACATTTGATTAACCATGATGATTGAGATCATCTTGAGTTGTTGAGCATTTTATCCAGTGTTTCCTCGTTTTACTTCTCAAGATGCTGTTTTTTCGGATGCCGTTGTTAGTTTTTCAACGCATAAAAACCCAATATAACAGCGTAGACCACCCTCTGGGGCAGTGGTTCTCAACCTTCCTAATGCCGCGACTTTTTCATGCAGTTCCTCGTGTGGTGGGGACCCCCCAGCCATAAAATTATTTTCATTGTCACTTCATCACTGTCATTTTGCTACTGTGATGAATCGGGTGACCCCTGTGAAAGGGTCGTTCGATTCACAAAGTGGCCGCGACCCACAGGTTGAGAACCACTGCGCTAGGGTTTTCTGGAAGCAGACCACAAGGTGAGGAGTCTCCCCAACCCCTCCCGCTCCATCCGCAGAACCACTGAGGAGGTTCAAAATGCCAGCCTTTCCGTTAGAAGCCACAGGAAGCCACCAGGCTCCTATAGATGAGAGCAGTCATTGAGAATAAATCCGTTCCCCTGCTCGCTAGTTGCTGCAAGTTCGACAACCTCTCCTTGCCTGCTTTATCAGTCATAAAATGGTGATAATAGCAGTAACTACCTTCAAAGGTAAATCTGAAGTTTCTCCGGTAAAATTTTAAAAATCCACTTGTCTTATGTGAGCACCGTGTAAGCATTGGTTACCTTGCTGTTGCTGTTTCACTGATAAAGGCTCTTTCCCACATCTGACAGAGGTGAAAGCTAAATTTTATGTAAAACCATTGTCTCCCGGTCACACACATGACCGGTAAGTGGGAGAGCCACGGCCAAGGTCATTTTCCATTACCGGTAGTTCTTAATGCTGGCCTTCCCAAGTTAGAGAGCAGGTTTGCTACTGGGTCTTCTATAATTTTTC
>NW_022110405.1:0-1194 GCF_000313985.2 Echinops telfairi
ACACACACACACATATATATGTACATAGGTTTGGCAGAGGATATATATATATATACACACACACATTTAAATATATATATTTAAAGAACTTGGAACCCTTTGTGCTAGGTTGTCAGATGTGTCCCTTGACTGAGGTTACAAACAGCAGTGCCCAGGAGCTCACCAAATGTGCCAACCCAAACATAAAGAATAGGGACCAAAACTTTTAGAAAATAACTATACATATTGAACTTCACACAACAGAAAAGCTGCTGCAAGAAAATACACTAGTGTAGCCAGGTAAAGAGCATCTTGTATATACATAAAAGCGCATCTGAAGATCTGCTTTTGAAAACCCAGTTATCGGGGGGAGAGCGCGAACGCAGTCCCCCACTACCACAAATTATGCAGTCGAGTTTCCCAAATTTGAGGAAATCACAGGGGTCAGCACATCTGGAATGCAATGGATAAGCTTCGCCCTGGGAAAACCACCTTCGCGATCATGGTATCTCCCCTGCCAGGTAAGTATCTACATATATATTTTTAATGTGCTGCAAATATATCCATGTATATGTATGTAGTAGAGCCTACAGGGAACAAAGTTGTTGAGGTAGTTAGTTTATTGTTCAACCTGGTCGATAAAGACTTGTGGGGTTAATTGAAGGGCAGAGGGATAAATGGCTCCGTGAGCCTCACCTTTCTAGTTCTCCGGTCTCTTGCTTTGTGATGGTTGGACCAGGGTGCAGCTGCCTTAGCCAGTTCACATAAATGAGGGATCATGTGGAATCATAGTTCTTTTACTAAATTTTTAAGACTCATACCTTAAATCCACTTAAGGACTAGTGGACACAAATTCCAGGCAGATATTTTTATTCCCTGTTTCTACAAATAAGGTAGAGACTCTACAGTGCAGTTAATTATTCAATATGGCTCTACTCCCTCCCTGTCATTGACTGACCCTGACTCCTAGTGACCCTGCAGGACAGAGTAGGGTTTCTGAGGCTGTGCATTTTTACAAGAGCAGAAGGCCTCCTATTTCTCCTGTGCAATGGCTTGTAGTTTCAAACTGCTTTTTATAGTTAGCAGCCCAAAGTGTAAACGCTTACCTTTGTTACTCGCATCAAATGACCTTTGTTTTCCTGATAGCTCTAGTAAGAAAGCAGGGGAAGGCACTGATTGGATTATATGATTCCGCTATGAGTGTTCATTAACAGG
>NW_022110406.1:0-1165 GCF_000313985.2 Echinops telfairi
GAATGCTACGGGAGTAGAAAGCTTCGTCTTTCTCCGGAAGGGCGGCTGGTGATTTCAAACTGCTCTCCTTGTGGTCAGCAGCCCAACGCAGAAGCCCCTACCCCACCAGGACTTCTGGGCAAAAGGACAGTCCCGGCTCTATAAGCATGCTGTAAGGGGGAATGAGTTCATGCACATAAATACAGGCATTCAGGAGGTCAAGAATACGCATTCTCAATCTTTCTGTATTCTATAAAATTTGTAACTCATCCATGGTCATCTCTCCTCCCAAAGAGTTTCTAACAAAATGGAGACTAAGCCAATCTGTCAGGAGTTTTGGAAAGAATCACTGCCAGAACTCTGCTCCCAGTAGCCCGCCTTGGGTATCCACGGCTTGGAGTACCTGCCGTCTGAAATAGGCCAGACTCTGTTTCTACATTAAACAGACCCTCGTCCCAGGAAGCTCCATCACCGGAGCAACTCTGTGGTCCTTCGCCTTCTCGCTGCTCTGGTATACGGAGCCTGCTGGTGGGGCCAGACAGGGGCGGGCTGTCCCAGCCCTCTTGTGTTTTCCTTCGTGTCTCCTCGTATTTTCCCAAAGCTCCGTCCCGAGGCGAGTGGACCCCGGGGAGCTTTCTGTCTGCGAAAGCTCAGCCGACGAGGCATTGAAGTCAGTGCCGGAGTCCTGCTTCTGTCAAAGGCATTTACGCTCCATATGTTTCAGGCCTCGCCGACGATTAAAACAGCCCAGTCGGTGAACAGTCTAGGGGGGGTGGGGGGTGGGGACATAATAGGGCTAAAAAAGAACCCCAACGGTGTTACATCACACTCAAGCTGTCATGATTAAAGTTTAATTTAAAGATTTGCTCACCCCAGGAGATCTCTCTGGACTGTTTCAGGCTGTGACTCCGCAGTGAACCTGACATCACGCAAATCCCACACCGCCATGGACAGGCTCTTTGCTTCGCTTGGGGATATCGCCGGAGCTCGGACACTCATGAAGCAGTTCAAGTCCGTCTACCTGCCGGGAAGTCAGACCCACCAGGTAACACCACGTATCCTGAAGGAACTTTCTCATCCATGTTGTTTTTCAGGACGGCGGCCACCAAAGGGGGCAGGCCGCGGTGAGGGTTTTGGGAGGGTCTTTTGCAACGACGTCTGCATGTGTAATTCAGGGGCGCCTGGT
>NW_022110407.1:0-1194 GCF_000313985.2 Echinops telfairi
GAGTCCTTGGACGGCACGACCAGCTAAGCACTCCAATAGGAAGGGAAAACCTCTCCAGGGGTGCCGTGGAACAAAGACCTGGTAACCTACCTCTGGGCAGTCAGAGCTGCTGAAAACCCAGTGGGGCTCAACTGACCTCTGAAACCCAAGGGGGAAACAACCGTCAACTAGAACCCACCGGACAGCAACTGGTTTGCGGCTGCTGCTTTTTAAAAAGAATCTCAAAGCGGAGGGAGGGGGAAAAGGGGAGGGAGGGGGAAAAGGAGCAGCTGATATTAAGGGCTAAAGTAGAAGGCAAACGTTTTGAGAATGATGAGGGCAACAAATGTACATATGTGCCTGACACAATGGATGGATGGATGGATGGATTGTGCTAAGAATTGTACAAGCCCCAATAAAATAATTTAAAAAAAAATCTCATAGTGGTGATTGCCAGACCTTTCTATCTCAGCACGACAGGACGGCTCTCAGGGCCAATGTTTCAGCTGGTCGCCTGGACCAGCACAAACACAATCAGCCCCGGGCTGAGGAGATGCTCCCAATCAGCTGTTCCACCTTGTAGCCCCAGGACGGCCCTGCTACCAAAGGACGCCGTCATGAGTCCAGCAGGTGTGTTTAAAATCTCCTCTCTACGCATCTCTTTGTACACGACACCCTCCCCACCAGAGCTTTCAATTGACCAGCCAGAAAAATAAACCTTCCTAACATCTTCCAAAAAAGGTGGGGAGGTGGGCCAGGGCAGAGAGCCAGCTGCGCGTGGCTTTGTGACAGTCGGGGATTCTGAACCCAAGTGCCATGGACGCCGAGAGTGATGGGCAACAACACTCCCTGACCCCGTGGTGGGTGGGAGCCACACTGCCAATCAAGGGTCACTAATCACGCAGTACCGCCATCTGCAAATTACAAACGAGCTTGCTCAAGCGTATCCCATAGAATCATCCCTCTCAGTCCCACGGAGGAGCTTCCCTGGGGAAGAGAAAAGGGGGAGGCCCGCTGGCCAGGCAACTGGGACCGATCCTGAGAAGCTGCATTGCCCTCGAACGCCAGTGGCCCAACCCACTGCCATCAAGTCATTCAGCCTCATGGACTGGCTGTGACCTCAAAGGTCAGGGCTGCTTGACGTCTGACTCTTCTGCCCCTGTGAAGTGAGCGGAGTCACAGCCCCGAACTCGGGCAGGCTAGGAGACAACACGG
>NW_022110408.1:0-1109 GCF_000313985.2 Echinops telfairi
CCCTCCCTCATGAACCCTTCATAATTCATAAATTATTATAGTTTTGTCATAAGTTACACTGTCTGACATCTCCCTCCGCCCTCTTCTCTGCTGTCCATCCCCCAGAGAGGAGGCAATACTTAGATTCTTGTAATCGGTTTCTTCATTAGTTTTCAATGCATCAAATCTGTTCTTGAGATGTTCTCGAAATTCAGGTGGGATGAAATCAAAGTCATATTTTGGCTCACTTGGACTTGTTTTCAATTTCTTCAGTTTTAACTTGAGTAATTGATGAACTTTTCCACAATCAGTTATTGGCCCTGTTTTAGTTGCTAATATTGAGCTTCTCTTCTGTCAGATGTAGTCAATTGTCTGCAGAAGGCCATGTGTATAATTGCCTTTTGTGTCATTGAGAAAATGTATTTACTATGAACAACTCAATGGTCTTGCAAAATTATAACACGAGATCTCCGGGTTTGTTTCAATCACCAAGTCCATATTTTCCCAACTACTGTTCCTTCCTCGCTGTTTCCAACTTTTCCATTCCAATGCCATTCATTATCAGTGCATCTTAATTGCATGTTTGATCAATTTCAGACTGAAATTGTTGGTAGGATCATTTGACTTTTTTCCTCACTAGCTTTTGTGGTTGGTGGATACATTTGAATAATAGTTGCCTTGACTGGATTTTCTTGAAGGCGCATAGCTATCATCCGATCACAGACAGCATTGCACTTCCCGATGGATTTTTCAATGTCCTTCCCGACAATGAATGCCATGCTATTCCTCTTAATAGTGTCATTCCCGGAAGAGTAAACCTTATGATTTTCTGATAAAATGGCCAATATCATTTCAGCTTACTAATGCTTAGGATATCCATCTTTATGGGTTCCATTTAATTTTTGAGACTTCCAATTGTCCTCGATTTATACTTCTCACACTCCAACTTCTGATCACTAGCAGATTTTTGCAGCTGTTTCCCTTTACCTTGAGTTGTGCCCCATCAGTAAACGAAGAATTCAAAATTCCCACTCACACAAACTACCCGACTCATGTCACCATGTTCGGTTCCACTCTGAGAAAGCAGTTCCTCTGTGGTCACATTTTGAATGCCCTCAGACCTGGGGGGC
>NW_022110409.1:0-1134 GCF_000313985.2 Echinops telfairi
CACCAGCCTGTGCGATCACGAGGTGTTGAAGGGATCATCAGAACAAAAAATCATATCATTGTGAATAAGGGGAGTGCGGAGTGGAGACCCTCGCCATGGAATCTGCAATCAACTCCTATGCATAGGAGGGCTGGACAGTGAAACAGGAAACCGGCAGAAAAACGAATGCCTTTGAACGATGGTGCTGGGGAAGAATGCAGCGGCATGGCGGGCTGCCAGAAGAACACTCCTGAGAAGCCAGGATGGGCAGATTCCATCTTACGTCTTTGGGGCCTGATAGCAGACCAGTCCCTGGAAAAAGACACCTTCGTGTTGGATAAAGCGGAGGTGACCTTCGATGAGATGGAGTGACACAGTGGCTGCACACAGGGGCTCACACCTCACAACACTCGTGAGCATGACGCAGGGCCACTCTGTTGCACACAGCATCCTATGAGTCAGGATGGGCTGGAGGACACCTACAGCATCATCCTGGACTTCACACACAGCCCCTAGTCAGGGGGGTAACTGGTCTTCCTTCCCACTCCACTCCCTTGCACCACCCCAGCCTCCCGTCAGAACACCTCAGGCCTGACCGTCAGAACCCATGCAGGCCTGACCACAGGGTTTCTGAATTAGGGAAACCGGATTCTATGCCTTGCACTTCTCACTCCCTCAATGGTCAGCCTCACTCACAGGTGGTAGAAACAAACCCGCCGGCAGGAGCACCAGGAGGAACACCTGGGGCGAAAGCATCCCCTGGTCTTGCACAGACTCACACACCTACCCATTTAGGGACTGAACATGGATTCCAGTAACCTGCAGTTTTCCGTGCATTCCCTAAGGAAAACACGTCAAAGAATGGAAGGACAGTAGTCAGCACTTATCGGCCCTGAAGTACATAAGGGGCCCTGGTAGAGTAGTAGTGAAGCACGGGGCCTCTGCGGTAAAGAACAGCAGCTCAAGGCCCCCCCTTCCCTCCCCCCTCCCCCGCTGCCCCAGGCACTATTCCAGAGAGAGACGTGACTGTCTACTGGCACAGAGATGTGCCGGTTTGGAGACGCAATGGGCAAAAACCTGAAATCCAGAAACGAACAGAAGGAGCACGGAAGTGAACGCTCAAGCACTATTGTGAGTATGTGGTGCTTGCTTTAA
>NW_022110410.1:0-1194 GCF_000313985.2 Echinops telfairi
CAAAGGGAGCCAAAAGACAGGGTAGAACTGCCTCCTCTGAGTTCCTGAGACTGTAACTCTTTACAGGAATATAAAGCACCGTCTTTCTCCCTCAGTGTGGCTGGTGATTTCAAACTACCAACCTTGCAGATCTCAGCCCAACTCATAACCACTATGGCCCCAGGGCTCCCACTTCAAACATAGAAGCTGGTGCTCTACTATATTATATGCTCCCACTACGTGACTGTTGCTCTGTTTCAGTGTGATGACTTATGAGTGGCTGTGATGCTGGAAGTTATGTCACTGGTATTTCAAATACCAGCAGGGCCACCCAAGATAAAAAAGTTCCTGTGGAGCATCCAAATGAAGAACAGACTTCAAAAGAACTGACCACTGACCATCAAAAAATTAAATGGGATGCATAAAGATGGATATTCTAGGCATTATTGAGATGAAATAGACTGGTAGTGACCATTTTGAGTCAGACAGTCACATGGTTTACTATACTGTGATTGACAAATTCAAGGGGAATGGTGTAGAATTCATTGTCAAAAGGAACATTTCAAGATCTATCTTTAAGTACACTATAATATCTATATTATACAACACATTATATCTATATGCATATGATGGAATCCAGTCACTACAATTATTATTGAAATGTATGCATCAACCATTAAAGCTAGTAATGAATAAATTGAATCAATTTCAGTCTAAAATTGATTAAACGTGCAACCCAGAAGCTTTGATAATCACTGGCAATTGGAATGTGAAAGCTGGAATTAAAGAAGAGGAATAGTTTAAAAATATGGCATTGGCAATAGACATGTTTGGTAGTTACATAATCTGTTGTCAATTTGAGACTTATGAGTGAAGTGGTGGAGTCTAGCCTGTCAATCAGGTCGCAGTTTGATGAGATGACCTCATTTGGAGGCACTAAGGAGATAAATAGCTTGCTGGAGGTGGAACACAGGCTCACTCCCTGGGGGACATTGCAGCTGACAAGACAGATGGAGCTACACCAGAGCCCTGGAGCTGAAGGAACCACATGGAGCCCTCTGGCAGCGCTGAGATGCTTCCACTGCCACTGGATCCAGAAGACTTTCCACCCACAGGCCTATGATCTTCCTGCATTCGGCATCATTGCATGTGTTTCATGAGTCTGAAGAGGATTTTATAGATTGGTATCAGACATATGGGCTAATATTAGACGTA
>NW_022110411.1:0-1090 GCF_000313985.2 Echinops telfairi
TGGGCTTGGACAGCACTGGGTTGGTATGCTTTCTTAATGTGCACTTACCCATTATATAAAACTCTCATATATATATATGAGTTTCTGTGGATTTGTTTCCCTAGTTTACCCAGACTAATACAAAGGACATGGTGTTTCTCATGGTCCTAATTTTTAATCTCAATTAATGTTGGAATTTACAGGATGTAAGCATTATAAATAGCATCCTCATGGAAGTCCCAAAGCTTTAGTGAACTAGGTAAGAAAAAACAGCACAGCACCCACATGATAATAATGTATTTCCCTTTGGGGGATCTAGTCCTGGCACTCTCTCCTCAAGGTAGGTACTGTGTTAAGATAAGAGCTTTCACCACAGACTTTTCAGAGCTTTTCCATAGTTTGAAGGCACTGCATCACACAATCTTATTTCTTTCCAACATTGCTGTATCTAAGAGTACTTAAAACTTTATAAAATTTATTTTATATCATCATTAGTAGTACAAAATGAAAACTGACAAAATAATTAAATTTCCACAGTAATACTAACAGTTTTTCTGCAGTGTTTGGTTTTCATTATGATTATATGATGTTTCAATTTTTCAAATCCCTACCTTAGTCATTTTCAACATCAAAATTATATACAACTGAGAAATCATGGTGGCGAGGACAGCAAAATAGTTATCTTTTCCCCAGTGATTTAGGTATTACCCACAGTTAACTAATAGCTGCCCTTCCTCTTGAAGTTTTACCTCAGGAGCCATTGATCTCACTGTTCTCTTTTGACTTGATGCAGACAAAGTCTCTTGCCTCAGGTCTTTGTTAACAGAGACATCTCCCTCATGAACCTTTCCTGAACAAAGAGAAAAGGAAGGAGATAAAATGGAAAGGCATAGAAGGGAAGATTGAGCCTTATTGGGGAAAAAAAGCCACTTTAGAAAATTTTTGACTTAATTTTCTGTATTTCAATCTTTTTATTTTTACCTCCTGTATTAATTTCCTTTTTCTGTACTTAAAAAAATAACATACCATAGGTAATCTTTTTTAAAAATCATTTAATTGGGAGCTCTTACAGATATTATAAAATCCATAATTCAATTAGATCAATAGTACA
>NW_022110412.1:0-1165 GCF_000313985.2 Echinops telfairi
AACGATGTACAAATGCGCTTTACACAATTGATGTGTGTATGGATTGGGATAACAGTTGTATGAGCCCCTAATAAAATGTTAAAAAAGAAAAAACCAAAAACCAAAAACAACAACAACAAAAAACACAAATGCTAAAAAAAAAAAGAAAGAAAGACCCCTGTGTTTTGCCTTCAACTTTGAGCTGTGTGCCCTTGCGCGAGTTGGCGGACTGATCCGGGCCCCAGCTCAGACTGGATCTTCTCCGCGGTCCTAGCACACTACCAGAGGGATGACTTCCGGCCAGTGCGCCTCTGTGTCAGGGGAGGCATACATGTTGCTGTGATGTTGAACAGGATCCCGGGGCTCTTCCAGACAGATGGAAAAAAGGCCTGGTGACCCCTTTCTGAGAACCAGCCAATGAAAGCCGCAGGGACCACAGAGGTCTGCTATAGAGTGTTCATTTCCATTGTGCATGGGGCCGCCATGTGTCCGGGACCAAACGGACAGCAGTGACCAACCACACAGGATGCAAAGATGTTGGGGAAAGAGAGGCAAGCGCTGGAGAGGGAGGGGCTGGGGAGGAGAGGCTGGAGACAAGACCAGGCAGCCTTCTGAGGACAAGAGGTCCCTTTGTGGAGCGAGCTGGGCTGAAATGGTCTTGTCTTGGAAACGAGGGTTTGAGAGCGGACCCGGTCACCCAAACAGGGGAGGCAGTGGGAGCTTTTTTATCATGGAGTTGCTGGGGGAGATGCGCGCAGCCGACAAAACACACATGCTTCCTACCAAGCCACCTTGGCTGGTGTTTGACATCACTGGTGTGCTCCGTGCTGCAGAGACAGGGAGACAGAGAGGGTCAGAGAAGCCCTCAGGAAGAGAGGAGGAGGCTGCCCGTGCTTGGCAGTTAATACCCTGTGTGAGTCTCGGTAGACCAGAGAAACAAATTCATGGACACTCATATGTGTATAAAAGAGTCTTATATAGAGGGTAATTGTACATTAAGAAAGTATCCCATAGGAACTGGAAACGCAGGGAATCCAGGGTGGATGATCTCTTCAGGATCAGTGGTGTGAGTGGCGATACTGGGAGGGTAGAGGGAGGGTGGGTTGGAAAGGGAAAACCAATGACAAGGATCTACATGTGACCTCCTCCCTGGGGGACGGACAACAGAAAAGTGGGTGAAGGGAGA
>NW_022110413.1:0-1194 GCF_000313985.2 Echinops telfairi
ACTTTCAAGCATGGTGTCTCTTTATAGGAGCTGGGACATGGTAATAGTATGTTCAAATATTTGACACACATTCCCATCATCCTCATTTCCAAGGCTAGTTCTGGCTGTAATTCCAACACAGCTTGGCTCATTTCTGTGGCACTCCATAATGTCTTCAGTATTATTCTCCAATACCTTACTTCAAATGCACTAATTCTTCATTGATTTTTGTGATAGGTACATAATTTCACATTAATGTGAAGATAAATTAAACTGTGTTCAACCTGGCAATCAGGTCACAGCCTGATGATGCCTCCTTGTGGGCATAGCCTTCTCATAAGGAGGATCCAGGGAAACTTTTCTTCTCTCTCTATGCTGCCAGAGCCATGTGATGCTTCCACCGCCACTGGATTCACAAGATTTTACACCCATTGCCTTATGCTATTCCGTCATTCTGCATCATCGTATGTGGCTGAGTGGGTCTGAAGATGGACTTATGGAATAGTATAGAATGTATGGACTTGAGTTAGTCTGAGTTGGGATGTTTTCTCAAAATATAATTACTTCTTGACGTAAATCTCTTTCTTACACATATATGTGTGTCGATGGATTCGTTTCTCTAGCCAACCCAGTCTAACAAAATATTTCCTTTTTGTTATCTCCCTTTCAAGTACATCTGAGGTGATTGAGAATACCAAGGTTTATGTCAGGTGTTGTTAAATCCTCAAAGTGATATCATCAGTCTTTAAAAAAAGTAGAGACAAAAATGGGAAAAAAGAATATTTAGAATTATATTTTAAGGTTTCAACTCTGGCTTCATCGTAATATGTTAATTTTTGCTCCACTTTTGTTTTGTATATTATACATACATATATGCATGAATAGATATATATTCACCTTAAAAGACATGATTGAGCAATTGTGAAAGGAAAATAATTGTTTAAATTAAGTGTAAAACCCTGAATCTATGGGCAAAATATTGAATGATGCAGGAAGCAATAAAAAAAAAGATGGAAAGAATACAGTCATTGTACTAAAAACAACTCATCAACATTCCATCATTTTAGGAGGGAGTATATGAGCAAGAACCAATGTACTAAAGAAAGACTTTGAATCTGCACTGAAAATATTAGCTAAAAACAAGGCTCCAGGGATTGATGGAATACTAACTGAAATATTTCAGCAAGCTTATGAATAATTCAATGAACTTACTCA
>NW_022110414.1:0-1157 GCF_000313985.2 Echinops telfairi
TGTATACAAGAAGAAGAAGACGGGATAAAAAGTGTTTTCCAATCACCTATCTCCTTGCCTCATCTGCATGTGAAAGCTGGACATTGAATAAGGACGCCTAGAAGAAGAATCAATGCATTTGAATCATGGTGCTGGATAAAAGAATTGAAAGTACCATGGACTGCTAAAAGGACAAATCTGTCTTGGAGGAAGTATGGCCAGAATGTTCTTTAGAGGCAAGGATGTGGAGACTTCGTCCTACACACTTTGGACATGTTGTCATGAGAGACCAGTCCCTGGAGAAGGTCATCATGCTTGGTAAAGTGGAGGGGCAGTGAAGGAGAGGGAGGCCCTCAAGGAGATGGATTGGCACAGTGGCTGCCACAGTCGGCTCAAGCTTAGGAACAATAATGAGGCTGGCACAGGATCGGGCAGTGTTTCCTTCCGTTGTGCATTAGGCTGCTATGTGTTGGAGCTGACTATGTGACCTAACAACAACATCTCGTGGCTGCAGCCATTTAGACAAACAACAACAACTGTGTCAGAGTCAAGTAATAATCGGACCTATCTAATTAAAATAATAGATTCTTCTTTCTAAAATGCTCTGGTTCCCTGCCTGCAGACCCCGGTGGAAATCAATAGCTCTGAAGTCTAGTGAGCATAAGAAGGCACCAAAAGCCTGTGGGAAATTCTCAGAAGTTCTGACTGGACCAGGTCTGAAGTGGGTTCTAGGAATCTGAATTACTGTAGCAGGCAATCCAAGTAATTCTGGTAGCTGTGGTCAGCAGGGAGTATTTTGAGAAATATAACTCAAAAGGGATATTCTAAGATTAATTGGCTATTATCTGCACACAAAATTAGCGGCAGGGGGAAAAAAAGCAACATCAGAAATATGGATAGACAGAAAGTTGACAGACATTGGAAAATCACAGAACACCAGGTTGTAAGTGATACTTTCAACCCAATAAAAATTTTTATCATCCACAACAGATGGTCATCTTAAATACCTTCAGTCATGTAGAATTGCTGTCTTCAGGCCACATTTGATATTTCTGGTTATAAATTGATGTAACAAAGGACAAATCCTGTTATTTCGAAAACTGAAAAATGAGCATATTGTTCAGGATGTGCTCCGCATGGAAGGCTTTCCAGACTGGATTGAACTGGATCAGGGACTG
>NW_022110415.1:0-1156 GCF_000313985.2 Echinops telfairi
GTCTTTACAGGTGCATGTCCTTCTGACAGGACCCCTCCCCCTCCTCTCATCACCGACGCATCCTGACAGGGCTCAGGCTGGGTGGGCATGCCTGTGCAGTCCTGGCATCTGTACAGCGTCAGCCTCCCCACACCTGGCTCCCGGCAGACAGGGGCGGAGCCAATTCTGCTCTGTGCTTCCTGGGGGCCCCAGGAGGCCTGCAAAGAGTAGGCTCCCAGCAAACTGGGGAATGGGACCACAGACGGGACCTAACAGGGGCCGCTGATGCTCTACCTTCGGTGCCCTTCTCCCGCGGGCCCTGGGAGGCCCCCCCCCCCCCCGCAGGCTCCCCCTCCACAGGGCCGAATGTTTTTGAGATCGCTGCAAAATCAAGGCTCTCTGACCACGTCCAGTTAGGACCTCTGCCCCTTTCCACTCAGACTCTCCTCTCTCTCACGGAGAGGACATCAGAGAGTTGGGGAGGCTGTGGTGTTTTCGGAATCCAGCCAAGAGGGAGGTGGGTTGGAAGCTGTCCCAGGTTGGGGCCTCTGGGAATCAGCCTCTGGGAAGGTGACCCAAGGAGAGACTTTCCCTATGGTCATCCCACGGGGAAGCGAGGGAAGGAGCTGGCCAATGGGAGACGGCTGCTGTCAGAGGCTGGGGCTGACCTGTCTCCGCCACTCGCTCAGGGGCTGGCCACAGCAGATGTGGCTGGAAGGTCCACCACCAGGATGCACTTGGAGTGAGTTTACACCAAATCATGTGCAAGAACCACTTGCCACCGAGTGGGCTGCCACTCCCACGGAGGGGGGCGAGGTGCGAAATGTGGGGGGTAGGGCAGTGGGGGGAGCATGTCGGAGGTTCTCCCAGGCCTTGCTCGCGCTGCTCCAATAGGGAACACAGTAATGGCGCTGACGTCCCAGGTTTGACCCTGTGACCCATCCGTGTGTGGCGGACAGGCTTTCCTGCATGGTCAGAAACATCCCCGCCGTGTTGGAGGGCCGTCGAGTTGCCTTTCCGTTGTCCCCATAGGAAATATTCCCCCACTCGTTACACCTTTGTCATTTAGAGAGGCCATCAGAGTGAAGCCAGAAAATGGTGGGAGTGGGGGTGGGGTGCAGGGTACAGAGAGGCGTCAGCAATCTGTTTCCAGAAAGACGGGCTGCTGAATCCTTGT
>NW_022110416.1:0-1119 GCF_000313985.2 Echinops telfairi
GTCGATCATTGTGATTGGGTCCTCCTTTCTACCCCCACTTTCCCCTTCCTGTCCTGGTGTGGCTGTTCTCATTGCAGGTCTGAGGAGCGTTATCTGTCCTGGATTCCCTGTGTTGCAAGCTCTTATCTGTACCAGTGTACATGCTCTAGGCTAGCCAGATTTGCAGGGTAGAACTGGGGGTATGACAGTGGAGGGGAGAGGAGCTGGGGGAGGAAGATTATAGAACTAGCGACAAGATGTATGTTTCCTTGGTGCTACACTACACCCAAACAATGTCCTTTTATAGTTGTTTATTTATTGCATTTTTATTTTTCCACATGGAATCCTTTTCCTTCAGACTGAAAGGCATCTATCTATAGGATGCCCTTTGGATGTTTTTGTAATGCAGATCTTCTGGCAATGAAGACAAAGCAAGTCGTTATAATAAAATTTGCAAAGATCTGGGGTTGGGAAACCAGAAGGAAGAACAATCTATGCTGAAAAAAGCTACAGGAAAAATTCAAGCCTTGAGGTGTAATATTGCAGGATTCTATGGGCACAATATTGACTGCTGCAGGACACGACCTCCCGTAGCTCTCTTTACTGGTTTGCTGAGTCTGATAATTCAGCACAATGAAAACACAAAATGCACGGAGGAGGTTGATAATTATGGGGCTTCTTAGGGAAGTTAGGAGGTGACAATTCAGCTGAGATATGCTCACAATACAGTTGTTACTGAGGACAGTTTCATCCCTGCCCCGTTCACAGCCAGACCTCTCTCTGGTCCTCAGCCCCTTGGCCTGGCTTCTGCCCTGTTTGGACAACATTACAAAACTCTTCTAGCTCTTTGTAAGCACTGTTGAGTGCTCAGAGGGCATGTGACTCCACTGTCAGCCTTCATCTGAACGCACACACCCCCAGCTCTGAGCACCCGCAGACCCAGCTCCTCCCGGTAAGTGTCCAGAGACACCACACGCATCAACAGAACCAGGTCCAAAGCACTCAGCTTCACTGCGCGGTGGGCTGGCAAGTCCACGACGCTATCTCCTGCTCTGGCTGAGAGTGAGTTCTGCTTCCTCTCTTCTGCCCGTCCTTGGGCATCAGCGCTGTCTCCTGGAACAAGATGGTAACTGTGCGGGC
>NW_022110417.1:0-1193 GCF_000313985.2 Echinops telfairi
GACCCTTATCAATAGAAGAAATAGACAAGGTTATCAAGGGATTACTAACCAAAACTCACCTGGACCAGATGGATTTACAGGACAATTCTATCAAGCATTCAGGGAAAAACTGACACCAATCCTACACAAATTCTTCCAGAATATAGAAAAAGATTTCAAACTCACAAATTCCTTCTATGAAGCTAGTATAACTCTGATACTTAAACCGGGCATCCCATAAGGATCCCATAAGAATTGAGAACTACAGACCAATTTCCCTAATGAATATCAATTCAAAAATCCTTTATAAAATACTAGCCAATAGAATACAAAAGTATATAAAACAAATAATTCACCATGACCAAGTGGGATTCATAACAGGGATGCATGGGTGGCGCAACAGATGAAAGAGCATTAGTATTATTCGTCACATTGAAATGAAAAAGTATAAGAACCGCATGAAAATAGCGATAGCTGTGGAAAAAGCATTCAACAACTTCCAACACCAATTCTTCTTTAAGACACTCAAGAAGATAGGAATGGAAGGAAAATTCCTCAATACAATACAGGCTATATATGAAAAACCAACAGCCAATGTGGTAGTCAATTGGGAAAAGACGAGATCAATTCTTCTGAAAAAGGGGACTAGACAAGGTTGTCCCTTGTCCCCACTCCTATTTAACATCTTACTGGAGGTCCTAGCTAACAATATAAGGCAAAGAAAGGACATCAAAGGTATTTGTCTGGGGAAGGAAGAAGTGAAACTATCGTTATTAGCAGATGATATAATTTCATATATGGAAAATCCTAAAACTTCCATGAGTGGAATACTGGAACCAAAAGAAGAATATGGCAGAGTACCAGGTTACAAGATCAACAAACAGAAGTCTATCACACTACTGTACACATCAGACACAGAAGATAGGATCAAAAAGGGGGTTCCCTTCACAATAGCCAAACACAAATTGAAATATCTAGGGATATACCTGAAAGATCTAGGGATATACCTGATACCAGATATACTCAAGAAACAAAGTATCTGGAAGAGGAAAACTAAAAAACACCATTAAAAGAAACCAAGGAAGACCTCAAAAAATGGAAGGACATCCCATGCTCGTGGGTCAGTAGACTCAATATTGTAAAGAAGTCAATTCTACCCAAGGCAATGCTATCCGGATCCAAACTCCAGCATCTTTCTTCAGAGAGTTGGAAAA
>NW_022110418.1:0-1191 GCF_000313985.2 Echinops telfairi
CAGAGGATGTACACTGGTACTGATAGGAACTGGAAACACAGGGAATCCAGGGCAGATGATCCCTACAGGACCAGTGGTAAGAGTGGCAATATTGGGAGGGTGGAGGGAAGGGGCAGTAGAAAGGAGAAATCGATTACAAGTATCTACATATAACCCCCTCCCTAGAGGACAGACAACAGAAAAAGGGGTGAAGGGAGACATCGGACAGTGCAATATATATGACAAAATAATAATTTATAAATTATCTACGGTAGGGTTCATGAGGGAAGGGGGAGTGGGGAGGGAGGAGAAAAATGAGGAGCTGATGCCAGGGGCTTAAGTGGAGAGCAAATGTTTTGAGAATGATGAGGGCAATGATGTACAAATGTGCTTGACACAATGGATGTATGTGTAGATTGTGATAAGAGTTGCATGAGTCCCCAATTAAATGATTTAAAAAATGGTATTGAGTTTCTGTTAAGGTGATGGTTACAAAGCATGGTGAATTTAGTATTAACTCTTACTGAAGGGAGAAAGACGGGGCTTTCTACTCCCGTAAAGAGTTACAGTTTCTGAAATCCCTAGGGTTTCAGTGGGGATTACATCCTCCAGGGGTGTTATGAGTTGGAATGAACCCGAGGACAGTGAGTTTGGTTTGGGTCAATGTTCTGAATTGTGTGAAATGGACAATGTTTTGTCATATTATTTCCACCACAATAAAAACAGACAAGCTACGCAGATAAGTAGCAAGGGTGTTGATTTGGGAGATGAGTGAGTTTGAAACCAAGGTCTTAACCTAAAACATTTAAATTAAATATTGAATAGACTCAGAGTTTCCCTTCTAGGACAGTTGAGTGATATCTAGAGACGAGTGACAAATTTTATAGGTTTGAATTTTAGGACTTTAAATTTCCAAATGACTCACTTAATGGTTAATTTCATTGAAACTAAGCTTGAAGCGCTTAGAAAATACAATATTAATTGGTGTGGCTGAAAAGAACAAGTTACAATGCAGGGCTTCCAGTGGCATCTTAAAGATCACACCTTTGGGTATCCTCAATCACCTGACCCAAGTTCTAAATATCGAACTGAGCAAGGGTGCTCTGCCATCACTCTCTGCAAAGCCTACTGAAGATATCATTCATCTAACATGGCACAGTTTCCTACCGAGTGAAGACGTGACCCCTGAATCCTCTCAACCAAGAGTTCCAG
>NW_022110419.1:0-1193 GCF_000313985.2 Echinops telfairi
TGAAATAAAATTGTAATAAATGCTGAATTTCCGTATATAGGAACACCTTGAGTATCAAAAATGATTGAGTGCTTGATTATTAATCAAAATGCTGACAATTCAAACACACCAGTAATGCCACCAAAGACAAGCTTAGGGATCTGCTTCCAAATGGTTTCCAACCTGTGGAATCAAAGTTAACCCTCTCCCTCCCCTCTCTTTCTCTACCACATTAACACTTTGTCTAATAAAGGCTGAAACAAAAATACCTACCATTCAGTCTAAGAACAGTCATGCTTTCCACTCCTCTTTATTTCAGTCATTTTCCTTTGACCTTTTCAAATTTGAATACAAAATAAATGTTTAACTTTCCCTGGATTACTATACTTCAGAGTAATATTTTATAGCTCATGTTCTATAGTGGCATATTCTTTAAAAATGGAATAGCTGGAAAGAGAAAGTTTCATTATTTTTTAAAAAGAACTTCAAATCATATATTGTTTCAGTCTAGTCAAATATATTAACATTTTACAACCAATGACCTAACTTTAACTCACCCATTATTAATAGGCTGGCTCATTTGTGTAAAGATACCTTAAAATGGAGATGTTTAGCCCATCCCCCCAGGGAGACAAACAACAGAAACATGGGTGAAGGGAGGCAGCGGTAGATGTACAATATGAAAATAATAATAATTTATAAGTTATCAAGGGGTTATTATGGTGGGAAGGGGACAGTGGGAAAAAAGGGAGCTGATACCAAGGGCTCAACTAGAAAATAAGTGTTTAGAAAATGATGATGGCAACTATGTATACGGAGATGCTTCGCCCAACTCCATGACTTACACAAAGCTTGGTCCAGACTCGTTTTACCTTAGGTTTCACTGTTTCTCAAAAAGTGATCTATAGACAGCTGGTAAGTAAACAAGAGAGAAATTGCTTACCTTGGGGAAGAACAATTAGAATGCTTTCAATAGATTAACTGAAGACCCCAGTAGGAAGGTCTATCCTGCTTTCTTTTGTTAATCATGTGTTTTTCACAACTCTTAACTGAAGGGTTTCTTTTGCTTCTGGTCTTTAGGAGTTCTCTTAAATTCAGTACATTTTATATTGTTTTGTGAATCCTTAATAATGTTTTTCGCAGATGAGAGACTAGACCATTTAGGTTGGCCTGATGCCACCAGCAACACACACACACACACACACACACACACA
>NW_022110420.1:0-1193 GCF_000313985.2 Echinops telfairi
TTAGAGGAAGCCAAGCCAATCTAACCAAATGAGTAATGGGAATGATTAGTAGTAGTGTGGTAGTTACATAATTTCACATCAACCTGATAAATAGGGGGGTGGAGTATAGCCTATCAATCAGGTCATAGTTTGTCTCCTTGTGGCATGGCCTTTTCATGAGAATTCTGGGAGTTTCCTCTCTTCCTCCCTGAAGGTGGGACACGCTCTCTCTCTGCTTTCCACTGTTACTGACAAGCCACATGGAGCCATGCTAATGGCAGCTAGAGCCCTGGATCTGGAGGAACCACCTGGAGACCTAAGCCAGCGCTGAGAGGCTTCCACTGTCACTGGATCCAGAGGACTTCCCACCCACCGGCCTGTGATCTTCCTTTGTTTGGCACCTTTGCATGTGCTCTGTGAGCCTAAAGAGGAATTATGGACTAGTATTGGACACATGGGCTAATATTGGACTTAGGGACTTGATGTGGACTGGGCTGGGATGTTTTCCCCATATATAATTGCTCTTTGATATAAAACTCTCTCTTATACACATATGAGTGTCTATGGATTTGTTTCTCTAGTCTATCCAGACTAACACAATGACCGTGCTAGTATTTGAAATAATCCTGGCATCACCTCCAGCATCGCAGCAATTCCCATGACTTTACAGTCCACGGAACTGACAGAGGAGTGGGTCTGGTAACTTAGCCGGTATGCAATGTATGCAATGCTCTGACACATATGTGAAAGAATTGCTTTTACTAAAATGCTACCAATATGCTGGGAGATGGTGCTATGCAGTAGATTTGGACCTGATAATGGAGACAATTTTTAAGCTTGCAGAAAAATGTCCCAGAGAGGTTTTATTGGTTTTTGTTATGTCTTATTTTCACTTGAGATTTTCTTAGATTTTCTGATGGCTCCAGGCCATGTTAGTCACCATAAAAATGCACTGACATTCTGTGTACATGATGACCACAGGCTATTAAAAATGTTTGTGTCTTATAGATTTTACTCTTCAGGAAATGAACTGTCAGAATATGTGATGACACTAGAAGAGACATTTTGGAATTCATTATATGTGTGGGTGTCTTTCTGAAATTGTAGAAACCATACTTTCTTTCAGTATAGGTAGAAGGGAATGCAAACTCACATGCCATCTCCCCTCTCACTCACTTTAACTACATTGCAAACATAAGTAAATTTAACTCTTC
>NW_022110421.1:0-1147 GCF_000313985.2 Echinops telfairi
CAGCCCGCCCTAGGGTCCTCTCTGTGCTTTGGCTGCTCTGAGCAGGAATATCGTCCTCAGGGCTTGGTGGGCCAGGATGTGTTCCACTCTCTCTTCACCTCCCTTGATTTGCTTTTGTGTGCTCTCATCAGACCTGTCCCTCTCCCTGACCTGTAGCTTCAGTGCTGTCCTCTGAAGTGCATTCTTCTGGGGGGAGAGGGTGCTGCTCATGTAGTTGGTGTTGGGGCCGGCCCCTCAGACCCAGAATTTCTTTTAATTGCTACAAAATCACACCAAGATGTGATGCCACTGTTTCTCAATATATCTTTCATATACATATCTGAAAGTGGTGTTTCCATCTCTCTAACCTTCTGCTGACGCATTATGTGTTCTTCGATCTGTACCACGTCAATATGGCGGCTTTGCCAGTCTGCCTTATCGCAACTCTGTAGGACAGGGCAGGACTTTCCCTGAGGAGAGATTGGTTCAAACTGCTACCCTTGAGGTGGACAGCCCAACTCATAACCTACTACACTACCAGGGCCTCTATACTTTCCCAAAATTATGTTCATTCTTGCTTGTCCCATTCTATGAATCTTTGGATGGCTTCTTACGGTCTGCTCCATTAGTTTGAACATTGTCAATTCATTTGGTGCCGGCTCTTCTTCTCCCCAAGGTTCCCCAAACCAGCCCTGTGATTGCTGCTGCTCCACGTCACAGCAGCATGTTATTGCCTCTTCCAAGGACCTCGCTAGAATGTTCCATCCGCCATGTGATTTCTGGACAAGGACACCCATAGAGTTGCTCTGAGTTGGAGTTCACGCAACAGTGAGGGCTTGGTTCTTGACATTGTGCCTCCCTGGAGGGAACACATGAAGTGCTTGGCTGCAACAGAGAGGTTGACAGTTTCAATCCACCCTGATGCTTTGTGGGAGAAAAACATTGCGCTCCGCTCCCACGGAGATCATGGCCTAGAAAAAATATGGAGATGGCCCAGTCTGTCACTGGGGACAATCTCAGTCAGAATTGACGTGCCAGCACTCAACACCAACAGTAAAGAGTCCCCTAGGGATAAAGTCCCTTTCCTTTTTTTTTTTAAATCATTTTATTAGGGGCTCATACAACTCTTATCACAATCCATACATACATCAATTGTGTAAAGCACATT